>NC_133326.1:621078021-621379944 GCF_042186555.1 Aquarana catesbeiana | reverse complement strand
TACTGGATTGTATCCTAAAGCATACTAGTTACAAGACTTACATTGTATTGCCTTCTGTATTGAACATCTGGTCATTACCTATGTTATGTTATTTTATCCTGTTAAACATAATAAAAACATATTTGACTCTAAAATGAGTTTCTTGAATGAAAGCTATCTCTACCTGTGCCCGCTTTAAATCATTCATAAGCATGTGCCATTTTTCCGGCATGTTTATTCCTTTCGCGTAATATATTGGCAAAGCCGTCCATCCTCAACCAGGATCATAGGGGAAGAAGATCGAGTAGGGAAAAAAACAGAAGAGGGAGAGGCGGGGGAGGAGACAGAGAGAAGGAGGAAGGGAGGTCCCCTGAGGTGGGGGGGAGTAAGAAAAAGGTCAGAGGTAAGATATGAGAGTTAGGGTAAGTATAGAAGGAAGAGCCAAGAGAATGCAAGTGTAGAGCAGTAGTATAGAAGAATAGGTAGAACAAATATAGAAGAGGCTGCAGTAAGAACTAACAGCCTCCGTTTAAAAGTAGTGCTTATAGCAAAGCCTTGCTAAGATGCTTGCCAGTCAGTAAACTGGGGATTGAGCGTAATCCTATTGGGAGGAGAGGTTGGACAGAGCCGGAATAAGAGCCCCCGGCCCGTCCCACCCCAACCAGCATGAGTTAAAACCGATCAGTTGAGATAGAACTAAGGGTAACCAATAATCTGAAGCCCCCTGAAGGTCCATGAGTTTGCCTCTGCAACGACCCCCGAGTTCACTTGGTCCTGCATGGTGAGAGACAGTCATGGCACTTTCCAAGTAAGCGATAGCACGGGGTAGACATGTACAAAATAGTGACTCTCGAGATTTCTTGCTGGTATAGATGCAGGGGATTGGCAGGCAGTCAAGGAAAAGGGAACGTGTGCAGGGGATTTCTCTGCAGGCAGCCATGCACAGTACAGGGGTCTCCCATCAGTATGGGGCGGCCAGAGAATCGCACTGGTCCGGGGGTAGGAGCAAGGCGAAAAAAAGTGTACATGAGAGACAAAGAGGGGGAGGGAACCCCGATGGGGACTTCACATCGGAGCTGGTATAACTGTCGAGCAGTAAGTTACCTTCCGGTTGGGTCAAAAGTAAGGACAGAGGTGGTGAGGGGGTGAAGCAGAACATGGCGGTTGGCTTAGGACTCACGTGACCTAGGGAAGGCACCCGGGATCTTCTCCTGTTTCTCTGCGGATGGGCTTGTCGTGGGCCCTGATGTGTGAGGTGACCTGATCTGCCATTGAGGCGTGGGAGGAATTGGAGCCAGTCCAGGACCTGGATGGGGTCTGATTCGAGAAAGGAGAAAAGAGCTTGCATTTCCACAGGCGTGTGCAGGGTAAAGGAAGCCGCGTCCCTCCTGAATGTGACCGCTAGCAGGTAGCCCCAGCGGTATGTACAGCCTCATCGCTTCGCCAGTTCCAGGACCGGGTGTAGGAGGGCTCTTCTTCGGAGTGTCGCCCTAGAGAGGTCTGGCAGGATTTTAATTCAGGCTCCATTGTGGTCTACGTCCCCGTGTTCCCAGGTGCTGTGCAGGATGTCCTCCTTCTGCGTGTAGTGGTGGAGTCTGCATACCACGTCCCGCGGTCTGTCTGGGTCCGTCGACCTTGGGATCAGAGCTCTGTGGACTCTGTCGAGCTTAAGCTGCATGGGAGGGGTCTCCAAGACCCTGCGGAAGATTGCAGCAACCATCTCCCCCAGGTTCTCGGCACCCGTGGCCTCCGGGATACCACGGAGCCACAGGTTGTTGCGGCAGCCCCGCTCCTCAATGTCCTCCATGTGGAGCTGCAATGTGATGGCCGTGTCACGGTGGGTGTCTTGGGATTGCTCTAGGGCTGATACTCGATGTGCCAGAGTGAAGAAAGGCGCTTCTCCTGCAGTCACCCTGTCAGAGAGCGTGTTCACGTAGTCTCTCACTTCCTGACTTCCTGGATGTCTCGGCGGTGAGTTTCCTCCATCAGGAGGATCAGGGCCTCAATGTCCGTCCTGGTGGGGAGGGCTTGTAGTAGCGACCAAATGTCCTGGTCAAGTTGGCTTGCGCCTTGTATTTGTGGTGAGGTAGGTCGAAAGGCTGCCGGTGTCTCTGAGAAACAGTTCAAGATCGTAGAGGGGCTGGGAGATGAAGACTGTGAGTCTGGGACTTGGGCCTCCTGGGGGATGCCACGTGGAGCCGCCACTCTAGCAGCCGGGGAGAGTCCCTGAATCTGTGAGTAATAGTGCTGATTATCGCCTTTAGACGTGCTGGAGCTGGTCCCCCATGTCGAGGCTCTCGGTCTATGTCATTTTGCTGATAGCATACCGATGGACGCAGGTTGATTTCGCCGGGAAGGGCAGGGTGTGGCCGGGAGCTCTCAAAACGTGCGAATTCACTCGGCCATGACCAGGCCACGCCCCTGTTCTTTATTTTATTGATGCAGCTTGACACTGTTTAGTTAGTGGGCATGCTGTATTCATTTAGGCATCATTTGTCAATTTTTTACCCCAAACTATCAAGCAGGAAGTTATTACAGGGTTGCAGTCATAATTTATTATAACCTTGTTAGAGCCGTTTAACCACTTCCCACCCGGCCTATAGCGGATTGAGGTCCGAGAAGTGGTTCCGTTATCCTGACTGGGCGTTATATGACGTCCAGCAGGATAACATGCCGCCTTGCGCCCGCGGGGGTGCGCATCGCGGCGATCAGTGGAGCGGTGTGTCAGTCTGACACACCGCTCCACCGATCTTGGTAAAGAGCCTCCGGCAAAGGCTCTTTACCATGTGATCAGCCGTGTCCAATCACGGCTGATCACGATGTCAATAGACTCTCCTGACAGGGGGGGTCCACGCTGATTGTTTATCAGTGCAGCCCCCCCTCAGATGACCACACTGGACCACCAGGGATCGCCACTAGGACCACCAGGGAAGGGGCAACATGTGGATGGCCAGGTATGTACCCCATGGCCATCCACATGTGCCCAATGTGCCCAGTCAGTGCCCAATCTGTGCCAATCAGTGCCCACAAATGGGCACTGATTGGCACCATAATATTGCCTAGATGCCCTGCAATGCCAACCTTAGGAGCATCAGTGCCACCAATCAGTGTCATCAGTGCCACCCATCAGTATTCATCGGTGCCACCTGTCAGTGCCCATCAGTGCCCACCTATCAGTGCCCATCCGTGCCACCTATCAGTGCCACCCATATGTACCTATCAGTGCCACCGCTAAGTACCCATCATTGCCACCTACGAGTGCCCATCAGTGCCGCCTTTAAGTGCCCATCGGTGCCACCTATGAGTGCCCATCAGTGCCGCATACCAGTGCCACCTATCAGTGCCCATCAGTGCCACCTATCAGTGCCCATCAGTGCTGCCTATCAGTGCCCATCAGTGCCACCTCATTGGTGCCCATCAGTGCCGCCATATCAGTGCCCATCATTGAAGAAGAAAACGTACTTATTTACAAAAATTTTTAACAGAAACAAAGAAAAACTTGTTTTTTTTTCAAAATTTTCAGTCTTTTTTTATTTGTTGCGCAAAAAATAAAAACCGCAGAGGTGATCAAATACCACCAAAAGAAAGCTCTATTTGTGGGAACAAAATGATAAAAAAATTGTTTGAGTACAGTGTAGCACGACCGCGCAATTGTCCTTCAAATTGTGACAGCGCTGAAAGCTGAAAATTGGCCTGGCGGGAAGGTGTCTAAGTGCCTGGTATTGAAGTGGTTAAACATTAAAAAACACAAAGACATGCACATAGACATGTTATAAATCATTTTTTTTATTACATAAAAGCAGCACAATAAATTTACCAGTGTATAAATGACAGCTGATCCACACAAAAGATTTTGAATGCCTCAAACCATTAAAGTTGAACCCCAGGCAGATTTAAAAAGACATATGTTAATGCAGCTTTTTATTAATAAATACGTTATTGCATTTTTTTTTAAATGAGCATTTAAAGTACCTAATTTTGACAGAATATCGATCAGAATATTGATCTTAATAGTAAAGTCATGGGGGGGGGGACTGGGAAGGAGGAAATATAACAAGCTCAGTTTTAGAAAGATTGAGTTTGAGAAAATGGTGTGACATCCATACTAATATGTCATTCAGTAAGTTTGAGATCTGTGAGGAGATCGAGGGGGTGAGTTGAGGAGTGGAGAGATAGATATGGATGTCATCGGCGTAGAGGTGGTATAGGAAGCCATGGGAGGTTATCAACTGGCCCAGGGAAGAGGTATAGAGTGAGAATAGGAGGGGCCCAAAGATGGAGCCTTGAGGTACCCCAAAAGAAAGAGGAAGAGGAGTGGAGGAGATGGAGTTAATAGTGACACTGAAAGTACGCTGAAATAGATAGGAGGAGAACCAGGATAAATCAGAATCACGAAGGCCAAGGGAGTGTAGTTTGCTGAGGAGGAGCAGGTGGTCAACTGTGTCAAAGGCAGCAGAGAGGTCTAAGAGTATGAGTATGGAGTAATGGCCATTGGTTTTAGCAGTTAGTAGGTCATTGGTGAGTTTTAGTAGGGCAGTTTCAGTGGAATGTTGTGGACGGAAGCCGGACTGTAGGGGGTCAAAAAGGTTGTTGTCCATGGGGTAGCAACTCATTCGATCATGGACAAGGAGTTCAATGAGCTTGGAGGCAAATGGGAGCAGGGAGATGGGTCTTAAGTTATTCAAACAGGTGGGGTCTAGTGAAGGTTTTTTAAGTATGGGGGTAACCAGTGCATGTTTGAGCAGGAAATGAAAGGTGCCGGAGGAGAGGGAGAGGTTGAAGATGTGGGTTAGGGAGTTTAGGATAGAGTGGGAAGGTGGTTGCAGTAATTGTGAAGGGACAGGGTCCAGGGGACAGGTGGTGAGGTGGGCCATGGAGAAGAGTTTATCAACTTCATCGGTGGTAACAAGGTAGAAGGAGAAGAGTATTGAGTGTGGTGTTGGACCTGATGTGTTGGGTGGGGTCGGAAGTTGAATGCTGGATATCTCCTTGCCAATTGTGTCGATTTTGCTTTTGAAATGGTTGGCAAGTTGGCGGGTGTGGGCAGTGGGGGTTGAAGTAAGGAATTAAAGGTAGAAAAGAGTTGATGAGGTTTGGATGAGAGGGTTTTGATGAGAGTGTTGTAGTAGGTTTGTTTAGCAGTGTGGAGGCAGGAATTGTATTTGAGAAGGGCAGATTTGTAGAGGGTAAAGTCTTGCAGGGGTTTAGATTTACGCCATGCTCGCTCAAGAGCATGGCTGCATCTCTTGAGACTTCTGGTATCGTCTGTTTGCCAGGGTTGTGGCAGATGGGGCCTGGTCCTGCATGTAGAAAGAGGAGCGTGTATGTCTAGGGAGGATGACAGTTTGTTGTAGATTGAAGTGGTTAGGTCAGGGCAGGACAGGGGTGCGATTTTGTCGTAAAGGCCATCAGTAGCAGAATGAAGAAGGGAACGCTTGAGGTTGAAAAGGTTTCTGCGGGTAGTGGTTTGTGGGTTAGCAGCATGGGAGGTAGGAGACAAGGAGAGTGTGAAACTGATAAGGTTGTGATCAGAGAGAGGAAAGGGGGTGTTAGAGAGGTTGCAGGGAGTGCAGCAAAAGGAGAATACGAGGTCTAGCGTATTGCCGTTGGAGTGAGTGGTGGTTTGTGTCCATTGTGTTAGGTTAAAAGAGGAGGTTAGGTTGAGTAGTTGAGAAGTGGTTGCAGTATTAACAGTGATTGGAATGTTAAAGTCACCTAGGATGATGGCAGGTACTTAAGAGGAGAGAAAGTAGGGTAGCCATGCAGAGAAGTCATCCAGAAAGCGTGTGTCACGTACCTGGATTGTGAGCCTGATGTGTAGAGGAGAGCCTCTCTTGCTGCACCGCTTGTGGGCCCCTGAGGTTGTGACAGCAGCCACAGAAGCACGGTGACGCAGGAGTGCCTAGGATCAGTCCAGTATCGGTATGGCTGGATGCTTGTGGCTGGAGATGCAGCAGGCAGGCCGGTAGAGCAGGGAAGACCAGGACTGTGGTAGACTGGATCGCAGAGGAACAGGAACTGGTGCGATTCACTGAGGCAGAACTGCAGCAGGCAGGAGGAGTGGATGTGGAGTCAGGCAGGCCGGGTCGGTAACGTTCAGGTGGATTAGGCAGAGCAGCAGGCAGAACAGAAGTCCAAAGAACAAGCTGGGGTCAGGGTATCAAGCAGACAGGGTTAGTAAGAGCAAGCCGGGTCAAAAATCAGAGGTCAGCACAAGTAACAAGATTCAGGATGCACAGGAGCTGCAGACCAAACAGCAAGGAGTCTTTGGTGCATACACTTTAAATAGCCCCTTTGGCGCCAATGTTGGTGACAGGCGCACGTGTGCGCGCGGGCGCACGTGCGTGCCAATAATGTGCGCATTTGCTGTGCTATCCCAGCTGTATGGCCATGCCTTTCCTGACAGCGTGACACTGATCCAGGAGGCCGATAAATGACTGCGACCCTCAGACAAGCTGGAGAGAAAAGACGAATGCAGTGCACTTTGAAAGAGCAGGGGGAAAGTGAGGGAGGTGTGGGAAGAACCTGGAAGGTGCATTGTGGGGAGAGGAGACGTCCGAAGCCACCTCCTTTTCATCCACTGGGTCTGGTGGAGTGAGTCCAGAGGAGGCCAATGTTGGATAGGGCAGCTGGAGAGGTAGTGTCGAATTCCTGGAGCCAGGTTTCGGTAATAGCGAAAAAAGGATTTGGAGAAGAAAAGGTCAGGCTGAAAAGGCTGACTTGTGGAATCAGGGGAATTGGAATGAGAAGGTGGGAGTTACGACTACTATTGGAGGAGATAGACAGGCAATTTTAGGGGTGGGAATTGGGTGTGGGAGGGCCGGGGTTTGGTGCGATGTCCCCAGACATTAGGAGTAGTAGGAGGGTGAGGGCGGTAAGGCAAGAGTGGGATTTATATGAGGGCAGTGGAGTGGCAGTGGTGATACTGTGTGGGCTTAGAATGAGCAGGAGGTGGTAAGTGCAGTAATATTGAGTGGGCAGAAGAGAGGGAGATATGTACATGTTTCGGGCTGGAGAGGGGGGGGTAAAGAAATTACAGTTTGAGGAGAGAGGACATTATAGCAAAGATTAGTGTGAGCCCGTTTGAGAGTGGGGAGAGGGGAATAGAAGGAAGGCTGAGGAAAGTTAGAGGATGAAAGGGAACTTCCTGTAAAATAGGTGTGGAACACTAATGTCTGTACTTGCTTTTTGTAGCAGTGCCTTAGTCAAAGTGCCCGTGTACAAGTGCCAAACACTTGTCGCCGGAGTGACACTTTGCGCAAGGAGTGGCCAGCCCGAACCCTCGCCAGCCGTCCCAAGAATTGAAATACATTTATACAAGGATGGTGTGGGGGAAAGATTCACAATTTTTCAATTAGGAGCTGATAAAACCAGGCTCGTGGGTGGGTGGGTGGGTGGGTGGGGTTTACAACTGGCCTGGACAGAGTGCAATGCAAGAGGGGGCAATAGGATAAGCTTAAATGTTTCATCTTGTCCAAGGCAGCGTAATACAAAATAAGTGAAACTTTCAAAAATAAACAAACAAGCAAGTATAGACAGCAGATTCAAATTCTTAGTAAGGTAGAATTAGAGTTCAGTTAGGCAATGTAGTCCAGTGTTTAAGAGAAATACCATAGCCTTGTTGTTGCACCTTATTGGATATAATTAACAAGTTAACAAGCTCCGACTGCCAGTGAAGATCATCAGGCCTGCAACTAGGACATTACTGTAATTCTTACCTATAGGCCCTCATACTGTTTTTGTTTAATTGATCTCTCATTAGGATTAAAAGTTGAATAGGTCGGCCTGGGTTTCCCCTTTAGAAGTCTTGCCAGAACTAATGCTTGACTCTTGCTTATCCTTTCAGGTCATGTTCAAATGGTACTCCATTGTACTTACGTGTATATAATATACTGTAATCTCCAGATTGTCTTAACTTGTATCATTGTGGAGGAAGTCTTCTTCTGAACTAGGACTGTTATCCGAAGTTCAGTTGATCTATTACCTCCTTTGTGCAACAAAATCTTCCTTGAGTTATTCTGTAAACGTTAATAGAATATAAATTCATTGAGTGGTTTGACTTATTACTTTAAAGAGGGAGTCCACCCAAACCGCAAAAAAAAAAAAAAATTAAAAGCCAGCAGCTACATATACTGCAGCTGCTGACTTTTAACACATGGCCACTTACCTGTCCCAGGGTCCAGCGATGTCGGCAGGCGACGCCGAGAACCTGCTCGGTTCTCGGCAGCTGCCGCCGCCATCCTAGGTGAGGGAATCAGGAAGTGAAGCGTTGCGGCTTCACTTCCCGGTTCCCTACTGCGCATGCGCGAGTAGCGCTGCGCATCGTGAGTGGTCCCTGCTATCTCCTGGGAGCTGTGTGTTTCCCAGGAGACAGCGCGGAGGGGACAGGAAGAGGCATAGACTCCCATGGGAGTCTATGCCGGAAGTGGGTGCAAATACCTGTCTTAGACAGGTATCTGCACCCCCCTCCCCCCTGAAAGGTGCCAAATGTGACACCGGAGGGGGGGAGGGTTCCGAAAAGCGGAAGTTCCATTTTTGTGTGGAACTCCACTTTAAGGTGGTGCAAAGATGTCTGAACCCAGAGTTTCAGGTGGGTTGGAATGTTCCCAGGGTCATGATGGTGCAGATGAGCAGGTAAATCCAAGCAGTCCCCAAGGGGGCAGTACTACACTAATATTTTATATCATATGACCATCTCAAGTCTTCCTAAAAAGGAAATAATAGTTGTTTTTTTAGATATACTGTACATGTTAAAGTGATAAATGATCAGCTTGATGTAAATTTGTATGACAATATCAATGAGTGCTATTGTTTTGAAACCGTTGTTACTTTTATGACATATTGTTTCAATATGTATGTAATGTATGTTCTATCTCCTGCTTGGTAAACATTTACAGTGGTTGTGCCTTACTGCTCCTGTCTGTCAGTGTTTGTCTACCTGTCTATCATATATACCATCTGACTTCAATATATTTAGTCACTGACCTGAAACTGGTATGAAGTTAAGAAGTTTTTACCTTTCTCTAACTTCAAAAAATCAGAATTCATGTTTCACTGTTTTAACTAAAATGAACTTATTTTGATTGGTTTCTATGGGTTTCTGTGCTTTGAACATTTGTACCGCTCTTTGCTCTGAATTAATTCAGAAACCTATTAGAAGTAAATTTTTTAGGTTCCATTTCAATCTGTTGAAGTCTATATGATCATAAATCAAAACAGACGGCTGAAAATAATATTTTGAATGCATAGACTGGAAGACCAAGTGTAGCTCTTTGAATGACATTTTCATGTACAGATCTGACCTTCTGCAAGAGGTGTCTTTGTTTTTGTGCCAGTCTGTAACAGATGTACTTTCTAGTCTTGCTAAAACATGTCATGTTCATAAATCACACAAGCCTATTAATGATACTGGCTTGTAAAAATAGATCTCTCAGAATTCCTTGATCTTTACAGCTCATGTAATTTCACCAAATAATAGGGAGGAACCTGTTGTGATCCACCATCTGTGCAGCAAGAGAATGTTGCTAACTTTTGCAGCTGTTTTTGCATGTTGGACATTGTAATATTTTGCAGATTTTCAAGTAAAGCTTTTGCAACTTTGTTCCCGCCTGGTCTGAAGTTACTCAAGGGGTGTGTCAGTGTACCAATAGAAGGAGGTCTCTAGGACCCAGCACCTGTCAGAGAACCAGAAGGGCTCTAGGACCCAGCACCTCCTCCAGCACATCGCATAGGCCTTTATAAGGAAGTAAGCCCTTGGCTGAAGTGCTGTTTGATCTCAGCTGCTACCGACGTTCCTGTGTTTCCTGTGATCCTTGATTACTGACCCGGCTTGTTCCAGACCTGTCTTCTGCCTGCCTTCTGACCTTGACCTCAGCTTGTTAAACAGATATTCTTGGCCTGCTGCCTGTCTTGACCTGGGCTCCCACCTAACCTCGTCTCCTCTGCTATCCACCTGGCACCGAACCTTGGCTTGTACCGACTATACTCTGTCTCAGTGACCCTGGTTACCTTCTACATCTCAGAGGCGCCACCAGCCTGCAGCAGCCCCGCAGCACATCAGCGATGTTCCTGAGCCTTTTCTGCAAGCAACTCTGCAGGCGACCTGTGCGACTTTGGACCTGACTCCTCCTGTCTCATCTCCAGAGGAGTCTGGAACTGAGCTGCAAGGGAAGCCCTCTCTTCATTGGCCTCCAGCACTTTGGTACCTGATAGTGTGTAAAGCAAGTAAATGACACTACAGCCTGGGTCACTAACACATTGGGGTATGAAGACATCAGTATAAGAGTTTATACAGTTTGAAGACACAAGTGGTTACTAAGGGTAACAGAGTTTTACCAAGCAGCCTGTCGTGAAGCATGTGCCTGTGGCAAGTGGAAGGGCCTCTTACAGCAAGGGAGTTGTTGTCCGTGCTCTCTCCATGAGCAGTCCGTCTTCCATAGCAATGGGAGCAGATCAGCACTGCAGAGGTCCCCAGCCTATGCACAGGTACAGAAGAGCAAGACTCAAGGAAGTGCATGCATGGAGTCCCTGGTGGGTGCAGGGCAGGACCCCATACTGGGTGTGAGGTAGCGGTCATACGCTGGACTGGTGGATATGGACAAGGCTCGGAATGCCCCTGCTAAATGCAATTTACAGTGAGGGTGTACATTGTCATGGGGACCCGAGAGTTAACTGTAGAACAGTTATGATGCAAATGTACACAGTGCACAAAAGTAAAGGTACCCCATGTGTAGTAAAGTGATCTTGATACAGGTGTCTAGCATAGCCCAGAAGAGCCCTACCCCAGGGAAGTCCTTCCATGTGACCCCTTGCTTGGCACCCAATGGGGAGGGGAGCATGGAGGGAAGTGTCACCCGCCTGCCCTACAAACCATTAACTACCAATTTAAGAAGGCCCCACTCCCACTGATACAATGCAAGGTGAGCCATCTCCACTGACCACCAATGAAGGTGATATTCTCCAGTGAACACCAATGTAACTGGGCCATTCTCCCAATGATACCAATGAAAGGTAGCCCATTTCCATTGGCTACCAATGTAAGGTAGCATTCTCCACTGTACACCAACATAAGATGGCCCATTTACTACTAACTATCAATGTACGGCTGCCCTTCTTCCACTAAGAAGCAAGGTCAGGGGTCCCTTTTACACTGGCCACCAATGTAAGTGAGAATTTTCTATTAATCACCAGTGTAAGATGACCCTACTCCCACTGACAAATAATGTCAAGGGCCCTTTTCTACTGACCACCAATGTGGTCCTACTTCCATTGGTACCAATGTATGTTGGCCTTTCTTCCACTGACCACCAATGCAAGGGGCCCACTTACATGAACACTAATGTAAGATGGCACTTCTCCTACTGACTGCCAATGTAAAGGGACACTTTGTAATTGATTACCAATGTAAAATGGCCCTCCCACTTAGCACCAGTATAAGGGGGCCGTTCTACCACAGAGGACCTATGTGGGAAGTCACATGTAAATGCTAAATGGTACACTCTTGTACACTTGTACAGTCTTATCGTCATTCCCCAATGCATTTAGTGACCTAAGCTGTAGACTATGTGTGCCAATAACTTGCATTATACACCTTCAGACAAGGCAAAGGCAAAGTTTGAATGATATAGATATGATATGAGATACTCATCATTATACAGAGCACAGTGTTCATTAGGGATGAGCCGAACACCCCCCTGTTCGGTTCACACCAGAACATGCGAACAGGCAAAATATTTGTTTGAACACGCGAACACCGTTAAAGTCTATGGGACACGAACATGAATAATCAAAAGTGCTAATTTTATATTCATGGTATTGTCATAAAAAGTGTTTGGGGACCTGGGTCCTGCTCCAGGGGACATGGATCAATGCAAAAAAAAGTTTTAAAAACAGCGGTTTTTTCGGGAGCAGTGATTTTAATAATGCTTAAAGTGAAAAAAAAAGGGAAATATTCCTTTAAATATCGTATCTGGGGGGTGTCTATAGATTGCCTGTAAAGTGGCGCGTGTTTCCCGTGCTTAGAACAGTTCCTGCACAAAATTACATTTTTAAAGGAAAAAAAGTCATTTAAAACTGCTTACGGCTTTAATGTAATGTCCGGTCCCGGTAATATGGATGAAAATCAGTGATACAAATGGCATGGGTACCCCCCCCCCAGTCCATTACCAGGCCCTTTGGGTCTTGTATGGATATTAAGGGGCTATTAATGCATTGCCGGTCCAACAATACACATAGAAGTTCATTGATAAAAACGGCATGGGAATTCCCCACAGGGGAACCCCGAACCAAAGTTAAAAAAAAAAAAAAATGACGTGGGAGGTCCCCCTAAATTCCATACCAGGCCCTTCAGGTCTGGTATGGATACCAAGGGGAACCCCAGCCAAAATTTAAAAAAAAAAAATGGCGTGGGGTCCCCCTCAAAATCTATACCAGACCCTTCAGGTCTGGTATGGATTTTAAGGGGAACCCCGGCCAATATTTAAAAAAAAAACGGCGTGGGGTCCCCCTAA
Source organism: Aquarana catesbeiana (assembly GCF_042186555.1). Taxonomy (NCBI): domain Eukaryota; kingdom Metazoa; phylum Chordata; class Amphibia; order Anura; family Ranidae; genus Aquarana; species Aquarana catesbeiana. Next base: position 621,367,456 of record NC_133326.1, on the reverse strand, counting down.
AAATCCATACCAGACCCTTATCTGAGCACGCAACCTGGCAGGCCGCAGGAAAAGAGGGGGGACAAGAGAGAGCGCCCCCCTCCTGAACCGTACCAGGCCACATGCCCTCAACATTGGGAGGGTGCTTTGGGGTAGCCCCCTAAAACACCTTGTCCCCATGTTGATGAGGACAAGGGCCTCATCCCCACAACCCTGGCCGGTGGTTGTGGGGGTCTGCGAGCGGGGGGCTTATCGGAATCTGGAAGCCCCCTTTAACAAGGGGACCCCCAGATCCCGGCCCTCCCCCCTGTGTGAAATGGTAAGGGGGTACCATTTCACTAAAAAACTGTCAAAAATGTAAAAATTACAAGACAGTTTTTGACAATTCCTTTATTTAAATGCTTCTTTCTTCTATCTTCTATCTTCCTTCGGTTTCTTCCTCCATCTTCTTCTTCTTCTGGTTCTTCTGGCTCTTCTGGTTCTTCCTCCGGTGTTCTCGTCCGGCATCTCCTCCACGGCGTCTTCTTCCCTTCTCCTTGGGCCGCTCCGCATCCACGATGGCATGGAGGGAGGCTCCCGCTCTTCTCTTCATCTTCTTGTCTTCATCTTTTTGTCTTCATCTTCTTGTCTTCATCTTCTTCTCTTCACCTTCTTTTTGGGCCACTCCGCATCCATGCAAAGAGGGAGGCTCCTGCTGTGTGACGCTTCTCCTCTTCTGACGGTTCTTAAATAATGGGGGGTGGGGCCACCCGGTGACCCCGCCCCCCCTCTGACGCACAAGGACTTGACGGGACTTCCCTGTGGCGTCACGGGGAATGCCACAGGGAAGTCCCGTCAGACTGTTCTAAACACGGGAAACGTGCACCCCTTAACAGGCATACTATAGACACCCCCCAGGTACGAAATTTAAAGGGATATTACATTTTTATTGTTTGACTTTAAGCATTATTAAAATCACTGCTTCCGAAAAAAACGGCCGTTTTTAAAACTTTTTTTTGCATTGATCCATGTCCCCTGGGGCAGGACCCAGGTCCCCAAACACTTTTTATGACAATACCATGAATATAAGCCTTTAAAATTAGCACTTTTGATTTCTCCCATAGACTTTTAAAGGGTGGTCCACGGCATTCGAATTTGCCGCAAACACCCCAAATTGTTCGCTGTTCGGCGAACTTGCGAACAGCCGATGTTCGAGTCGAACATGAGTTCGACTCGAACTCGAAGCTCATCCCTAGTGTTCATTATCAGTGTATAGAGATACTCATCATCAATATACAGAGCATAGTGTTCATTAGAGATGAGCTTCGCGTTCGTGTCGAACCCATGTTCGACTTGAACATCGTCTGTTCGATCATTCGCCGAATTGCGAATGATATGGGCCGTTCGCGCCAAATTCGTGAGGCGCGTCACAGCCCATAATTCACTGCGGCATCGCAGTGCATTGCTGGCTGATGATTGGCCAAGCATGCACTATGACCCGCATGCTTGGCCAATCACAGCGCCGTCAGTAGAGAGAGCTGTAATTGGCCAAAGCCAAGGGTGGCTTTGGCCAATTATGGCTCAGGGGGTTTAGAACACGCCCCACACTATATAAGGCCGCCTGCACGGCGGCCCTGTGTAGTGTGTTCCGGCGTGCTTAGAGAGAGAGAGAGAGAGAGTGTCATTTCATTTCAGTTAGATAGATTAGGCAGGACAGTCAGTGAGTTAGCTGCACTTACAGTGTATTGTGTATATATATGTATCCAAGGTGTTGATATATTTGGTGATATATTCGGTTTAGCTAGATCCGTTCCTGTTATCTTCCTACTGACAGGCAGGCTTGTCTTGTTACAGTATTTACAGCTACCTGAAGAAAATTGCTGGTGTTCTTTTGATCCTCTTAGTACCACAGTCAGGCAGCTAGACTATTTACAGTTAGTGTAGTGCGTCCTCCTCACAGTGTTCAGTTAAAGCTACAAGTTAGTTTAGTGTGACCTCTGCACAGTGTTCAGCTAAAACTACAATTTAGTGTAGTGTGCCCTCCTCACAGTGTTCAGCTAAAGCTACAAGTTAGTTTAGTGTGACTTCTGCACAGTGTTCAGCTAAAGCTACAAGTTAGTGTAGTGAGTCCTCCTCACAGTGTTCAGCTAAAGCTACAAGTTAGTGTAGTGCGACCTCTGCACAGTTTTCAGCTAAAGCTACAAGTTAGTGTAGTGCGTCCTCCTCACAGTGTTCAGATAAAACTACAAGTTAGTGTAGTGTGACCTCTGCACAGTGTTCAGCTAAAGCTACAAGTTAGTGTAGTGCGTCCTCCTCACAGTGTTCAGCTAAAGCTACAAGTTAGTTTAGTGTGACCTCTGCACAGTGTTCAGCTAAAGCTACAAGTTAGGGTAGTGCGTCCTCCTCACAGTGTTCAGCTAAAGCTACAAGTTAGTGTAGTGCATCCTCCTCACAGTGTTCAGCTAAAACTACAAGTTAGTGTAGTGCGACCTCTGCACAGTGTTCAGCTAAAGCTACAAGTTAGTGTAGTGCGTCCTCCTCACAGTGTTCAGCTAAAGCTGCAAGTTAGTGTAGTGCGTCCTCCTCACAGTGTTTAGCTAAAGCTACAAGTTAGTGTAGTGTGTCCACCTCACAGTGTTCAGCTAAAACTGCAAGTTAGTGTAGTGCGACCTCTGCACAGTGTTCAGCTAAAGCTACAAGTTAGTGTAGTGCGTCCTCCTCACAGTGTTCAGCTAAAACTACAAGTTAGTTTTTTGTGAGCTCTGCACAGTGTTCAGCTAAAGCTACCTGTAGAAGGTTGGTGGTGTTTTCCTGATCCTATCACTACCGCAGGTAGCTAAATAAGCTACAAGTTCGTTTTTTGCGAGCTCTGCACAGTGTTCACCTAAAGCTTCCTGTAGAAGGTTGGTGGTGTTTTCCTGATCCTATCACTACCGCAGGCAGCTAAATAAGCTACAAGTTAGTTTTTTGCAAGCTCTGCACAGTGTTCAGCTAAAGCTACCTGTAGAAGGTTGGTGGTGTTTTCCTGATCCTATCACTACCGCAGGCAGCTAAATAAGCTACAAGTTAGTTTTTTGCGAGCTCTGCACAGTGTTCAGCTAAAACTACAAGTTAGTGTAGTGCGACCTCTGCACAGTGTTCAGCTAAAGCTACAAGTTAGTGTAGTGCGTCCTCCTCACAGTGTTCAGCTAAAGCTACAAGTTAGTTTAATGTGACCTCTGCACAGTGTTCAGCTAAAGCTACAAGTTAGGGTAGTGCGTCCTCCTCACAGTGTTCAGCTAAAACTACAAGTTAGTTTTTTGTGAGCTCTGCACAGTGTTCAGCTAAAGCTACCTGTAGAAGGTTGGTGGTGTTTTCCTGATCCTATCACTACCGCAGGCAGCTAAATAAGCTACAAGTTAGTTTTTTGCGAGCTCTGCACAGTGTTCAGCTAAAGCTACCTGTAGAAGGTTGGTGGTGTTCTCATACTACAGGCAGGCAGTTGATTTTGCTAGCTGCAGTATCAGTATATCCCAGCTTAGTGAAGCTACAATCCATTAGTATGTCTGGAAGGCCAACAAGGAGAGGCAGAGAGTCACAAGCCAATAAAAGAGGGCAAGCAGGCTCTGTGTCTAGAGGCAACAGTGCTGGTCGTGGAGACGGTGCATCCTCATCAGCACGTGGCCGTGGGACACGCTTGGCCTTTTTTTCGGCAGCTGGCCATGTTGAGCCGCAACATGCGGAAGACTTGGTCGAGTGGATGACCAAGCTGTCCTCATCCTCCTCATCCTCTCTCACCCAAGCTCAGGGTACTTTGTCTGGCAAAGCAGCTGCCAATGCGGCCTCTTCCCTCGGCTCAATGGCATCAGTGACTCCTTCCCTAGCCCCACCATGTCCTCCTGAGGAGTCCCTCGAACTGTTTGACCACAGTGTTGGGCACATGCTTCAGGAGGATGCCCAGCGTTTAGAAGGCTCTGATGATGATACTGAGCTAGATGAAGGCAGTAACGTGAGCACGGACAGAGGAGGTGCCCAAGAAGGACAGCAATCTGGCAGTCATGCTCCCCCTGCTGCAGCATACTGCCAGGTTTGCTCCAGTGATGAGGAGGGAGGGGATGATGAGGTCACTGACTCAACGTGGGTGCCTGATAGGAGAGAGGAGGAGGAGGCACATCACCAACGAGGCAGGATGCCCTCCAGGGGCCAGCCTAAGGGCAGCACACTGACTGCATCACACCCCAAAGCTCCGCATGTGCAGGGCGCTGCTGTCTCTGTGCGTTATTCCAAAAGTTCTTTGGTGTGGGCCTTTTTTTAAACGAGTGCATCAGATCACACCGCTGCTATTTGCAACATATGTCTCAAGCGTATCTCTCGTGGCCAAAACATCTTCCGCTTGGGCACCACATGCTTGACCAGACATATGCTGACCTGCCATGCAGTTCGTTGGCAAGCGTATCTAAAAGACCCACACCAAAGAACAAAGAGGACCTCTCCTTGCTCCTCATCGGCTGAGATCTCCAACCCCACTATACCTTCAGTCCTCTCTGAGACCTGCACTGAGAGGAATGAAGGTGTAGAATTAGGTGTGTCACAGCCAAGTACTTGTGGGCAATCTGCTTTCGATACACCGACGTCAGATTGTACCAGGCAAATTTCCCTGCCCCAGCTGCTGCACCGCGGAAAGAAGTTCGCTCCCAGCCATCCACATGCCCAGTGGTTGAATGCTAGCTTGGCAAAATTGCTAGCACTTCAACTGCTGCCTTTTCAGTTGGTAGACTCTGCCCCCTTCCGTGAGCTTGTGGAATGTGCGGTTCCTCAGTGGCAGGTACCCAAACGCCACTTTTTCTCACGGAAGGTGATTCCGGCTCTCTACCGGCATGTGGAAGGCAATGTCCATGCCTCGCTGGACAGGGCGGTCAGCGGTAAGGTGCATATTACCGCTGACTCATGGTCCAGCAGGCATGGACAGGGACGTTATCTAAGTTTCACCGTGCATTGGGTGACTCTGCTGGCAGCTGGGAAGGATGCGGGACAAGGTGCAGTAGTGTTGGAGGTTGTTCCGCCACCACGCCTCCAAAATGCCACTACTAATGATTGTGACACACCTCTCTCCACCCCCTTCTCCATGGCCTCTTCCTGTGCTTTGTCCTCGGAACCAGCGGTGCTCCGTAGCCATTCAAGGGGCTACGCAAGTATGCAGGCCAAAAGATGCCATGCGGGGCTTGAGCTGGTGTGCTTGGGACAGGAGCCACACTGGGGCAGAGGTTCTGTCAGCTCTGCAGGGGCAGGTTCAGAGGTGGTTGACATCACGCCAACTTAAGGCAGGAATGGTGGTTTGCAATAATGGCACCAACCTCCTCTCTGCCCTCCGACAGGGACAAATGACCCATGTGCCCTGTTTGGCTCACGTCCTTAACTTGGTGGTGCAGCGGTTCTTGGGCAGGTACCCGGGCTTACAGGATGTCTTGAGGCAGGCAAGGAAAGTCTGTGTGCATTTCCGCTGGTCATATAATGCCAGTGCTCGGTTGGCAGACCTCCAAAAGGAGTTTAACCTGCCCAAGAACCGCCTAATCTGTGACATGCCCACCAGGTGGAACTCAACGTTGGCCATGCTGCATCGGCTGCACACGCAGCAGAGGGCCATCAATGAGTACCTGTGTGACTATGGCACCACGCCAGTGGGCCATGATCAGGGATGCATGCACTGTCCTGTCACCATTTGAGGAGGCCACGAGGATGGTGAGCAGTGACAGTGCATGCATCAGTGACACTGTCCCCCTTGTCCACCCGTTGGAGCACACGCTGCGTGGAATAATGGACAGGGCACTTGAGGCAGAACAGAGGCAGGAAGAGGAGGACTTCCTTAGCTCTTAAGGCCCCCTTTATCCAGACAGTGTTCCTGCGTGCCCGCTGATCACACAGGAAGAGGACGAGGAGGAGGAGGATTGTGTCAGTATGGAGGTGGAGCCTGGCACTCAGCATCAGCAGCAGTCTTTAAGGGATCAGTCCCAAGAAACACATGGACTTGTACGTGGCTGGGAGGAGGTGGCTGTAGACCATGTCATCCTTAGAGACCCAGGGGACTCCGGACCGAATGCCTCAGCAAACCTACGCTGCATGGCCTCCCTGATCCTGCAAAGCCTGCGTAAGGATCCTCGTATTTGTGGTATCAAGGAGAAGGACCAATACTGGCTGGCAACCCTCCTTGATCCACGTTACAAGGGTAAGGTTGCGGACCTTATCTTGCCATCGCAGAGGGAGCAGAGGATGAAACAACTTCGGGAGGCCTTGCAGAAAGGTCTGTGCAAAGCGTTCCCAAAGACTAGGAGGTTACAAACTCCTGTTTCTGGACAACGTGTTGCTGAGGCTTCGGTCAGTCAAAGAAGGAGCGGTGGAGAAGGTGGCCGTCTGACCGATGCGTTCAGACAATTTTTTAGTCATCATCCCCAAGGTATGATCGGTTCCAGCTACCATCGCCAGTGTCTGTTTTACATGGTGCAGGAATACCTAGGGGCAAGATCTGACTTGGACACCTTTCCCACCGAAAATCCTCTGGGTTACTGGGTCTTGAGGATGGATCACTGGCCAGAGCTTGCACAGTATGCAATTGAGCTACTGGCCTGTCCTGCATCCAGCGTTCTTTCGGAATGCACATTCAGTGCTGCTGGAGGTTTTGTAACCGATCACAGGGTGCGTCTGTCCACCGACTCGGTCGATCGACTGACCTTCATAAAAATGAATCAGTCTTGGATCACCACCAGCTGCCAAGCACCTGATGCTGATGTAACCGAATATTTTTTTTGAAATCTCAGATCCTTTCAAAGACTGCCTATGCTGATGCTGAGTGACTATCCTAAGTAATTATCCTCTTCCTCCTCAATGATCACGCTGATAGCTTGTAAGAACATTTTTGGTTCTGGGCGCCGCCACCAGTGCCTAAGGCCCAATTTTTCAGCCCCTGTTTAACAGGGGCGTGTAATTACAATTTTTGATGCAATACTTTGCAGCAGGGCTCGTTCCTGCGTTCCAACTAGAGTATCTGTGAGGGGTTGCAGTGTTGTGGCACCAGCACCAGTGCCTAAGGCCCAATTTTTCAGCCCCTGTCTAACAGGGGCGTGTAATTACAATTTTTGATGCAATACTTTGCAGCAGGGCTCGTTCCTGCGTTCCCACTAGAGTATCTGTGAAGGGTTGCAGTGTTGTGGCACCAGCACCAGTGCCTAAGGCCCAATTTTTCAGCCCCTGTTCAACAGGGGCATGTAATTACAATTCTTGATCTAATATTTCACAGCAGGGCCGTTTCTGCGCCCACCAAGAGCGAGTAAGGACTTACAGTGTTGTGGCACCAGCACCACCACCACCAAAGGCCCAATTTTTCTGCCCCTGTTCAACAGGGGCATGTAATTACAATTCTTGATCTAATATTTCACAGCAGGGCCCTGTGAGGGCTTACAGTGTTGTGGCCACAACAACACCTAAGGCCCAAATTTCTGCTGAGTATATAGGGCAGGCCCCTACTTTCAAACATCCAACTTACAAACGACTCCTACTTGCAAATAGAAGGAGACAACAGGAAGTGAGATGAAATCTACCCCTAGGAAGGGAAATTCTCTCCTGTAGGAGTTAATATGGGCAAAACATTTCTCCTTTCCACTGATGCTTTATCACCAATCCTTGTTTCACAAAAAAAAACCAAATTTTCAAAAATCATTTGTCATTGGGACAAAAAGTGAGGTAAAATCTTCTGAAGAGGAGCACATGCAGCAAAACAAATGTCACAGGGGTGATAACCCTTCCCTATGTTTTCCAAAAAGCTTAAAATAGATTTTTTGGCTGGAGCTAAACACGTTCAAAATGTACCAGTTCAAAATTACAAATAGATTCTACTTAACAACAAACCTACAGTCCCTGTCTTGTTTGCACCGCCTGTATACTGCTGTTCAGAGTACAGAGCCTGTATACTGCTGTTTCCTTTTTTAATTTGGGTGCTGGGTTCCCCTTAATATCCACACAAGACCCAAAGGGCCTGGTAATGGACTGGGGGGTACCCATGCCGTTTGTCTCACTGATTTTTAATCCATATTGCCAGGACCCGACATTACATTAAAGCCGCAAGCAGTTTTAATTGACTTTTTTTCCTTTAAAAATGACATTTTGTGCAGGGACTGTTCTAAGCACGGGAAACACGCGCCACTTTACAGGCATACTATAGACACCCCCCAGGTACGATATTTAAAGGAATATTTCACTTTTTTTTTTAACTTTAAGCATCATTAAAATCACTGCTCCCGAAAAAAAACGACCGTTTTTAAAAGTTTTTTTTGCATTGATACATGTCCCCTGGGGCAGGACCTGGGTCCCCAAAACCCTTTTTAGGACAATACCATGCAAATTAGCCTTTAAAATGAGCACTTTTGATTTCAAATGTTCGAGTCCCATAGACGTCAATGGGGTTCTAACGTTCGTGCGAATTTTCGGTCCGTTCGCAGGTTCTGGTGCGAACCGAACCGGGGGGGGTGTTCGGCTCATAGTGTTCATTATCAGGCTCCACTGTCAGAAGATCCCGACCCCACTCGGTGCTCGGGCGGGCGGATCTCCTCTCCTCATCATGGCTCTGGCTGCCTGGAGTGTACTCTACTGTGTGATAGGCGTGCCGCTGAGCTGAAGTCTGAAGTCTGGTCAGGTAGGTCAGTATATGTCATGTAGGTCAGGTAGGTCAGTGTAGATCAGTGTGTGTCAGGTAGCTCAGTGTACAGTATCTCACAAAAGTGAGTACACCCCTCACATTTTTTGTAAATATTTTATCTTTTCATGTGACAACACTGAAGAAATTACACTTTGCTACAATATAAAGTAGTGAGTGTACAGCTTGTATAACAGTGTAAATTTGCTGTCTCCTCAAAATAACTCAACACACAGCCATTAATGTCTAAACCGCGGGCAACAAAAGTGAGTACACCCCTAAGTGAAAATGTCCAAATTGGGCCCAAAGTGTCAATATTTTGTGTGGCCATCATTATTTTCCAGGGCTGCCTTAATCCCCTTTGGCATGGACTTCACTAGAGCTTCACAGGTTGCCACTGGAGTCCTCTTCCACTCCTCCATGAAGACATCACGGAGCTGGTGGATGTTAGAGACCTTGCGCTTCTCCACCTTCTGTTTGAAGATGACCCACAGAGGCTCAATAGGGTTTAGGTCTGTAGACATGCTTGGCCAGTCCATCACCTTTACCCTCGGCTTCTTAAGCAAGGCAGTGGTTGTCTTGGAGGTGTGCTTGGGGTCGTTATGTTGAAATACTGTCCTGCGGCCCAGTCTCCAAAGGGAGGGGTTCATGCTCTGCTTCAGTATGTCACAGTACATGTTAGCATTCATGGTTCCCACAATGAACTGTAGCTCCCCATTGTCGGCAGCACTCATGTAGCCCCAGACCATGACACTCCCACCACCATGCACCATGCAAAGGCAAGACACACTTGTCTTTGTACTTCTCACCTGGTTGCCGCCATACACGCTTGATACCATCTGAACCAAATAAGTTTATCTTGGTCTCATTAGACGACAGGACATGGTTCCAGTAATCCATGTCCTTAGTCTGCTTGTCTTCATCAAACTGTTTGCAGGCTTTCTTGTGCATCATCTTTAAAAAAGTCTTCCTTCTGCGATGACAGCCATGCAGACCAATTTGATGCAGTAGCGACGTATGGTCTGAGCACTGACAGGCTGACCCCCTTCAACCTCTGCAGCAATGCTGGCAGCACTCATACGTCTAATTCCCAAAGACAACCTCTGGATATGATGGTGAGCATGTGCACTCAACCTCTTTGGTCAACCATGGCGAGGCCTGTTCTGAGTGGAACCTGTCTTGTTAAACCGCTGTATGGTCTTGGCCACCGTGCTGCAGCTCAGTTTCAGGGTCTTGGCAATCTTCTTATAGCCTAGGCCATCTTTATGTAGAGCAAAAATTCTTTTTTTCAGATCCTCAGAGAGTTTTTTGCCATGAGGTGCCATGTTGAACTGCCAGTGACCAGCAGAGAGAGTGAGAGCGATAACAGCAAATTTAACACACCTGCTGCCCATTCACACCTGAGACCTTGTAACACCAACGAATCACATGACACTGGGGAGGGAAAATGGCCCAATTAATGGCTGTGTGTTGAGTTATTTTGAGGGCACAGCAAATTTACACTGTTATACAAGCTGTACACTCACTACTTTACATTGTAGCAAAGTGTAATTTCTTCAGTGTTGTCACATGAAAAGATATATCAAAATAGTTACAAAAATGTAAGGGGTGTACCCAATTTTGTGAGATACTGTACGTCAGGTAGGTCAGTGTGTGTCAGGTAGGTCAGTGTATGTCGTGTAGGTCAGGTAGGTCAGTGTGTGTCAGGTAGGTCAGTGTAGGTCAGGTAGGTCAGTGTGTGTCAGGTAGGTCAGTGTATGTCAGTGTAGGTCAGTGTATGTATGTCAGGTAGGTCAGTGTATGTCGTGTAGGTCAGTGTGTGTCAGGTAGGTCAGTGTATGTCATGTAGGTCAGGTAGGTTAGTGTGTGTCAGGTAGGTTAGTGTGTGTCAGGTAGGTCAGTGTATGAATGTCAGGTAGGTAGGTCAGTGTATGTATGTCAGGTAGGTCAGTGTATGTCATGTAGGTCAGTGTATGTCGTGTAGGTCAGTGTAGGTCAGGTAGGTTAGTGTGTGTCAGGTAGGTCAGTGTATGTATGTCAGGTAGGTAGGTTAGTGTATGTATGTCACTACCGTCAGTGTATGTATGTCAGGTAGGTAGGTCAGTGTATGTATGTCAGGCAGGTAGGTCAGTGTGTCAGGCAGGTAAGTTTAGTGGTCAACACTGATGGGCAGGCAGCAACCAGCAAGTGAGCTTACCCCCCGCCACACAACCACACCGCCCAGCCAAAGCCAAAAAAACCTGTGCCACTACCCCTCCCCCTCCCCATGCCGGCTATGGACTTCGGGCTGAAGCCCCTGGTCTTTTTGCCACCTAGCAACACCCCTGGTGTATAGAGATACTCGCCATCATTATACAGAGCACAGTGCTCAGTATCAGTGTATAGAGATATTCATCATTATACAGAGCACAGTGCTCATTATCAGTGTATAGAGATATCATCATTATACAGAGCACAATGCTCATTATTAGTGTATAGAGATACTCATCATCATCATACAGAGCACAGTGTTCACTATCAGTGTATAGAGATACTCATCATTATACAGAGCACAGTGTTCATTATCAGTGTATAGAGACACTCGGCATCATTATACAGAGCACAGTGTCCATTATCAGTGTATAGAGATACTCGGCATCATTATACAGAGCACAGTGCTCATTATCAGTGTATAGAGATACTCATCATCATCATTATACAGAGCACAGTGTCCATTATCAGTGTATAGAGATACTCGGCATCATTATACAGAGCACAGTGCTCATTATCAGTGTATAGAGATACTCATCATCATCATTATACAGAGCACAGTGCTCATTATCAGTGTATAGAGATACTCGGCATCATTATACAGAGCCCAGTGCTCATTATCAGTGTATAGTGATACTCATCATCATTATACAGAGCACAGTGCTTATTATCAGTGTATAGAGATACTCGCCTTCATTATACAGAGCACAGTGTTCATTATAAAGGTACTCAGCATTATTATACAGTCTACAGTGTATATTATCAATATAGAGAGAAACTCAGCAATCCGCATCATTATTAAGCATATAGTGTTCAATATGAGTGTATAGAGATACTTAGGATCATTATTTATTACAGTGCTTATTGTCAGAGTAAATATGAACTGTACATGACTACAGAAGGAAGGGAGTTCATTATGAATGTGCATTAATGCAGACTGTCAAGGAGAGTTATCAGCACAGGGAGAGAAAGTTTTGGGATGATTCAAGTGCATTACATTTATTGTGCACTTTTATTAAAATTACATTGTAATAAATAACTAAATAATTATAAAACTCACCATAATGCAGAATCAGTGAGAGCCCTGAGCTTGATTTCCTACAACTAGAGGGTCCCATCTGAGGGTGATGGTAGACAGTGACACCCGAAGTGTTTAGCTTATGTCCTAGTCTTCCCTATAATCACGTTTGTCCCATTGCTGTCACTGCAGAAAACTCTGCTTCAGGAAGGTAGGATGTTGGAAATGGAAGCCGGCTTTTCAGTGCTTTAATGGCAATCTCAGGATATTCTGTCTTGATTTGAATCCAGAACACATGGAGATTTGAAGTTGTCTCAAACATAAGTTTACAATCCGAGGCAGTAGATCCTCTTCTAGCATGCACAAAGTTGATTCACCTGACCTATTCACAAATGATTGTGACAGACTCAACCAGGACAGGGGCTTTTGGAGAGGACTAAGAGCAAGTCTCCTGAATAAGGACAATAAAGCTTCCCTTCTGGAGTGGATGGAAAGGTGTAATATTAATCTTGTACAGGTTAATGGTCAGAGAGAATATGGTGGCCCTCCTACAGACTGAGTTGGAGAAGCCCTCCACTTGGGACAGTAATATTTATCAACGATATCTCTCAAGAAAAATAAAAAGATAAATAAATTCCACCTTTTCAGACTACTGGAACATTGTATGAGCTTGTCTCATAGACTTTTGCCAGACAGTCTAAGGTGGGGTGGGATCACTGTTTATGTTATGTGTGTCTCTCCTATTGTGTGCCTCCTAGTTGTGAATTCCAATTGTTAATTGGGTTATTTGAGTCACCTATTGTTTCTGTTTGTTGGCAAATTTGGCTACTTTTGGAGGTTCCTACATGATGCGATTAGCCTTGTGTCAACCCTACCTTGTTATCTAAACCATTGTGTGATGTTTTGGGTAAATATTTGGTTTTATTGTCCATGTGGTGACTGACCTACTTTTGAACTGTATAAAAACCTGTATTTCTGTTCAATAAACAGTCATTCCTTTGGTCCTAACTCAACATCTTGTCTGTGTACGACGCTTGGGGTAAAAGGCTGGAATTAGCTCTCGGTCTGCTTGAACTGTTTGGAGAGCAGGAGGCACTGTTTGGCAGAAGCACCTAAGTGGGGTGCCAAGACGTTCCGTCACAATGATAATCTGTATTTGCATCTGCTCGCCAGAGCTAGCATCACAGCCTCAGCTCCACCTCAGATCATCAAGTATTAGATTCTCTTAGGGAACATGCAACCTAGATCCCTCACATGTGCAGTTTACGGTAGGGTTCACGCTTCTATGAGACTCTAATGCGGCCGCAGCTGATCAAGACATGATGACAATAGGCAGCGCTCAGGTGGCAATGTGAGTGATGGGGAGGGGCTGTAAATACAGATGAAGCTTTACTTGCTCGCCTGCCGCTCACCTCCTGCTGTGTGGCCCGGTTCCTGACAGGCCACGGACCAGTAGCGGTCTGGGGCCTGGGGTTTGGTTGGCTTCTGTAATACAACATCCTGGGCTGTGTGTGTGTTATCTCTCCCAGGTGGAGTACCACAGCCCCAGGCCCTGCCTACAGGGATTTTCAGTGTCACTGCACTGAACAGCATGATGTAGAGTGTTTCAATTTTAAAGTTTAGGAAACACTAGGTTTCTACAGCATTAATTTGTTGCTAAAGTTTGCCAGCTCCATTGCGTTGTATTATAGATTTGTTTAATGTTTTCGTAAAGATACTATCTTCACACTAACCTTCCAGTGTCTCCTCTTGTCCTGGTTAACCTGAATCTATATACTTTGAAGATCCCGAAAAACTTGTAATGAGTCCTTACAAAAAGAAAGAATATGATATCAGAAGACTCAGCAGTAGGGATGAGCCGAACACCCCTGGGTTCGGTTCGCACCAGAACCTGTGAACGGACGAAAATTCGCACGAACGTTAGAACCCCATTGAAGTCTATGGGCCTCGAACGTTCAAAATCAAAAGTGCTAATTTTAAAGTCTAATTTGCATGGTATTGTCCCCAGGGGACATGTATCAATGCAAAAAAAAGTTTTAAAAATGGCCGTTTTTTCGGTAGCAGTGATTTAAATGATGCTTAAAGTGAAAAAAAAAAAGTTGAAATATTCCTTGAAATATCGTACCTGGGGGGTGTCTATAGTATGCCTGTAAAGTGGCTCGTGTTTCCTGTGCTTAGAACAGTCCCTGCACAAAATGACATTTTTAAAGGAATAAAAGACATTTAAAACTGCTTACCGCTTTAATGTAATGTCCGGTCCCGGTAATATGGATAAAAATCAGTGAGACAAATGGCATGGGTACCCCCCCCCAGTCCATTACCAGGCCCTTTGGGTCTTGTATGGATATTAAGGGGAACTCCGTACCCAAATTAAAAAAAGGAAAGGCGTGGGGCCCCAGGCCCTCCGAACAGCAGTATACAGGCTGTGCAAACAAGACAGGGACTGTAGGTTTGTTGTTAAGTAGAATCTGTTTGTAATTTTGAACTGGTACATTTTTAAAGTGTAGCTCCAGCCAAAAAATCTATTTTTAAGCTTTTTGGAAAACATAGGAAAGGGTTATCACCCCTGTGACATTTGTTTTGCTGTCTGTGCACCTCTTCAGAAGATTTTACCTCACTTTCTGTCCCAATGACAAATGTTTTTTGACAATTTGGGGTTTTAGTGAAACAAGGATTGGTGATAAAGCATCAGTGGAAAGGAGAAACGTTTTTCCCATATTAACTCTTACAGGAGAGAATTTCCTTTCCAAGGGGTAGATTTCATCTCACTTCCTGTTGTCTCCTTCCGTTTGCAAGTAGGAGTCGTTTGTAAATTGGATATTTGAAAGTAGGGGCCTGCCCTATATACTCTGCAGAAATTGGGGACTTAGGTGTTGGTGTTGCCACAACACTGTAAGCCCTCACAGTTACTCTTGGTGGGCGCAGGAACGGGCTCTGCTGTGAAATATTATATCAAGAATTGTAATTACATGCCCCTGTTGAACAGGGTCAGAAAAATTGGGCCTTTGGTGGTGGTGGTGCTGGTGTCACATCACTGTAAGTCCTCACAGTTATTCTTGGTGGGAGCTGGAACGGGCCCTGCTGTGAAATATTAGATCAAGAATTGTAATTACATGCACCTGTTAAACAGGGGCAGAAAAATTGGGCCTTTGGTGGTGGTGGTGCTGGTGCCACAACACTGTAAGTCCTTACAGTTACTCTTGGTGGGCGCAGAAACGGGCCCTGCTGTGAGATATTAGATCAAGAATTGTAATTACATGTCCCTGTTGAACAGGGGCAGAAAAATTGGGCCTTAGGCACTGGTGCCACAACACCGCAACCCCTCACAGATACTCTAGTTGGAGCACAGGAACAAGCCCTGCTGCAAAGTATTGCATCAAATATTGTAATCACATGCCCCTGTTAAACAGGGGCTGAAAAATTGGGCCTTAGGCACTGGTGCTGGTGCCACAACACTGCAACCCCTCACAAATACTCTAGTTGAGTGCAGCAACTAACCCTCCTTGCAAAATATTGCATCAAAAATTGTAATTACACGCCCCTGTTAAAACAGGGGCTGAAAAATTGGGCCTTAGCCACTGGTGGCGGCGCCCAGAACCAAAAATATTCTTACAAGCTATCAGCATCATCATTAAGGAGGAAGAGGATAGTCACTCAGCATCAGCATAGGCAGTCTTGAAGGGATCTGACATTTAAAAAAAAATTATTCGGTTACATCAACATCAGGTGCTTGGTAGCTGGTGGTGATCCAAGACTGATTCATTTTTATGAAGGTCAGTCGATCGACCGAGTCGGTGGACAGGCGCACCCTGTGATCGGTTACAAAACCTCCAGCAGCACTGAATGTGCGTTCCGAAAGAACGCTGGATGCAGGACAGGCCAGTAGCTCAATTGCATACTGTGCAAGCTCTGGCCAGTGATCCATCCTCAAGACCCAGTAACCCAGAGGATTTTCGGTGGGAAAGGTGCCCAAGTCAGATCTTGCCCCTAGGTATTCCTGCACCATGTAAAACAGACGCTGGCGATGGTTGCTGGAACTGATAATACCTTGGGGCTGCGGACTAAAAAATTGTCTGAATGCATCGGTCAGACAGCCACCTTCTCCACTGCTCCTTCTTTGACTGACCGAAGCCTCAGCAACACGTTGTCCAGGAACAGGAGTTTGTAACCTCCCAGTCTCTGGGAACACGTTGCACAGACCTTTCTGCAAGGCCTCCCGAAGATGTTTCATCCTCTGCTCCCTCTGCGACGACAAGATAAGGTCTGCTACCTTACCTTTGTAACGCGGATCAAGGAGGGTTGCCAGCCAGTATTGATCCCTCTCCTTGATACCACGAATATGAGGATCATTCCTTAGGCTTTGCAGGATCAGGGAGGCCATGCAGCATAGGTTTGCTGAGGCATTCGGTCCGGAGTCCTGTGGGTCACTAAGGACGACATGATCCGCAGCCACCTCCTCCCAGCCACGTACAAGTCCATGGGTTTCTTGGGACTGTAAATGATCCCTTAACCTCCTTGGCGGTAATCCCGAGCGTGACTCGGGTCTGACTTTTTCTGTCAGGAGCGGTAACCCCGAGTCACGCTCGGGGTAACAGTGCAGAGCATCCAGCGGAGCCCTTACCTTCTCCTGGGTTCCAGCGATGCCCTCCACTGTCCTCCACTGTCCTCGGCTGTGCTCCGCTGTGATCGCCAGCGCGATCACAGCATCTCACTTCCTAGTTCCGTTCCCTGCGAGCAGCAGCGGCGCACGGGAGCGGAACTAGGCGGGAAATTCAAAGTTGAAAAGTTCAAACACAAAACACACATATAAAAAGAGGTGATACAGTGTAATCTGAGAGGATTACATTGTATCATCTCAGATCTCACTGATACAGTGCCCCTTGCCCCAGTGCCCATTGCCTCCAATAAAATATTGAGATGGAATCCAAAAAGCGCCATTTCGCTACAAAATCGCCTTTGGAGCAGTTGAATGACAGCGACAGCGACAGCGACACGGAGTTGCTCCCAGAACTCAGCGATAGCGAGTCGTGGGGAGATTTGTCGTCTGACACTGAGCTGACAAGTGACAGCGATGACAGCGGTGATGATCCTACACCTGACATCAGCGACGTGCGCACTTGGTGCCCTATTGAGTGCGATACGGACCAGGTAGCGCCCCCAAGATTTCCCTTCACTGGATCACCTGGGATGAAGGTCGAAGTTGAGCGTGGCAACCCTCTGGCATACCTGCAATTATTTCTCACAGAGGAGGTAATTGAAAAAATTGTCCTAGAGACAAATCGCTACCAAGAGCAGCAATCCGCTACGCTGCATGCCAGGTTTTCCCGAAGCAGAAGGTGGGAACCGGTGACTAAAGAGGACATCTGGCTGTTTCTCGGACTCATTATTCTTCAGGGGGTGGTGGGGAAACCACGCCAGAAATGGTACTGGACCACCAACAAGTTATTGGCCACTCCGTTTTTTGGTACTGTGATGTCCGAATACCGTTTTTCCCTCATCATGAAATATTTTCACTTCACTAACAATGAAGAGTTTGATGAGGCCACGCATCCTGCGCCCAAGCTAAAAAAAATCTGGGAGGTATGCCAAATTATTGGGAACAATTTCCAGCGGGCCTACGTGCCAGAAAGGGACGTCAGCGTGGATGAGAGTTTGATGGCCTACAAAGGACGCCTAAGCTGGATCCAGTATATTGCATCCAAAAGAGCGCGGTTTGGCATCAAATCATACATGCTCTGCGAGTCATCCACCGGGTACATATGGAACTCGGTCATTTACACCGGTAAAGGCACGAAGTTCAACCCCAGGTACAGCAATTATGGGATGGCCACATCATCTGTCCTTACACTGCTGGAGCCATTACTGAACCAGGGATATTGTGTGACCATGGACAATTTCTATACGTCGCCGGAACTGTTTGAGGTTTTGATCCAAAACAAGACGGATGCCTATGGTACAGTTAGGCCTAACAGACGTGACATGCCATCAATGTTTGGGAAAAAAAAACTAAAACCCGGAGAAATGGTTGCCTGGCAGAAGGGTAAGATGATGGCAATACGTTGGCGAGACAAGAAGGACGTGTGTCTCATGAGCACTGTGCACAATACCTCCACTGCCACGGTCCACACAAAAGGTGGGAAAGATGTGCTGAAGCCGCAAGTCGTCATAGACTATAATTGCACTATGGGAGGTGTCGACCGAGCCGATCAGGCAATGACCTTTTACCCGACTATGCGGAAACAGCAGAAAAAATATTATAAAAAGATTTTCAGACATCTTCTGGAACAATGCCTTTGGAACGCTTACATCTTGTACCGAGCAGGGAGTGACAGGCCTCTTGTTCATTCAGATTTTATCTGGAAGGTGGCTGAGCAGATTTTTGCCAAACACCAGATGCCATCAGTTGATGCGAACAGACCTGGACGACGTGCTGTTGGTGTTGCCAACCCAGAACGCCTAACAGGTCGCCACTTTATGGACTACATACCGCCAACCGCAAAAAAGGCAGCACCTACCAGGATGTGTGTGGTTTGCTGTTCACACAGAGATGACAAGGGAAAAAAAATCCGAAAAGAAAGCAGGTTCTTTTGTCCGGATTGTGACGTGGGACTGTGTGCTGTACCTTGCTTTAAAATTTATCACACTCAGGATGTTTACTGAATTTTCTTTGTCTGACAAATTTCTTTAGTTTGTATTACATTATTGAATAAAATTATATTATTTAAAAATTTAAAATCATGATTTTGTGTTTCAAACTTTATCACATCTGGGATGTCTACTAGAGTCTTGTTTGGTCAGGTTTAAGTAAGTAATTACTAAGAATTGCAGGCCTATAATACATAGCATCAAATTTCCATGCAAAATAATTGTACCGCTTTCAGCACAAAATTCCAGACAGAATCATACCGCCAGGGAGGTTAAAGACTGCTGCTGATGCTCCACCTCCATGCTGACACAATCCTCCTCTTCCTCCTCCTCCTCCCCCTCCTCCTCTTCCTGTGTGATCGGCGGGCAACACTGTCTGGATAAAGGGGGCATTGTCTGGATAAACACTGTCTGGATAAAGGGGGCATTGAGAGCTAAGGAAGTCCTCCTCTTCCTGCCTCTGTTCTGCCTCAAGTGCCCTGTCCATTATTCAACGCAGCGTGTGCTCCAAACGGTGGACAAGGGGGACAGTGTCACTAATGCATGCACTGTCGCTGATCACCATCCTTGTGGCCTCCTCAAATGGTGACAGGACAGTGCATGCATCCCTGATCATGGCCCACTGGCATGGGGAAAAAAAAACAAGCTCCCCTGACCCTGTCCTGGTGCCATAGTCACACAGGTACTCATTGATGGCCCTCTGCTGCGTGTGCAGCCGCTGCAGCATGGCCAACATTGAGTTCCACCTGGTGGGCATGTCACAGATTAGGCAGTTCTTGGGCAGGTTAAATTCCTTTTGGAGGTCAGCCAGCCGAGCACTGGCATTATATGACCTGCGGAAATGCACACGGACTTTCCTGGCCTGCTTCAGGACATCCTGTAAGCCCGGGTACCTGCCCAAGAACCGCTGCACCACCAAGTTAAGGACGTGAGCCAAACAGGGCACATGGGTCAGTTGTCCCTGTCAGAGGGCGGAGAGGAGGTTGGTGCCATTGTCGCAAACCACCGTACCTGCCTTAAGCTGACGTGGCGTCAACCACCTCTGAACCTGCCCCTGCAGAGCTGACAGAATCTCTGCCCCAGTGTGGCTCCTGTCTCCCAAGCACACCAGCTCAAGCACCGCATGGCATCTTTTGGCCTGCGTGCTTGCGAAGCCCCTACGGAGCACCGCTGGTTCCGAAGTCAAATGAGCACAGGAAGAGGCCATGGAGGAAGAAGAAGAGGAGGGGGTGGAGGAGAGAGGTGTGGCAGAATCACCACTAGTGGTATTTTGGAGGCGTGGTGGCAGAACAACCTCCAACACTACTGTACCCTGTCCTGCATCCTTCCCAGCTGCCAGAAGATTCACCCAGTGCGTGGTGAAAGATAGGTAACGTCCCTGTCCATGCCTGCTGGACCATGAGTCAGCGGTAATATGCACCTTACTGCTGTCCGCCCTGTCCAGCGATGCCAAGACTTTGCCTTCCACATGTCGGTAAAGAGCTGGAATCGCCTTCCTTGAGAAAAAGTGGCGTTTGGGAACCTGCCACCGAGGAACCGCACATTCCACAAACTCACGGAAGGGGGCAGAGTCTACCAACTGAAAAGGCAGCAGTTGAAGTGCTAGCAATTTAGCCAAGCTAGCATTCAACCACTGGGCATGTGGATGGCTGGGAGTGAACTTCTTTCGACAGTGCAGCAGCTGGGGCAGGGAAATTTGCCTGGTACAATCTGACGTCGGTGTGCCGATAGAAGATTGCCCCCAAGTACTTGGCTGTGACACACCTAATTCTACACCTCTCAGTACAGGTCCCAGAGAGGACTGAAGGTATAGTGGGGTTGGAGATCCCAGCTGATGTGGAGCAAGGAGAGGTCCTCTTTGTTCTTTGGTGTGGGTCTTTTAGGTACGCTTGCCAACGAACTGCATGGCAGGTCAACATATGTCTGGTCAAGCATGTGGTGCCCAAGCGGGAGATGTTTTGGCCACGAGAGATACGCTTGAGACATTTATTGCAAATAGCAGCAGTGGGATCTGATGCACTCGTCTCAAAAAAGACCCACACCAAAGAACTTTTGGAATAACGTGCAGAGACAGCAGCGCCCTGCACATGCGGAGCTCTGCGGTGTGATGCAGTCGGTGTGCTGCCCTTAAGCTGGCCCCTGGAGGGCATCTTGCCTCGTTGGTGATGTGCCTCCTCCTTCCCCTCCTCCTCTCTCCTATCAGGCACCCACGTGGAGTCAGTGACCTCATCATCCCCTCCCTCCTCATCACTGGAGCAAAGTTGGCAATATGCTGCAGCTGGGGGAACATGACTGCCAGATTGCTGTCCTTCTTGGGCACCCCCTCTCTCTGGGCTCATGTTACTGCCTTCCTCTAGCTGGGTACCATCATCTGAGCCTTCAAAACGCTGGGCATCCTCCTGGAGCATGTACCCAACACTATGGTCAAACAGTTCGGGGGACTCCTCAGGAGACATGGTGGGGCTAGGGAAGGAGTGACTGATGCCATTGAGCCGAGGGAAGAGGCCGCGTTGGCAGCTGCTTTGCCAGACAAAGTACCCTGAGTTTGGGTGAGAGAGGATGAGGAGGATGAGGACGGCTTGGTCATCCACTCGACCAAGTCTTCTGCATGTTGCGGCTCAACACGGCCAGCTGCCGAAAAAAAGGACAAGCGTGTCCCACGGCCACGTGCTGATGAGAATGCACCGTCTCCATGACCAGCACTGTTGCCTCTAGACACAGAGCCTGCTTGCCCTCTTTTATTGGCTTGTGACTGTCTGCCTCTCCTTGTTGGCCTTCCAGATATACTAATGGCCTACAGTGAGATATAGCTGCACAAAGCTGGGATGTATATACTGATACTGCAGCTAGCAGGATCAACTGCCTGCCTGTAGTATTATTAGTATGAGAACACCAGCAATTGTCTTCAGGTAGCTTTAGGTGCAGACTGTGCAGGGGACGCAGTACACTAACTGTAAATACTGTAACTGCCTGCCTGTGGTATTAATAGGAGTAGAACAAAGGCAATTGTCTTCAGGTAGCTTTAGGTGCACACTGTGCAGAGGACGCACTACACTAACTGTAAATACTGTAGCTGCCTGCCTGTGGTATTAATAGGATCAGAAGAACACCACTAATTTTCTTCAGGTAGCTTTAGGTGCAGACTGTGCAGAGGACACAGTGCACTAACTGTAAATACTGTAGCTGCCTGCCTGTGGTATTAATAGTAGCAGAACAACAGCAATTGTCTCCAGGTAGCTTTAGGTGCACACTGTGCAGAGGACGCACTACACTAACTGTAAATACTGCAGCTACCTGCCTGTGGTATTAATCAGATCAGAACAACAGCAATTGTCTTCAGGTAGCTTTAGGTGCACACTGTGCAGAGGACACAGTGCACTATCTTGTAAATACTACAGCTGCCTGTGGTACTGTACTAATAGGATCAGAAGAACGCCACTAATTTTCTTCAGGTAGCTTTAGGTGCACACTGTGCAGAGGACGCACTACACTAACTTGTAAATACTGCAGCTGCCTGCGGTACTGTACTAATAGGATCAGAAGAACACCACTAATTTTGTTTAGGTAGCTTTAGGTGCACACTGTGCAGAGGACGCACTAAACTAACTTGTAAATACTGCAGCTGCCTGCGATACTGTACTAATAGGATCAGAAGAACACCACTAATTTTCTTCAGGTAGCTTTAGGTGCACACTGTACAGAGGACGCACTACACTAACTTGTAAATACTGCAGCTGCCTGCGGTACTGTACTGATAGGATCAGAAGAATGCCACAAATTTTCTTCAGGTAGCTTTAGGTGCACACTGTGCAGAGGACGCACTACACTAACTTGTAAATACTACAACTGCCTGTGGTACTGTACTAATAGGAACAGAACACCACTAATTTTCTTCAGGTAGCTTTAGGTGCACACCGTTCAGAGGACGCACTACACTAACTTGTAAATACTGTAGCTGCCTGCGGTACTGTGCTAATAGGATCAGAAGAACACTAATTTTCTTCAGGTAGCTTTAGGTGCACATTGTGCAGAGGACGCACTACACTAACTGTAAATACTGTAGCTAATAGGATTAATAGGATCAGAAGAACACCAGCAATTTTCTTCAGGTAGCTGTAAATACTGTAAAAACACCTGCCTGCCTGTCAGTAGTAGGAAGAGAATAACAGGAACGGATCTAGCTAAACTGAATACTGTATATATATATATATATATATATATATATATATATATATATATATATATACATATACAACACCTAGGATGTATATATACACAATACACTCTAAGTGCAGCTAACTACCTCGCCTGCCTACTCTAACTTAAATCAAATGACACTGTCTATCTGTCTATCTATCTCTCTCTCAACGCCGGAACACACTACACAGGGCTGCCGTGCAGGCGGCCTTATATAGTGTGGGGCGTGTACTAAACCCCCTGAGCCATAATTGGCCAAAGCCACCCTGGCTTTGGCCAATTACTGCTCTCTGTACAGATGGCGCTGTGATTGGCCAAGCATGCGGGTCATAGTGCATGCTTGGCCAATCATAAGCCAGCAATGCACTGCGATGCCGCAGTGAATTATGGGCCGTGGCGCGCCACTCGAATTTGGCGCGAACGGCCCATATCGTTCGGAATTCAGCGAACGACCGAACAGGCAATGTTCGAGTTGAACATGCGTTCGATTCAAACACGAAGCTCATCCCTACTCAGCAGTATTCTCCGTGTACACATGTATATTGAAGATAATAAAAAAACGTGTTGTGCTGTCTTATGACAATCAATTAAAAATGTGAATCAAAATTCAAAATGAATTATAATAAAATAAATCATAAAAATATATTATACAAAATATATAATATATAAAAAATATATGAAACACCAAAGCCCATAAAGTGATAATGTGCAAGCTCAGTGCAACACCCAGTGCTTAGATCAGGGGTCTCAAACAGGCGGCCCTCCAGCTGTTGCGAAACTACAAGTCCCATCATGCCTCTGCCTGTGGGAGTCATGCTTGTAACAGTCAGCCTTGCAACGCCTCATGGGACTTGTAGTTTCACAACAGCTGGGGGGCTGCCAGTTTGAGACCCCTGGCTTAGATAAATGAGGCAAAAATATCTTCTTACCAGATCCAAAGACCTATCAAGGTCTATATTCACATCTGTGAGATTTATTGCCCCTCACATTAGGTGCAGATCATCTTAGCTTATCAAGCCTCCTCGTGGGGAACCGTTGATGAAAACGAGCCAAAGGTAATAATCACAGGATATCCACGGAAGGCGATCCAACCATTAATCATATGGGAAAAGGAAAACTCATTGCACAGCGTCCAGATTAAAAATGGGCAATTTATTAAAAAACTACTTACAACAAAACTGTAATCACAGGCATTTGGAAGTACACCGTCCTAGCACTCTCACGAGCGTACTGATGTCATTACTATTTCCTGCCCTGTCAATGTAAGTTTTGTCTGAATAGACTTTTTCTGTCAGGCATTAGGGGTAACGAAGAAGATATTTTTGCCTCATCTATCTAAGCACTGGGTGTTGCATTGAATTCAAGGACCTTGCACATTATCACTTTATGGACTTTGGTGTTTCATATATTTTTTATATATGATATATTTTGTATAATATATTTTTATGTTTTATTTAATTATAATTCATTTTGATTTTTGATTCACATTTTTAATTGATTTACATAAGACAGCGCAACATTTTTTTTTATTATGTTTCTGGATGTTGCTGCGTACAATGTTGTGAGTGTTGCTGTCAATTTGATCATTTAATTTTTAATCCATTCACGTATACACTAAGCGCATTCTTTTTCCATATTTATCTTATGTATATTGAGGAATCAATCATTTTCATTTTGTGAATGGACAGGTTTTTACAGTATGATCCATGCTGTTTCCTTCTGCAAAATGCCCCGGGGTCATTTCCAAAACTGGAATTGGGAGCAGTGCCATGGAGCAAATTCTCTGCAACAGCTGCTGTGTGCACAAAGCCACTTCCCTCTCTCCAGCCGTGCACACAATACTTTCCCTTTCCTGTTACACCTTGTCAGCAAATCTCCATGTTTTTCTTTATAGCAAAAGATCATTAACAGCTTTCCAGACTCAGCCGCAATAGTCAGAGCTCGTAAATATCACACACAAACCCCAAGGAGAATACAAAATACACTTCTGTCTTTCAATAGTGGTGGACTGATTATAAAAAAAACAGCCAAAAATGAAACCAGGTTCAGGATTTCAACGCTCTATTTGTCACATTAGAGGACACTTTAAGGCTGCTTTCACATTGGGGCGGTAGGGGGCGTCGGCGGTAAAACAGCGCTATTTTTAGCGCTGTTTTACAGCGGTATTCAGCCGCTAGTGGTGCCGTTTTAACCCCCCGCTGGCGGCCGAAAAAGGGTTAAAACCACTCGTATAGAGCGGCTATAGCTGCGGTATTGCCGCGCCGTCCCATTGATTTCAATGGGCAGGAGCGGTTTAGGAGCGGTGAATACACCACTCCTTCACCGCTCCAAAGATGCGGCTTGCAGGAGATTTTTTCTTCTCCTGCCAGTGCACCGCTTCAGTGTGAAAGCCCTCGGGCTTTCACACTGAACAAACAGCGGAGGCTGTTTTGGGGCGGTTTGCAGGCGGTATTTTTAATGCAATAACGCCTGCAAACCGCTCCAGTGTGAAAGGGGTCTAACTCACTTCCGTTTCAGTAGAAACCCTGTAACATCCAAATGTTACTTAGTATCATCTGTGTAGCTTTACTCTGGCGTGCCAGGGCACTTCTAGTAAGCCAAAGCTTTTTTGACCATACTTCTCCTATGGATCACAGGAGTGCAGTTCATTCTGCACTCCTGTGACCCATTTTCAGCCAGTCCAGACTTGGGAAAGATCCCAGTCATATGATTGGAATCCACCTGGCACCCAGCCTGTCAGTGATCTGCTGAAAGCGTGCGCCAGCTCCAGTGAGTGCTGGCGGGCTGACTGAAAGTCAAGGCTCTCTGTTCAGAGCAGAGGGGTGAACTGAGCGATCAGCGGTGTTTGATCGGTCAGTTCTCACTACAAAGACGGCGGGGGAGAGATGCACTATCGATCCACCTAGGTGAGCATAATTGTTTGTTTTTTTTACAATCCAGAACTTCTCTTTTAGGCTGGGTTCACACTGATGCAGGTTTCTCCGCATCCAATTTCCATAACAGGAGACTGTGACCGGCTCTATATGGAGCTGGTTCACACAGCTCCAGGGCGGCCGTGAAGCAGATTGCACAGAGGACCTGTGCGTCTTTGGCTCTGTTTCAGGTCCGAATTCAGGTAAAAATTCATACCTGATTCATCCCTAAATCGGAAAACATGGACACACCGGACCCCATGTTTCAAGCCGCGGCCGCAGCTAATGTGAACCTGGCCTAAAGATTATGTTACGCCAACATTTTATATTCCTGATATGTGCCTGTTGTACCATGTACTTGTATGAAAAAGTATCCTGTTCTCTTTGTATTTCTTCCTTTGTGTGAAATACCTGGTGACCCTGCCAGTCCCCTTGCTTTCCTATTTCAAACTAACCACGCTAGGCATGAGAGCGCATCCATCCCAGTGTGGTCAGTTTCATGGCTGTGCTGGGTGCTGCCTGTCCTCCTATGACCAGACTTGTACTGACACGCCCCACTCCTCCCCCACCTGCACAGCCATTCACTGGGAAGATCAATGTACTGCTGTTTCTCCACCCTCTACTTAGCTCTCCAAGCCCCTTAGGCCAGCTATAGATGGTTCGAATCTCAGCCGGTTAATCATTGTCTTCCCAGCTGGGAACAGACAATTGCTCGGCAGGAGGGATTCCCCTGCCAGCGCTGTCTGTGTTGTCCCGTGGTTGCAGGAAAGAAATTTGCACAAAGATCATGTGATCACATAACAAAAAAAAATAGGTATTTTTTATTTTTTTTTAAATATATACACAAATGTCTTGCATTTCATTTCTATTTTAATCTAAATGGGTTGTTTCACAAGGTATTTGTTCACATATGCAGTACTTTATTCAGTGTTAATTTTAAAGTTAAATTTCAATTTGGTTTTATTCATAGTCTTTTAACTAAAATGCTATTTTAATTTTAGACGTATTTTAGTCATCTAAATTGTTTTAGTTTTAGTTGTATTTTAGTCAACTAAAATCTAAAGAGTTTATTTAAATTGTAATGCATTATTTTAGCATTTCTCTACAATTTCCAAACTCATTATATACGCCTGGAGTAAAAATCTAATAACATGTTATTATTTATGATATTAAGGTATAAACATGCACTACAGACGCAGCTTTATGCTGGCCATACACGCACAGAATTTCGTCCGAAACTGGTAGTTTTTGGAAAGATTGTTCGACAATTGTGCCATTAGTGGATGCAACTTTACCGACAATTTTGACCGTGGGCCCGGCTAACGTAGATGGATCTGAAGCGAAAACCGGCATGCTTTACTGAATATACAGTCTAATTTTACTGTTGTGAGTTTAGTAACACTTTAAAGTGTTTTGTTTTTGAAGTTTTAGATACTACTTAAAGTGTTTGTATAGGCGCAAGGTTTTTTACCCTTCCTTTTACCATTCTATGCTTAAAGATAAAAAAACCATCTGTGTGCAGCAGCGCCCTCAGTCCCCCTAAAACTTACCTAAGCCCCATCTTGATCCAGCGATCTGCAATAGAGCCTTGGCTCTCCTGGGTCTCTTCCTCATTGAGTGAGGCAGCAATGGTAGCCAATCACAGCCAGGGAAACAATAAGGAGAGAGCGGGGGCGGTGTCTAGCCACGCTCTCTGTGTAAATGGACAAATGGAGCAGTGGCACGGGAGCGAGCCTGTTCGCCATAGGCAGGAAGCAGGGGCCTGGAGCATCAGCGGGGGACCCCAGAAGAGGTGGCTCGGGGATGCTCTGTGCAAAACCATAACATGTTTATTTTAAAAAAATGAACCTTTAATACCTTTATTATATTATTTATTAATTGATACATGCCTGATTAAAGATTAAAGTGGTTATAAAGGCAGAAGTTTTTTTTTATCTTAATGCATTCTATGCATTAATATTAATAACCTCCTGTGTGTAGCAACCCCCCTAATAGTTACCTGAGCCCCATCTCTATCCAGTGATGTGCATGAGTGCCTCAGCCATCCAGGACTCTCCCTCCTGATTGGCTGAGACACAGCAGCGGCGCCATTGGCTCCTGCTGCTATCAAAGTCAGTTAGCCAATCAGGAGAGAGAGGGGGCGGGGCCAAACAGTGGCTCTGTGTCTGAATGGACACAGGGAGCTGCGGCTCAGCTCGTATGCCCCCATAGCAGGCTGCTTGCTGCGGGGGCACTCAACAGGTGGAAGGGGTCAGGAGCGCCAAAGAGGGACCAAAGAAGAGGAGGATCTGGACTGCTCTGTGCAAAACCACTGCACAGAGCAGGTAAGTATAACATGTTTGTTAATTTTATAGAAAAAAAATGAGACTTTAGTATCACTTTAAGGTAACAAGGAGGGCCTCTCTTCCATCTTTAGTCTATGCACTGCTGGAGGTTATGACAAGTGGTTAAGCACAATTAGACCTTTAGTGTACAGGGCTAATAGGAACTAGGGAACTGGTGGAACTCATCCAAGTGGGAACTGGTGGTAGCAGTAATAGTACGGGGTAACAGGCTGAAGTCAGCAAAAAGCAATCAGCGGGGTACCAGGTCAATTAGAGCGAGCAATCTCAACATACTCACCGAGTCGATAACAGCCAGGAAAGATTCAAGGTGAAGTAAGAGGCAGAAGAATCCAGGAGCAAGTCAAGAGCAACAGGCTGGGTTGTTATAAGCACAGCAAAAGTGAAGCAACAGGTAGGATAAAAATGGATAAACCCTATACAGCTTTTGTTGTGGGATATCCTTTAGATTTACCTTCTTTACCTTTAATTAATAATGCAATTATTCACTGTTGCGCAAGATCACTATTTATTTATTTTACCTTCAACTATGTAGTGCAAGGGCCTGCCTGATCGCATACAAATTGAAAGTGTTTAGGTTTGCCCTCATATTATATGGTTTTGGTAAATCTAAAGGAAAAAAATCTAAAAAAAATTGTATAGTGTGTATCCAGCTTAAGGATACAGAAAACTGCTGAGAACAATGGATCTAACCATACAGTGTAGGGCTATAGATAAGTGAGTGGCTGAGTCTAAAGTGAACTGCTCAAGGGAGGACGGGAGTACAGCTGCTTTTTTATTTTATGTAGCTGTTGGGAGATCCATTACTGTCTATTCTGTCCAGAGTGGCATAGTGCATTAAAATGCATTTCAATAAGCACAGAGCAATTTACAATAAATGAGGAGGAAGGGGTGCAGGCATAGGCATTGTTAAAGGGTGGCTATTGAGGCTGGAGCCCTGAATCTTGAGCCCATAGACCAGAGTCCAGGGTTGGCCTTACTGTGAGAGAGTCGCAGGCTGCCGGACACAGCGCTTACCACACAGCCGCGGCACTCTCACTGAGTCTGTACTCCGTGCTTCAGTGACACAGCCAGAGCCCAGAGATCAGTGTGAGAGTGAGTCTCCTCCCTTGCTTCGTCCATATCATAGAGTCGGGAGGAACTTTCTCACACAAGTCTCTCCCAAGCTGGTAAGTGCAGACCAGTGAGGGTGAAGGGGGAAACTCTGTATACCCAGCCTCTCTGTATGTACCAGCATATCTGTATATACCCAGCCTCTCTATATATACCCAGCCTATCTTCTGTATACCCAGCCTCTGTGTATATACCCAGCCTCTCTGTATATACAAGCATATCTGCATATACCAAGCCTCTCTGTATATACCAGCCTCTCTCTATACCCAACCTCTCTGTATATACCAGCCTCTCTCTATACCCAACCTCTCTGTATTTACCAGCCTATCTTCTGTAGGCTGGTATATACAGAGAGGCTGGGTATACAGAGAGGCTGGTATATGTAGAACTACTGAGGAAGGCCTATAATTGGCCGATACGCGCCTAGAAGGGAAGTGCTGATAGTGACGTCCAGCCAGGCACTGTGCATGTGGACACGACGGTGCTACTCTGGAGGTTTATATGTGATTTAAATGTTTTTATCTTGTAAGTGCAACTTGTCTGTTTGGGGGCTTTGAATAAATTTGTATACGGAGAACACTATGGTCTCTATACTTATTATTTACATGTCTTGAACTCATGGAATCTTGAGCCAAGCTGGGAGGTGATTTGTTTCTTTGGATGTTAATGAGCTGAGTTACCATTAAGAAAGGAGCCGTTTGGATTATCCACCATTGATTGGGAAGAGGAAGTGAGAGCAAAGAGCTTGTGGGGAGATCCGCATATGAGTTTTGACTCATCTGGGAGGTGAGCGTGCATATTTACTGGTGGTGGTGTGCACTCCTTTTGAGGACGAACAATCACTGTGGTGGAATTGTGTGGATATACTGATCACAAGAAGAGTTTTTCATGTTTTATTTCTTCATTTGTTAATTTTATGGACTATTCATTTATATATAGGATTTATTTATTTTAGAGATTTGCAATTTATATTTATATATATTTTTACACATAGCGCTACATTTATTTATTTACTATCTATTTACATGTGTATGCCCGCCCAAGTGTATGACTCTCTTTACTTCGCTGCTATGGGCACTAGCCCCAGATCTTTTGTAGACCTAGCAACGCCCCTGGGTGCAGGGTAAGTGAAAATCTGTATAGAATGATTAAATATATATTTATGAAATTAATTTGTAATGACCAATGTCTATAGTCAGATGGCACAATGGCTAGGCATTGCTTCTATAGTGTGAACAAGTTTATTTAATATTAAATACAACTAATTACAGCAAACATCGTTGTATCAGACTGCCTCAAACATAGAATTTATTCTGAGCTGCCAAGATAAACCTTTGGTTTTCATTTTTTTCAGGATGTGGTTTAAAGCAAATTTCAGAAGTTCTGGACAAACCTGGACTTGTGTGGGTTTCAAAATGTTTCTTTTGAAAGGCACCCAGAACTGGGCCTCATTTAATTAAACCACATTAGCTTGAGTTCAGTGCCGGGTATGGTTCAGGCAAGTTCTCAGGTTTTAAGCTGACGTGTTTGACAAGTCTCTAGACTCTGAATATCCTGAAATAGGTTCAAATAAATTATTGAAATCAGTCCATGTTAACAAGAGACAACGTCAAGGAAACACAACCACAATGTAAGCAAAACCAGACTGCACTATGCCCATAGGGACAGAAGGTTATGGATGGAAAATCTAATAGAAATAGACACAACTGGGTGATTTCTGTTTAACCTGACCCTGAGATTATTTACAGTATAATGCCATCTTCAATGACTGCCTTGCAGGAGAATTAAGCAGCTCAAGTGTCATTCTTTCCTCTACACCTTAAGGCTGGGTTTACACTTGCTGCGGCTCACAGCAGGGGGTCCGATGTGTCCTTGTTCGCCTGTTCAGGTGCGAATCAGGTCCAAATTTCTACCTGAATTCGCACCTGATTTGGAGCCAAAGACTCACAGGACCATTTCAAAATCTGGACAGCGGCCGCCCCGGAGGTGTGTGAACCGGCTTCATTAAGAGCTGGTCACACTCTCCTGTCATGCGATTTGGATGTGGAGAAACCCGCATCCAATTGGCATAAGTGTGAACCCAGCCTAAAGGTAGATCTACACTCATTCACTAAAACCTCATACAAATTTTCACAAGTTAATGTAATTTCAAAAGTAATTTTCAATCTATTTTATGACAGAAGAGACTGTGCCTGTCTCTTCTGCCATAGATGCTTATAGGCATGTGCAGTTAGCTTTCCCACCTGTAGGTGGCCTAACTGCTTGGGAAGGGGAGCCTCGTAATAGAATTGGTCCCATAGAGATTCCGTTCATTGTCTTGAGAAAGGAAGACAGTCTGATTGGACACAGAACTCGCAAAAGACTTTGGCGGCCTTCCTGGGTGAGGGAGCCTTTTAAATAAGGGATGCAACTTGTAAATGCTAGGACTGTATATTTTCTGGACTGCAACATATCACTGCTAACAAACAGTTGTTCTGTTACTAAAAACTGGCTTACTCAATATTTATATAAAAGATAACAGTGCATTATAAATTGAGTGTGCATGTTTCCTCCCAAACAAGGTACCTTGAACTATTTTTTCTAAAGCTGGCCACAGATGAGTTGTTTTTTTTCATCAATTAGCCGGCTGATCAAGAAAAAACAAAATGAACCAATTCCGCAATCCACACATTTGAGGTGGGCGAGGGAATCCTCTCCGCTGCAGTATTGTATTCTGACAGTGGGGACTCCTCTGCCATTAGAATACACTAATCAATGCTACAGCCGATTAAGCTGATCAAGGAAAATTCTCCAACATTCCTGCTCAAGAATAATTGGTCCATAAATTGACTGCTCTTGAACATGAACGGCCATAGATGGATCAAAATTTGTCCAGTCCCTGCTGAACTGGCTGAATTTTAATCAATCTATGTCCAGCTTAAGTGTATACTAAGCCACGCATGTGCAGTTCAGTGTAAACAGCTCCTGGGAGCCAAAATTTCTACTTTGCATGTGGGAAATGTAAACAACTAAAATTCCATGTGATTGATATCCAGCTTTAGAATGCAGTGGGGTTGATTTACTAAAGGCAAATTTTCCCCAGAGCTTATCAAATGTGGTAAAGCTCTGCTGATTTCCATAATCCAATTATGTGTAAGCAAAATGCTTTTTTTTTTATTTTCCTGGGTATACTATACAAAGTGAAGCTTCACCACAATTACATTTACTAAGAAAAAAAAGTGCAACTACACTTGCAAAGTGCACAGTCTATTTGCCTTTAGTAAATCCACCCCATTGCTTTTTATGTGGTATGGGCCATGGGCACTTTTCTAAGGGGCCTCACTCAAACGTGATTAATTACATACAGCTACAGCAGTGTTCTCTCCAATGACTGTAGAAGATGCTTTACAGTCTTCACTGTGTATAAAACAGAACGTTGGTTGATCCTAATTTTATGGACGCTGGGAAAACAGTGCAGTGATACATACTTCACATCTCTGTGCAGTTTTTCTATATTTTTACAGAACAAAATGAAGCACAGCACCCCATGGGAACCCAGTTAATTATCACAACTACTCTTCTAACACATACACTGCAGGTATAAGACCAATAGATTATGTAGGCACCTGACCCTCAGACCTATATAAACTTGTCTGACATCCCATTCTAAAACCATAGGCATTAATATGGAATTGCCCCCCTTCCACTTTTTTTGAGGCTCCAACACTCTTACACCACTGAATGGGGGGAGGTGGGTTATGTCTATTTAGCCAAAATATCATTTGTGAAGTCGGGTACTAAGGCTGGACAAGAAGACCTGTCTTACAACTATCATTCAAGCTCATCCCCAAAAGGTGTTCAGTATGACACTGGTCAGGGCTGTGCAGGCAAGTCGAGTTTCTCTACACCAAACTCAACAAACCATGTTCTTAGCTGGAGCTGGTTTCATGCACAGGGGCACAGTCATGGTGCAACAGAAAATTACCTTTGCCAAATTGTTGCCACAAGATTGGAAGCACACAATTATCCTAAATGTCTAATGCCAAAGATTGTCAATTGAGATGGCATGTCTATGATCTTGATTCTATGCATCTGGTATTGGAACTGGATATTCAACAAAATCATAAAGATGTTATGATCAGGTGTTCAGAGATGTTTGGCTATATAGTATGCCTTGATTGCTAAATGTGGAAAGCGATGCCTGATTTCATAGCCTGGTGGAAACCTGTGCATTGTCTACAAATTTTAGCTCCTTTAAGAAATGCTAGTTGCTGGGATATTTTGCTAGTCCAGTGACCACAATAGTTTCTCAGTATCTGACCTGAAACACACAAACAACTAGCGAAATCAGAGTGCAGCAGAGGTCCTGGTGTGCAGAATTGTTTTTGGTTAGTAACTTAAATAGAATCGAGACAATAGGATCAACATGACATTGATTTTTTATTTTAAGAAGCAGCGTACAGTACTAATATCCTGTGGGTTTCTCTGGTCATATAGATTATCTTTTAATGAGGCCCAAAGGCAGGTACCCCATCCTGACACTAAACTGAAATTTGTCACCATCAAAATCATGGAAGCTATTTGAAACGGTTTACAAATTCTTTGCTATGAAAGTTATTTACGTAAGCTGTCTACCTGTCCAAGAGAACCTTGTAAAACTCTTTGGACTGACAACTAATGCTTGTCTCATGCTATAGGGCAGTGGCCTCCAAACTTTGGCCCTTGGGTCTCTATTCCTCTCATCTCACTGACACCAACAAGGGGCACTGTTCCTTCCATTGATTCCAAAGATAGAGCACTATTCATCCCACTGACACCATAGATGGGGCACTATTCCTCCCACAGACACCAATGATAGGGATGTTTCTTCATACTAATACCAATGATGGGCTACTATTCTTCCCACCGATACCGATGATGGGGCACCATTCCTCCCAGTAATGCTGATGATGGAGCCCAATTCCTCCAACTAATACTGATGATGGGGCACTATTCCCACTAATACTAACTATGGGGCACCATTCCTCTCTCTGACACCAACAATGGAAATGATTCTTCCCACTATTACCAATGATGAGGCACTATACCTCCTCCTACTGCCCACGTGCGTTATGTAATTTTTTTACCCCTGCTGACCACCAAGTCTGAGGCATTATCTACTCCCTCTGGCCACAAACCGGCCTTACAAAAGTCTGAAGTAAATTGGCCCTTTAGAAAGCTTGGAGACCCTTGCTATAGGGGACTGAGACAGATTTACAGCACCAACATCACTATTGTTCACCCTATCTCCAACAAAATCCTATACTGATTGGTCCTTTACCATCTGGAAATTGAAACTTAAAACACATGTCCTCTTTGTATTGCCTGAAAATCTGCCTAATTTTTACAAATGTAGGTAAGTGCCCAATTTAGTTTAGTATTTCTCTATGTAATACAAAGCTTTCTTGATCTATTGCTTCTTCAATGTGAGAAACATCATTTCTGAGGGGTTACAGAAATTTATTATCCTCACTGGCATAGTTAACTCTATCACACAGTAAATAAACTGTTTATGTGCTCTTTGTGGCTTTTAGCGGAACACCATTCATCTTATGAAGTCATATGTATTATTATACATAACTGACCATTCAACAGCCTTATGTAAACGGTACACCTGTTCACAGCAATTTGTCTTACTAATACATGCACATGAATTATTCATTTAGAGACATGCTACAGGTGTTTACTGTTCATATTTTCAAATCAATTTCCAGGAGAAGTGGATTTATATGGACGTATAGTAGATGCACAGAAAATATATGAAATGATTGATGTCAGTCTGGTGATTGATGCCTTACCCTCTGATAACAGCAAATTAGTGACACCTTTTAAAAATGTCGGCTTCATAGTCCATTATGGGTGTAGACTGGAGTCTAGGTAAACAATAAATTCCATATGCTCATGTTGGCAAGGACTAGATGGAAATTGTCTATGATTCAACATTTAAATCTGAAAGAGGCATAATAAATTAAAAGTGGCACGTGTGGGCAGCAGAGACACTGCAGAAATTGCTTTTACTTTTTTATTTATGCTGCTAATATTGCTGAGCAATTAGCAGCAGAAAATCAACATAGAAGCTGCTATAGCACTTTCATCGCTAAGGCATGGAAGATTTTTCAACATGACTGATCTCAGGCCAAAATCTGTTTTTCACTGTTTATAACTTTAATTTGGACACTAACAGAAATAAATATATGTGACGTCCTGGTGCAGACGTCAGACGTCACATCTGGTGTGCAGGGTGGTGCAGCAGGAAGCCTTCATTTTTTATTTGCGGAACGTGGATCCTATGGAATGTATTGAAGTCTGATATACTGGTGGATGAGAGGATCCTGATGGACGTTTGAAGTTGCCGCCTGTGACTGACCGCTCACTCCTGTCTGTGCCTATTAGACCTCTGTAATAGAGGTCCTGCAGTTCCATGTTGGAGCATCCTGACCCATCCCAGGATCTTGTTGAATGGCCAGTGTCTCCCCTGCCTAGAAGCTGTGATCAGAAACCAGAATGTAAGGTTTATGGGCTATCCACGTCATAGAGGAATTGGAGCACGCATTAAGCCAGTGACTACCCCTGCTTGGACGTCCCCGCTGGTTTAACAAAGGCCCTGGCTGGGTTTTAGCCATCCACTCCTTTCTGCTTACTATCTGGTAAGCGAGTCTTTTATTAGGTGGTGGCACTGTTAAGGAATAGTTCACCCGGGTGTCATACGTTTGAACTGCACTTCAGTGTTTTGGACTACACAACGCATTTCTGATCTGCATTTACATATAGCGCAGCTTCTCTCTTCCATAAAGAAAGAAGGGTTCCCCTTGGGATAGGACTTTAATCGATTTCTGACCTCTAGTCAAGCGCCGTTAAATAGAAAAATAATCATAGATTTATTAAAGATACAAAGATAAAAACATGAATTGTGGAGTGTACATATCAACCATAACTGATATCGCAAGTAGTTGAAGTAGATGGTAAGTGAAATAGATCCTTTACCCAACGCATATCGGAGTCTACAAGAGATGCTCCTTCCTCAGGGGTAGATAGGATATAGAAACTCTATGAAGTAAGTAAAAACAGTCAGATGCCTATACATGTCATAAACAGATAATATTACAATGCAAAAATCTGCTGAAAATACAACTTACAATTGCAACACTCAGATGCCTATAGCACCTCTATTCAAGTGCCGTTAAAGTCCTACCCCAAGGGGAACCCCTCTATCTTTATATCTGTATAATTGGATGTTGGCATCGTGAAGCAATCACTGCTACCCCTACTAACAGAAATAAAGTGTATTTTAGGCATGGTTCACACTAAGGTGATGCTGGAAACACACTGCATTTCTCCATATCGCATCGTACTCTAAGCAATCGAACAGCGTCCATGCGATCTGCTGTGGGTGTCAATGTTAGGTTCACGTCACTCTGAAAACAGATGGCAAAACGCAGTGCGACTGCCAGAATCGAATCGCATGGGTGTGAAAACCCATGCAAGACGATTCAGGTGCAGGAGAAAAAAAGGCTCCTGCACCATTTTGATGCTGATCAGATTTCAGCCATACAAAATTTATGGCTGAAATCGCACTGCACAGACATCACATGTGATGTGCACAGGAACGCAAATCCCTGGACCGCTGGACTGACCGCATAGGCACTGAACGCTCAGCATCCCTAGTGGTAGTTACAGCAGGGACCAAGGGTAGGGGGTGGGGAGGATGTACATTCTTAGTTCAACTTTTTTTTTTGTTTTGGACAGCATGAGGAACAGTTAAAACCCCTGTCAGGTGTTGTTTGTTTTTTATGTACCAATAGAGAGATTTCCATGAATTTCCTTCCATGATGACACAATAGGAAGCAAATGGAAATCCCCCTAGGCAAAAGATTTGCCTTCACCTCCCATTTGGCTGACAATTGAAATGACTCGGATTTTCCATATTGTTCTTTCCCAGTGACTAAAATTTTTAACCTTTACCTAGTCTATGCAAAAAATAGTTTTATAGTTTAGTTGAGCTCTACTTTAAGGTGGACATCTCCCTGAGCAGGGGGGGCCCATCTAATAAGGGGGCACGGACGCCGCCTCCCCTTTTCATCACCACCCTCCTATCCATATACCTGGCCCCTTTCAGGAAGCCGGGCATATGAATTACAGCGGCAGGGTTTTTTTTTTTTGAAGCACCTGATTAGAGCCAGAGGCTCTAATAGGCTTCAAAATAGGGTGGGCTCCGGACGCAGAGCACTGTGCTCGGAGCCCACCCAGGTGTGTTAGAATAGCGAATGAATATTTGCTATTCTAACACTGAATCGCCTCTCCACCAATCAGGAAGCACTGTTCTGATAGCCGTTTCCCGATTGGCTGAAAGGACAGGCGATCCTATTGGACGCCTAGGAGGAAGGAGATGCACGGCAGAAGCTGCCGTGATCCACAGGCAGAGGAAGGAACAAAGTTGCCGCCCGCCGGACACGCTGCCCGCCCGATTCCTAGATGGGGTGAGTGCGAGGCTTTGATGTTGCTGCCGAACAACCAACTGACCCAGGGGGGGTTTGTTTGCCACCCCCCCAAAAGAAGTCTGTCAACCTTTAAAGGGTAATTCCACTTTTGTTGGTAAAAAAAAACAGCAAATAAAAAAATATATATTGCATATACAACTGCTACACAAGCCTTATTGTAAATGAATGTTATTAAAAGTTACCTTTTCTTTTCAATCTGCAGCCAATGTAATTTTCTGTAAAATTCACTGCAATATGGCAACCTGGAGGTGTTCTGTACACTGCTGGTGTATACAACTTCTCCAGATATGTCATTTCCTGCTTCTACAATTGGCTCTTTTATTTTCTCAGAAGTCTGCACTTATTTACAAGTCCGACTTTAGGCATCCTTGGCAACATAAATCACATTTTTGGTTAGATACTCCAAGGTTTAATCACTTCTAAAGGGATGCTGACACTGCAACTTTCCTCTTTAGAAACACTGCAAGTGCATTACCAGACTAATATTATAAAATTCACTCCCATTCAGACTCACTGTGCACATTGACATAACCAAAACCAAGGTAGGAATCTGCAACAAAGTTTGTTCAAATCCTTGCAATGTACATTGATCACCCAGAGGGGAATGTTTTTTACTCGACAAAAGTGGAGTTACTCTTTAAAAAATGTACAATTACTAATGTAAAAAAAAAGATTATTCTCTGAACTAGACACAATAAATCTATTTCTTTGGCCTTCCTGCTAGAGATCGTTGGGTCACAGTGGAAGCCATATTATGTCTGTGCCCAAACTCTTACTGTTATATTATATCGACTAATGTTGGGCACAAACCTAACTTACAAAAAAATCCAATTATATCCAGTTGACTAAAAATTACTGTGACCCACGATAAATTCTTAAGTGTCCCCTAATAAGGCTAACGAGGTCCGATGAATTGGATGCCACCATGATTAAGCCCCAGGGGCGGGGAAAAACATGTTGGGAGGGATGTCTTGGATGAATCGAGTTGAGGCTGCTTTTACCTGCTAACCACTCCTGTCAGGCGAGGTGTGGGACGACCTAGCTATCTCTTCCTACTTCTACAGCATAACTAAAAATTACATTACAATTACTTATGATTTTTCTATTATCTAATGCATCAGAAAATGGCTGTTAGTGGCCACATTAGACCCCAACTCCAGCATAAGTTAAAAAATATATATTAATAGCTGTGCAGAAGTGAGAATAAAAAATAAGTGCCCAAGGGGCACTGCTAGGGTTTTAAAAGACCTGGAGGGCATCATAAGAAGAATAATATTGAGGGAGGCATGGCACGCTGCAGCAAACAGTGGGTATGGCCAAACTGTGGGAGGACCTTAAGATTCATGGTTGCTGTGTGCATGGCACACGGATGCCAAAGTCCTTGTAACCATAACATATGCTTTTATTGCTGTGCCACAAGCTAGAATCGCACACATATAAACCTCAGCACAATCATTTCTAAAATGAAACTTCAGTCACTTATTTTCTGCACACTGAATATAGACAGAGCGCTAACACCTTGCCTGGGCCTACCTTAAAAAAAACTTCATAAAAATAGTCAAAGATTGCTTGCTCAATTTAATTAAGGCTTCCTTTCTCTTTTTGTATGCATAATGCACTTAAAATGTAGCCAGATGCTGGGCTACAGCAATATGGAGAAGGAGACAGTGGGGGTTATTTACTAAAGGAAAATTCACTTTGCACTGCAAGTGCACTTGGAAGTAAAGTCGCTGTAGATCCTAGGGGGACATGCAAGCAGTGTTGCCAACCTACCAGAATAAAATTCACTGACACAACACCCAAATTTTACTGGCAAAACCACATTTTTACTGGCATTTCCAAAGCGTACAAAAAAGTACATTTTTAATGCAAATTTTCGTATGTATGCTACAAACAAATACAACAAACAACCAATGTAATATAGAGGAGATTAAGATAAAATAAAATATTCTTTTATTTTTCAAAAAGTAAGAGCGGGTTAATATAACCCATATTTTTGTCACCTGGCTACAGTGGGTATAGAAAAGAATCACCACTCCTTAAAAAAAAAAAAAGCCTGAAATGAAGACAGATGCAGTTTTAGCCAGCTGAATTTACTCCGTGCAACTTAACATCCAAGTGAATTAGAGTCCCCACTCATCCCTTACATTAAAGTTTCCTCTTACACCAAGTCTTACCCCAGTAACCTCCCCTCACATTGGCTGTCAGTGGGGAAAACCCCAGTAACCTCCCCTCACATTGGCTGTCAGTGGGGAAAACCCCAGTAACCTCCCCTCACATTGGCTGTCAGTGGGGAAAACCCCAGTAACCTCCCCTCACATTGGCTGTCAGTGGGGAAAACCCCAGTAACATCCCCTCACATTGGCTGTCAGTGGGGAAAACCCCAGTAACCTCCCCTCACATTGGCTGTCAGTGGGGAAAACCCCAGTAACATCCCCTCACATTGGCTGTCAGTGGGGAAAACCCCAGTAACATCCCCTCACATTGGCTGTCAGTGGGGAAAACCCCAGTAACATCCCCTTACATTGGCTGTCAGTGGGGAAAACCCCAGTAACATCCCCTCACATTGGCTGTCAGTGGGGAAAACCCCAGTAACATCCCCTCACATTGGCTGTCAGTGGGGAAAACCCCAGTAACATCCCCTTACATTGGCTGTCAGTGGGGAAAACCCCAGTAACATCCCCTAACATTGGCTGTCAGTGGGGAAACCTCAGTACCATCCCCTGACCCCCGTACACACTGGTTGAACTTGTCAATGGGGAGCCCCAATAACATCCTTACATTGGTTGTCAGTGGGGAGCCCCTCTTAGAACATGTCAGCCAAAAACACCAACATGTCACAAAAAATAAAAAAAAATCAAACAGAAGCACTGAGTTGGAAAAGGAACCACCCCTTTGTCAGTATTTTGTTGAAACACTTTGATTTAATTTCAGCCTTTGGTCTGTTAGAGACATATCCTAACATTGCACATTTAGACTCCGACAAGGGTATGTGTGATAGTTTCCAACTCACCGATTCAGTTTTTGCTTTATTTTCAGACATGTTGGTGTTATATCCTTCACTTGAATGCTATGAGTAAATACATGTGGATAAAATGAAAACTGACTGTCTTCATTTCAGACTAAGCAACAAAATGTGAATTTAAAGAGAGTTGATTCTTTTCAATACACCATATATGGTCACACAAAATTTTGAACATTCACCTCTATTGATGTTCTGGAATCAAGTTCTCTTTTGGTGATAGAAGTAAATATGACAAAAATAGAGAATAACTCCCCCTAAGGCTGGATTCACACTTATGCATTTTTAGTGCTTTTTGCATTTTGCACTACAGTCCATTTACCGTGGTTTCTTAAGGAACGTATTCTGTAGTGCAAATCTGCAAAAATGCACAGGTGTGAATCCAGCCTAACTGTCACAGACAGCAATAAAAACAAACAGTCTTTTCAACATAACTGGCAAAATAGAATTTACTTCAACCTTGCAGCAGTGGACAATGGAACAGGCGTCCCCATGTGAAGGTTTAGCTTCACCTCCAGTTCCACTGACAACTGCTATTTAGTAAATATGTAATTTTGTCCCTTTAACAATACAAGTGTAAACTTTCCTAACAATGACAAACAGCTTCCAAAAACTGAAGCAAAATTACTTTTTTGGTAAAGACACATTTAGCAGCTTTTGTGGAGACAGTTATCCCCCATCATTTTCACAACAGTAATCCATGTGAGAAAATAATTTTAATGTAACAAAACAGAATATTCCTGTGACTGTCTAAAATGTGTTGTACAATTACATAAGAAAGGAATCAAATTTTTCTGTAGTCATTCCTCTTCCTCCACCACCACCACCAGATCATCTTTGTCCTTGCCAGCAGCAGAAGACACACACAGTTGCTTTTGTTTACGTTTTGATAAAGTTTCAACCTTGTGGTCATACATTGTGACGTCAACCTTTTCGATCATGTTCTGAGTAATCTTTCCTGGGCCACTCTTTACTGACAGCAGTCCTTCCAACATTGGAGTGGAAAGTTTATTCCTATGATCAGTTTTCATTAACTTTACAGAAGAGAACACACGTTCTACCTCAGCTGTCCCATGGGGAAGGGAAAGCATATTTTTTGCAAATTTAACCAGATGTGGGAATTTAGGTACTTTCAGATTGTCCGGATCGATACTGCAGCTTTGTCCTACCATGTGCCAAAAAGAATCATAAGTTTGAGTCTCAGGATCACTAAAATCTGTCACTTGATATTCTATAAATTCAGTATGCAGTGCGTCAAATTCAGATGGGGGAACAATTTGAGGAAAATGCTTGGCAAGTTCTAAAATGTCCCCAGAATTTGCAGTAGACCTGTTTAAAGGTTTTAGTAAAGCCAACAGCTGAATAATTCGGTTTCCAATAGGCATTCGTTTTTTAATTGCAGTTACAGCTCTTGTGTAAAAGGTCGTTACTTGAACCATGAACTGATGAACAGCTGACAAATCATCTACTGTAGACAAATGTTCTTTTGTTTGGTATCCAATAAAAATGGCATCTGTCGATTTGAAGTTTGAACTATTAGTGTGGTCAAATCGAATCAGTGCATCATTTTGAATGGAAACCAACAGGTCTGGCCTGATAAAGTAGCCCATGAGACTTTTCAGCAGTTGGCAATACTTGAAGTACAAGTCAGGTAACATAGGTGAATTGCTCTGGAAAATTTTATTGAACTGTGTGAAATTTGGCAAAACTGCTTGAAGAAACATAAAGTAGCACTTAGTGATAGGATCCTGTAGCCTAATGCTTATTCTGTCAACAGTTACCAAGCGATCTGAATCATCACTTGACTGAAAATAACTTAACAGAGCATCATATTGATTCAGAATGCGGTTGACACAATCAAGCATTGAAAGCCATCTAGTAGAACAAAGTTGTAGAATCTTTAGACAATCTGCATCTACAAATTCCTGAAATTCATGATACAATTGTAAACGTTTACAACTATGTGCAAAGTGGCTATGTATGTCTCTGCAAAGTTGCTCAATAGTTTTTGGTATGGCTTTACAGGCATCTGCAGCACACAAGGCAGCAACATGACAGGTACAATGAATGTGAAAAATATAAGGCTGCTCTACTTTGAAGCGGGACAGTACAGAGTTTCTAGGACCAACCATTACACTTGCACCATCTGTACCAAGAGCCATTACATTTCTTAGGGGTATACCATCTTCCAGAAAAGATTGTTTAATCTTCTCAAAAATAGCATCAGCAGTTGCTTCAGTGAGATCAAGAAGGCGGTAGAACTGGTATTTGGTTCTACCAGCTTCTTCATCAAAATAAATGACAACCATAGCTAATTTTTTGCTTGTTGATATGTCAGTAGTTTCATCAATCAGTAAGGAAAAGTGACAATATGTAAGCCTTTTGCACAACTCTTCTTTGAGACACTTGCCAATGACATTCTTAACCAACATGGAACCTTTAGTTCGCTTACAATTGATGGATTTTGCGATTTTGGAGTCTGGAAACCAGTCAGTGACATTATGGGTAAGATCATCTAACAGGCTTAATGCTAAATTTTTTTGTGCAATAAAATTTACCATTTGTAGCTCACTTTCAAAAGTCCTTTTCTTATGAGCCAACACTACTGGATCTGGTAGTGTTTGCTTAGCAAAACTAACAATGCCAGTACTGGCTTGCCTAGCTGCAGCAATAGCCTTGTGTTTTGAACTTGTGCAATGACTGCGTACATCACGAACACCACCGTATCCAATGCTGAAGACTTTTTTGCACCACAAACACTTTGCATTTTGTTTTGATTCAGCATCTGCTCTTAACCAGAATTTGAACTCAACGTCTGTCAGCCAAGCAGCAACAAAAGAACAAAGTCTAACTTTGTGAGGTTTTTTTGCACGAGGTGGTGGTGCCTCT
This sequence comes from Aquarana catesbeiana, assembly GCF_042186555.1. Classification (NCBI taxonomy): domain Eukaryota; kingdom Metazoa; phylum Chordata; class Amphibia; order Anura; family Ranidae; genus Aquarana; species Aquarana catesbeiana. Next base: position 621,323,932 of record NC_133326.1, on the reverse strand, counting down.
TCCATCATGTCTAAAGTGGAACTGCAGAGTACAGACAGTGCAACCTACGGCAAACTCAAGCCCTGAAATGTGTTGTATTACAAGGTCACGTCACGGTGCAAACTATTTGACCAAATCTTAAAAGAATGTGCCATGAACTAATAGAAAACTGCCTTGTGTGCTGCAGATGCCTGCCTGAGAAAAAAAAACAATCGCTATGAAAACTGATCACAGGAACTTATTGAAAGTTTAACACTGAGAGGCATCACATGTGAAGTTCTGCAGGTGGATGTCTACAAAAAAAACAAAAACAAAAAATAATGTAGTCTATCTTGCCCATTTTCCTTACAATGTGTGTGGTGCTAGTATAATACAAAAACACTTACAGTTTAGTAGCTCATTTTCTCTAATCTGGTGGTGGTGTTGGCTGTAGAGCCATACAGCTGGCTATCTTCTCAATAAGTTGATTTCTGTAGGAGGAAAAAAACGTCAAAATCAAAATTGATCTGAGTGTAAAAAAAAAAAAAAGCCAAGTCCAGGAAAATCTACCTATATAAAAATAAACAGGAGGGAGGAAACCTAAAAAGGAGAAAACAGAAATTAAGCTGTGTACTTACCGTAATCTGTAGCTGTGGTATTTGCAGGCAGCCCTTTCCCCAGGGGAGTAACTTGATTGATCGGAGCAGGCTGGTCCAAGGAGGAAAGTCTGGTAAAATCTACCTATATAAAAAAACAGGAGAGAGGAAACCTAAAATGAGAAAACAGCTAAGTGATTAAACCCCCCCCACCCCCACACACATACACAAATGAATTTGTGTATTTACCGTAATCTGTAGCTGTGGTATTTGCAGGCAACCCTTTCCGCAGGGCAGTAAAACTTGGCCAAGGCAGCTGGAAGGAGCAGGCTGGTCCAAGGCGGCTGGAAGGAGCAGGCTGGTCCAAAAAGGCTGGACGGAGCAGGCTGGTCCAAAAAGACTGGAAGGAGCAGGCTGGTCCAAAAAGAAAAGTTTGGTAAAATCTACCTATGTAAAAAAAACAGGAGAGGAAACCGAAAATGAGTAAAACAGCTAAGTGAATACCCCCCAGGCCCACACATGAAGTTCTGTATTTACCGTAATCTGTAGCTGTGGTATTTGCAGGCAACCCTTTCAACAGGGCAGTAAAACTTGGTCCAAGGCGGCTGGAAGGAGCAGGCTGGTCCAAGGCGGCTGGAAGGAGCAGGCTGGTCCAAGGCGGCTGGAAGGAGCAGGCTGGTCCAAGGCGGCTGGAAGGAGCAGGCTGGTCCAAGGCGGCTGGAAGGAGCAGGCTGGTCCAAGGCGGCTGGAAGGAGCAGGCTGGTCCAAGGCGGCTGGAAGGAGCAGGCTGGTCCAAGGCGGCTGGAAGGAGCAGGCTGGTCCAAAAAGGCTGGAAGGAGCAGGCTGGTCCAAGGCGGCTGGAAGGAGCAGGCTGGTCCAAAAAGAAAAGTTTGGTAAAATCTACCTATGTAAAAAAAACAGGAGAGGAAACCGAAAATGAGTAAAACAGCTAAGTAAATAATCCCCCCCCCAGGCCCACACATGAAGTTCTGTATTTACCGTAATCTGTAGCTGTGGTATTTGCAGGCAACCCTTTCAACAGGGCAGTAAAACTTGGTCCAAGGCGGCTGGAAGGAGCAGGCTGGTCCAAGGCGGCTGGAAGGAGCAGGCTGGTCCAAGGCGGCTGGAAGGAGCAGGCTGGTCCAAGGCGGCTGGAAGGAGCAGGCTGGTCCAAGGCGGCTGGAAGGAGCAGGCTGGTCACAGTGGGGAGAAGAGGAAAATCTACATGACACAGGCTGTCCAACGCAGACCACAGAGAGACTGCTTCCCCCCCCCCCAGTGCTCCATGGCTGCCCAATCCAATTTTCTTAACCCTCCACCCCAGGGTCCCCCATGCCCCAGCCAGCAACAAAATTTACTAGTACTGCAACAGGCATTAACATGCATCTTCCACAGTCTACTCACTGAGTGCACTGTGGAGGGAGCAAGGCAGCACAAATTTTTAGAGATAAATTTTTAGAGATTGTGTTAGGACACAAGACACCTTTGAGGTCAAAGCAAAAAAAAAAAAACTATATTTCCAGTGAGGTCCCAGATACCTTTGTCAAGGACAGTTCCACAATCCACTCCCAGTCCCTGTGGAAAGACATCCAGTGGGGAAGTGTATGCCTAGGTGTCAGACTCTGGCCTAGTCTCCTTCAAAAAGTCATTCACAGCCAAATATTTATGTCCTCTCCCAGGTAGCACCACTAGCATTAAACTTCCTGATGACTGGCGGAACCCATATATTCTAAACCAAAATTATTGGGTTCTTGTTCTCCAATGCTAGGGACACTCCCTATCGACAGACAAAGGCAAGTGATAAGCTGGGCTTAGGAGAGAACAGAACACGTGAATATATGGAACTATATGCTATATCAATCTTAGCTTAGGCTGGTTACAGCCAATCAACACTAAATTTAAATAACTAAGATAAATGAGAGACAACCCCCAAATGCCCCCAGAAGGAAAAATAAGGGAATGGACTGCATACTACACCCTTAGCTTTCTTTATCTCTAAGGGTGCTGCTGTATTACTATACCAATATTATATTGCTTTTTCTTATGTGCTTCAAATCACATTGTGTGAATAGGCGATACGCTGTCCACGCCACACTGCCTGCCCCAGCCCCACACTGACCCCCCCAGTCACTCCCGACTCCCAAGTCCCCCACACCTACTTTGCTTCCCCTCCAGGCGGCAGGCCCCCATCCCAGGCTAGTTGACATCACAGGGCAGGCTGGCGCCCCTCTCTCATGGCCCTGGGGGTCACTCCACACCACACTGCCTGCCCCTGCCCCACACCGACCCCCCAGTCACTCCTGAGTCCCCCACACCAACTTTGCTTCCCCCCCGGCGGCAGGCCCCCATCCCAGGCTAGTTGACATCACATGGCAGGCTGGCACCCCTCTCTCATGGTCATCACTCCATGCCACACTGCCTGCCCCACACTGACCCCCCCCCAGTCACTCCTGAGTCCCCCACGCCAACTTTGCTTCCCCCCCGGTGGCAGGCCCCCATCCCAGGCTAGTTGACATCACATGGATGGCAGGCTGGCAGTGGCACCCCTCTCTCATGGTCAGACATCACTCCATGCCACACTGCCTGCCCCTGCCCCACACCGACCCCCCCCAGTCACTCCTGAGTCCCCCACACCAACTTTGCTTCCCCCCCAGCCAGGCGGCAGGCCCCCATCCCACTGATCCCATTCCCAGGGCCAGGCTAGTTGACATCACATGGCACTCAGGCTGGCGCCCCTCTCAGACACTCACCTCTCACCACGAGAGACACCAGGGCTGCAGGCAGCACGTCGGCGACGGCGGGCCGGGCGGGCAGCAGCAGGGCAGGCTCAGTCAGACGGGTGACGGCCCGGTCGTGCAGCCAGGCAGCGGCCGGTCACGGTGATGGATCGGATGGTTCGAGTCCGACCGCTCCGGCTCCGACGCTCCGGCTCCGTGTGTGTCTCCTCCGGCTCCGGGGCGGGCGGCTCCAAGTCAGATCATCGGGTGGAGTCTGGAGAGGAGAGAGACTAGTAGTCCGGTCTGTCTGTGTCGGTGGTGTTGTTGTTCCGTGCACTGCGTCCGCATCACGTCCTCTCCCCGGCCCGACCCCCCCGTCCCGCCGCCGTTCAGGTCTCTCTCCACGAGGCGCCTCAGTCTTCCCGCTCGGCTCCGCCTGTTTATAAGGCTGGCGCCGGCCGCGGGCCGTGTTGGCGCGAAAATGCGCTTAAATGATTGGCTCTGGCTGGGGTGGGCTGGCTGTTGCTGGGCAGAGCAGAGAAGAGACTCGGCGGCGGCTCAAGAAGATCGGATATTCTCGGGGGTTTACGGAATCGCGCATGCGCAGTTCTGACCCGATCCGATCGCTGCCATTTTTACGGGCACTTTTCCCGTACCACGGGCTTTCACGGGCGCCGGGAAAATGCCTTCTTTTTACGGGCTGCCCGTAAATCTACGGGCGGTTGGCAACACTGCATGCAAGGAAATAAAAAACAGCATTTTAGCTTGCACATGATTGGATGATAAAATCAGCAGAACTTCCACTCATTTCGGATCTACCCCTTAGATTTAGAGCAACTGCACTTCTAAGTGCACTTGCAGTGCAAAGTGGATTTGCCTTTCGTAAATAACTTTTATCCTCTCAGTACATCAGTACTGAGATACTGATGTTATTTTGCACCATTCTCCTCTGGCCAGCAGGGGGAGATCTAAAGCCAAGAAAGCCCATAGACTTCTATGGAGAGCGCTGAAAATCCTGGAAGTTGTAGTTTGAGAAGGCAACCATGTATGGTTACACTCAGGGTCGTTGCGGGGGTGGGGGGGGGGGGGGAAGGGGCGGCTGCCCTGAGCGGAGCAATTTACCTTGGGAAGAGGGACGCAGTGCTGGCAGTGTGCTGCTAAAACTGTTTTGGGTAACAAGTATACCAACCACCACTGGCCCTGCTACAATACCGCACACCTGCCTGCAAGGATGTGCCGAGTGTGCTCCTGCAGCCGGTACAAGCTTAGGACCTGGCCTTCACTTCCCCCTGTCAGGTGGAGCCGCAGAGTAATCTCCGCCTGACATGCGCTTCCGAGTCCCGGGGTGACGTCACTGGGAGGCGGGAAGAGGGAGGACCGTACAGAGCTGCAGGGCACCGCAGTGCGAACCAGAGGAGGAACCAGAGGCAGTGCATCAATAGTAAGCAGATGAACCGGCTAACTCTGGGGGGAGGGGAGAGTGAGGTGAGATGAATTGATTACCAATGGTATCAGTAATATGCAGCATGAAAGGGGTTAATGTGTTGCCACTGGTCACTAATGTATTAGTGACCAGTGTCAGTTAATTAACCCCTTTGTGCTGCATTAGTGGCACAAGTATCAGTGTTCATCAACCTCTTTATGCTGCAGTTTTGTCATAAATAACGTCTGGGGATAGGCCCAGACGGTGTTCATAATTTCCCCATTCTTTTCGGCCTGTCCCCAGACGACGTTATTTATGACAATACGCATAGGGTGGGGCCTACGACAGTGGTGTTGTCATGTGATCGATCTCCAATTGGTTGATATATATACAATTTGTGCCCCAAAGGAAGCCCGTAGAATTGCCGCAAACGCTCTACATGCCACTATTGATTCTTTGCTGTTTTTATACCGGAATCCTGTAAGTGCAATCCTTTATCCCTATCTATTAAATGATTTTATCGTACTACATTATGGAAGTGCCTCTCTTATTTGTATTTTCTAGTGTTGCTGGAGCAGTCTGAGTTACATATGGTTGGAGGGAGACCTATTTTCCCTGTCCTTTCTTTGACCACCTGTGATTCAGTGGTCATTGTTGTCTGGTAAGCAGCTTGTGCTATCTGTTTGGTATGTCTGTCATCTATCACAGAGCAAGGCCTATCTAGGAGCAGGAGAAGCAGCGTAAGGGTTGGGACTGCAGGATTGGAGTCCAACCGAGTTGCGAAGGTTTAGCTGGATGGGGAACCAGCTGTGGTCGAAGGTAAAAAGGTGAGCAGTCGCCACTAAGGGACCATCCACCTTGTTACAGGAGATTACTGTGAGTAAGCTGAACCAAGTACCTGAGCAGTCTTCTCACCAGCTGTGGACGGTGAAGAAGTGGGAAAGCTTCAGCGAGTGCCAACCCTGGCCTTAAATTGCTCTCCCACAGTTCTTGTTAATATACAATAAATCTCTTGTTCGCAATTCAAAAAGTGACTGGCGTCCATCAATTCATCTTGCATTACACCCACCATGCCTGTTAACCCACTCTACAAGGTAGGATATCAGCTCTCCCTAACTTTCAGCATTAGGTTTCTGGAGGCCCGGGACCTTGCTATATATGTATATTCATATCTACTATTATAAACGGTAATGAGATTTTATGATAGAAGCTTTCCCTGTTCTATTGTGTGATATACTGTAATACTAGCGCTGCACTTTATTTAGAATTATTCGTTTGGAGTGTGTATATTGACTCAGTGCTGACAGCTCAAGTGCAGTGTTTTTTTTTTCTTTTTGGTTGTACATCACCTGTAGGTATAAAAAAAAAACCTTTACTCCCACCTTAAGAGAAGGGTCTGTTCATTTTTCAATACTGGCTGTGGTTTAGGTGGTCATTCTAAAGTGGCACTCCACCCATTTTTTCTAGTTTGGCTTTAATATCAAAAAGTTAGAAACTTTATCAGGTTTTCTATTGCTTTCTGTGTCCCTACTAGAGAGATTTCATTCACATGTCCTGTTTTGGTGATACACAGTGATTGCTAGGAGGTGAATTTCCCATTCCCCTGTAGGCATTAAGCATAAATTCCTATCAAGAATGCACTAGGGAGCCAGTTCTATACCATTACTCATCCCTAGTGCATTGAAGCCACTCCAGATAAGGAAACAAGAAGTCCAGCTCACAGCATTGCCCTGGGTGTCATTGGCACAAGAAGAATAAAAATAATACCACAGACTCACAGACAGGAATAAAAACCTTACAAAGGATTATGTTTTAAATGACGTTCCACTAGGTGGCCATTTTCATTATATGTACAGCCATCCTTGTGCTTCATATGACACAAGGCATAGTCTTCAGTTTTCAGTTTTCCATTTGCTAACCTTTATACAGCATATTGCACTGAGGAAAAAGCAGTAAGTATTCAATTAAAATGAATGGGAGAAGGGAAAAAACCATAAGGAGAACCTACTCATGTGACCTGTCAAACTCATGTGACCAGCCCCTCCTACAGCCAGCGAGTTCTCTCTGCTGCATTAACCACTTGCAGACCACCCCATACACAAATATGGCAATGGGGTGGCCTCTCTGTGCTGGATCTCATACATGATGCCCGAGTAGGCACGCGCAGGCGCCCGCCGTCTGATCTGTGCTGTCATTCGGTATTGCACAAGTCGGTCAGCAGGTTCCGGCCAATGATTTTTGTCTGGGACCTGCTGATCAGAATAGCGAATTACAGAACAGAGCCCTGTGTTTACTAACAACACAGGGCTCCGCACATGGAGCACCAATGTGGCTGCAAAGCAGGGAGAAAAATCAGCCCCATTGTTTAGTAAAAGCAACACATAATGCGCACATTACACATTGTTAGGCACACAGTTAACCCCTTGATTGCCCCTAGAAGTTAACCCCTTCCCAAGCCAGTGTCATTAGCACAGTGAAAGTATTAGAACTGATCACTGTATTAGTGTCACTGGTGATGTCAGTGTCAGTTAGTCATTTCCCAACCAGTGTCAGTAAGTGTCATATTTCCCGCCGCACAGTTCCGCTATAGGTCACTGATCACCGCCATCACTAATACAAAAAAAAAAAAGTACAAATTCCAATATATACCATCATTTGTAGACGCTATAATTTTGACGTAAACCAATCAGTATACACTTATTGGGATTTTTTCTACCAAAGACATGTAGCAGAATACATTTTGGCCTAAATTTAAGAAGAAATTTATTTTTTGTTTTTGGATATGTTTTATAGCAGAAAGTACAACATATTGTTTTTTGTTTTTTTTAATTTTGGGTCTTTTTTCATTTATATAATAAAAAATAAAAACCAGAGATGATCAAATACCACCAAAAGGAGGCTCTATTTGTTTAAAAAAATTACATACATTTCATTTGCGTACAGTGTTGCGTGACCATGCAATTACCAGTTAAAGTAGCACAGTGCCGAATAGCAAAAAATGCCCTGGTCATGAAGAGGGTAAAATCTTCTGGATTTCAAGTGGTTAAGCTCCACACTGCCACCTGCATTTTTTGAATAGACCTAAAAATGCAAAGTTTGCACTTAGATTGCAGTATAGAGTGGATGGCAATATCTGCTTTCTATTATAAATAAGCCTTTTTTGTTTTTCATAGCATGTTGTTATCACAGTAATTTTATCCCAACGTATTTGCAAAATACTATTGTTACCTGCATAAATTACTGTGAGGCCAGACAGCTTGAACCCAGTGTGCTTCAGGGCCCAAGGCTATTCACATGCTCTACTATAGCTATAGTTATATCCTTGTTTTAAGGACTAAATTTTAACTTCACGCGTGTTGAGTGAATTCTTGCCTACTTTGTTTGCTAAATAAGGGCTGTCACTGGAAATCCACGGTTCTCTGGGTAAGTTTACAGTAGTAAAACTATGAGGCTCCGTTCACATCTTGGCGTATGGGGGCGACAATCGTGGTAAAAACATGCAAATCGCAAAATTGCAAATCGCCCAAAAGAGGCTTATGTACTTCTTTTAGGTGACAGGCATCCCACGATTCTCAGGCGAATTGCAGGAACATCGCGCCGCGTTTTGGGTGCTATTGAAATTGACGGGCAACGCACCAGGAACGCACGAGCATCCCACAGTTTACTGCTATTGCGAATCCTGGGCAGAATCGCAGCGAATCTGCCTGCGATTCAGAACGTGGAGATGTGAACGGACCTAAAGGACACATTGAGAATGATCTTGGTCCAGCTTTGGTGTGGCTCAAAGAGCCAAGGAAGGTCCTAGCTATTGATCCTACAGCTTGTAGATTGAACTGATATTGAAGGTATACATTGTCGTCTTACCAGCACAATTTATGCTGAGGGTTCTGTCTTCCAGGTTCTCTTTCACTGTACTAAACACATCAAAATAACCACATGGAACACTATATTGTCCTTCTGCTAGCACAACTGAAGAGCTTTCCTTGAAATAGAAACCAAAGGTCTTTCAATGTGTACTATATACAGTGCGGCAAAAAAGTATTTAATCAGCCACCAATTGTGCAAGTTCTCCCACTTAAAAAGATGACAGAGGCCTGTAATTGTCATAATAGGTATACTTCAACTATGAGAAACAAAATGTGGAAACAAATCCAGACAATCACATTGTCTGATTTGGAAAGAATGTATTTGCAAATTATGGTGGAAAATAAGTATTTTGTCAATATCAAAAGTTCAATACTCAATACTGTTATATATCCTTTGTTGGCAATGACAAACGCTTTCTGTAAGTCTTCACAAGGTTGTCATACACTGTTGCTGGTATGTTGGCCCATTCCTCCATGCAGATCCCCTCTAGAGCAGTGATGTTTTGGGGCTGTCGCTATGGGGTTGAGATCTGGAGACTGGCTAGGCCACTCCAGGACCTTGAAATGCTTCTTACAAAGCCACTCCTTCGTTGCCCGGGCGGTGTGTTTGGGATCATTGTCATGCTGAAAGACCCAGCCACGTTTCATCTTCAATGCCCTTGCTGATGGGATGAGGTTTTCACTCAAAATCTCACGATGCATGGCCCCATTCATTCTTTCATGTAAACGGATCAGTCGTCCTGTTCCCTTTGCAGAGAAACAGCCCCAAAGCATGATGTTGCCACCCCCATACTTCACAGTAGGTATGGTGTTCTTTGGTTGCAACTCAGCATTCTCTCTCCTCCAAACACGACGAGTTGTGTTTCTACCAAACAGTTCTACTTTGGTTTCATCTGACCATATGACATTCTCCCAATCCTCTTCTGGAGGCCGGCTTTCCTGATACTTCAACCCTGATGGCACTTGAAGCTGGCTGTCCTGGCTTGCCCCCCCAAAGTGCTTGCGAAGTGAGACAAAAATATCTGGAGTACTTTGCGGGTAGGGGGGCCATTGATATGCCACACAATCAAGAAACATTTTAAAAATATATATTTTTTGGATAAACTGAAATAATATTTCCTTGTATTTACTGCTTGTGTTTCTTTCTTTTGTAATTTTTTTGGTAGTCACAAAAATGGCATGATTGTGGCAAATTTAAAAGCACTGTGGGAGTTATTTACTAAAGGAAAATCCACTTTGCACTCCAAGTGCACTGCAAAAGTGCACTTGAAACTGCAATGAAAGTGCACTTGTAGTGCAGAGTGGATTTGCCTTTAGTAAATAACCCCCATTGTCACTGTAAACACCAACTTACTACAAAAACTGCTTTTGAGCATTGAAAGAAGAAGCCACACATTGTTGAGTAGAAAACATTTTACTCAAAGCACATTCACATGTGCATTAGAAAAGGGTTTTTGAACAAACCAACATCTTTGTTGTATAAAAAATTTTTTGGTCACATTAGAAATATCCTTTTTTTGGGTCAACAGGCATGTTTCCAAACATAACATACACAACTCAGGAACTTACAAAGTTCAACTTAATTAAAGTGTAGGCAATATCAGACATTAGTATGTCCAAACTGTGTTGATACTGCCTTCATCAGATGGGGTGATCTCAGCCCTGTAAAAGCCAAATTTTGAAGATGCACACAAATTGGGATTCAAAATGGGGATTTCCCTCCTGATCCCATGCCTAATGTCAACATGTGCTAGCTCCCATCATGGGGGATCAATGGACGTGTTTCGGGGGTGCAACCCCTTCCTCTCACCTACTTCAGTTGCGAGGAAGGGGTTGCACCCACAAAACGCGTACATTGATATCCCATGATGGCAGATAGCACATGTTCACCCATGTGCATCTTAAAAATTTGGCTTTAAAAATACTTTAGAAACTTGTTTTTAAAAGCAAAAATACACAATAAAATGGTACAATTTTTGTGTGTTTTATATTCTGCCTAAAACATCAATGATGTTAATATTTTGTTGAACATCATTGATGTTTTCCTTTATCTTTTCTAAATCACGATTGCACCCCATTATCTCCCCGATGAGGACTTGTGCACTTTCACTGGTGAAATGAGATTCTTATTCCACAACATCCACATCACCTAAAAAAAACACACCATGTATTATAAATATGCAGGCATCCATCTATTACCTGAAGCTGTGGTCTCAGACACTCACCTGTTGTGGTCACTATTTCACCCACTTCATAAACGTCTCCCTCATCCTCTGCTTGTGGTTTTGGGATTTCCCCTTCTTTAGCAGGTGGGGGTCCCTGGAGTCCTCAGTCTTTTCTCCCCTATGTGAATATAAAAAAGTATACTTAGCACACAGATATTTGAGGGCAGAAATAGGAATATGAAACATTGCTTGGAAGTGTCGTCCAATTGTCTGTTTTGGCAGAGTTCCAATCTAAAGAAATTTTTAGTTCCTTTCTAAAGCTGGAATAATTACCTTTTTTGTACAATTTTCACACATGGAGACACCCTAGTATCCACTGCAGCACCTGTGTGGGACACCCTAAAAAGTTTGTTCTGGTGTCCCACACTAGTGCTCCTGCGTCCAGATGTGTAAACAGCTGCTGAGTGTCCTCTCCTTACACTGACTCAATTTTCCATTTCATTCTATTTACAAAAACACCTAGACGACAAACTTCTTTTAATACAAATAGGCCTGAACAAATGTAGTTAACCTGCATCTGCCCAAAACATCTTATAAGTGGGCGAACAAACGATGTTTCCTACAACCAATTACTGAGCCCATGAACATGAAAGTTGCCATTTTTAACTGTACAACAGTAAAGAAAAGCACATGCAGCAGCATGCAAGTAATAATAATAATAGGAACACACGACAACTACTTGCTTTTTTGAAGAACTCTCTTGATTCTTCTGTACTGATCGTGCTCCCTCAATTTGAGGTCTGACCATCATTTCCTCAGTTGATCCTTGGATCGTGGTACCCCAAAATTCCGGCGCAGACTCTTCACAACTTTAGTCATGATCTTGGCCTTTCTAATATTGGGTTTAGGTACGGTCCATACTTCCCATCATAGTCGGGCCACTTCAAGATGTCCACCATCTCCACCATCTCTACAAAGGACATATATGAGGGCTTAAATCTCCTCCAGGATCGGGACGTTTGTGGCTCCAGGCTTTTGTCGTTGCGGCTCTCCTCTGCATGCACCTGCTGTGTCTCCGCCATGTTATTTACCCACTGCGCCAAAAGAGAAGGGGCGGGGAATAGACTAGAAAGAACGTCAGGGGCGGGCGGAGTTTCACGCATGCGCAGTGTATATAAAGCGTAACACGCGTGCGTCGTATGCACGATCTGTGAGCGGAGGACAGAGTAACAGAAGTGACGATCGTTATAATGAAGGTACAATTTGAACTTGGTGCATCAGTGGCCTATACTGCTTCTAAATTAAGACCTATATTGGGACAAGATTATGAGAGTTTAGCCTGACATTAGGGTTTGTCTTGTGTTGTGTCTTGCAGAGAAAATGGATGGGTTCAAAGACCACAGCTTTCTCCCAATTTTCATAGACAAGTACAGGGAGCTGCCCTGTCTGTGGCAGGTCAAACATCCACATTATAATAACAAAATAAAGAGGCAGGCAGCGATAGAGAAACTTGCTGGAGTTGGTGAAGCCACAGGTCACCACGGCAGACATCAACTATTTAAAAAAAAAAATTGGTGGCCTGAGGAGCACTTATAACCGTGAGCGTACTAAGGTCCAGATATCCATGAGATCAGGAGCAGCAGCAGATGATATTTATGTACCCAGGCTGTGGTACTATGACAGACTTCATTTTCTCGCAGACCAAACTGAAATTAGGGAATCCCTCTCAACCCTACCTTCCACGCTTCCTTCCACCCCAGCTGAGGCTTCTGACGCCCACCCTGGGCCTTCCAGCCAGGAAGATGTGGAGGAGCCCAGCTTGAGCCAGGTATAGCATTGTTCAACATATTTCTTGTCATAAAATAAATTATGGTAACTAGATGTTATTATTGATCATTAAATGGTGATTTAATAAAGTGTTTTCCATATCAATAGACAGTAGTGGCCAAAAAGGTTTAGGACAAGAATGAAAAATGCTGGGGTCAGAATGATAGTCTTTTCTATTTATTAACATTCAATTTGCAACAGTCATGAGCTGAAAATTGTGTGTGATTGATGAACCAAAAACTAAAACTGTCCCTTTTTCATTCACAGGAAAGCCTCAGCCAGGAGGAGGCTGTGGAATGTGGCAGCCAGGAGGTGGCGGGGGAATGTGGCAGCCAGAAGGCTGTGGAATGTGGCAGCCAGGAGGTGGCGGGGGTATGTGGCAGCCAGGAGGTGGCCGGTCCCAGTAGGAGCCTGACAGAATCTCAGGTCTCTCCCCTCCGCCTTCAAACCAAAAGGGCTAGGAAGGGGAGTAACATGGAGGAGACAGCACTCAGGCTGATTAGGGATGCTAATGAGCCCTCAAAGCCAATCCCACTCTCCAAGAGGCCTTTGCCTGCATGACTGCATACAAAATGCAGCAAATGGAGGAGGGCCAACACCTCTTGTGTGAGGAAATTATGGTCATCACCCAAAATAAGGAGTTGAGGGGCCAACTCACACCCAAAACCCACCTGTGTGAGTTGGACCATCCTCCTCCTGCCACACCTCCAACACCACAGCCACAGCCTGGAAGGAAGCATGGAAGGAAGATAAGAGTGTGATGGCCTGGGTTCAGTCTGGTCTGACAAAAGAAGCAGGCTGTTGTATGACCACTGGGGACATAGATGTCATCTGCTGCTGTTCCTGATCTCTTGGACTTCTGGACCGGATTGGGCTCACTATTATATGGACTCCTCAGGCCACCAATTTTGGCTGGCAAATAGTTGATGTGTGCCCTGGGGTACAAAGGCTTCGCCATTTTCAGCCGTTTCTTCAGCGTTGCCTTCCTCTTTTTTTTGTTATGACCCAGAATAAATGGATATTTTTTTTCAGAAATACTTGTGTTTTACTTCAAAAAGGACAGTTTGTTTGTGAGTAGGCAGATACATTTCAAAAATACAATGTCAAATTAACAAGGGACACCAACCAACCTCCTTTGGGATTAAAAAATACAAGATAATAATGGTGTTGTGGTAACTTGACACACAAAACGAGAAAAAAGGGAGATCACTATAAAAAAAAAAAAATTTAAAAAATAGTAGATCTTGATAAAAAAACACAAATAAATAAATAAAAATTAGAAACATTATTATGGAGATCTAATGAAAAAAAAAAATATTATTCAGGAGATCACGAGAAATAATAAAGAAATCAGTTTGTGAGAACTCTGTGTGAATATGAGCAGCAAAACAACTTCATTCTTCTAGCGTTATAAAGAAGAATAGAATACGCTGCATTAAAATACTTTAAAATTGCACGTGATGAATGTTCTATCTCCATTACGAACGCTAGTTTTACCAGACCAATCGCTTCCGTCTCGTAATTTATTCTGAGCATGCGTTGCACTTTGTGCGTCGGAATTGTGTACACACGATCGGAATTTACGTGAACGGATTTTGTTGTCGGAAAATTTGAGATCCAATCTCAAATTTTGTGCGACGGAAATTTCGATGGAAAATGTCCGATGGAGCTTACACACGGTCGGAATTTCCGACAAAACAGCTCCCATCGAACATTTTCCGTCGGAAAATACGACCGTGTGTACGGGGCATTATTCTTGTTGACTTCAAAGTAAAAATACTTTTCAGTTCCAGACAGGCACCTGCTAGCAGTGAGATTGTTGAAGTAACTTCACAATTCTACATCTTCATTTCACTGATTAATTTAGCATTACTTCACCACCATTTTACACACAGGCTGCCCCAATCATTCTTTTCCAAAGTAAATTTATAGAGCTTTATGTGTAACTTTTCTTTAAAATTCATCCAAAATTATTTTGTTATTTATCACGCGATCCAGACCTGATCTTGAAGCATTTACTCAGCCCATTCTATGAAAGGTCCTTTTTACAAGCACCCCTTACACTTGGACAGGTGAGTTCTTATAAAACTCAAAGAGGTTTATTTTTTCTTCTTTTCTTGATAATCATTTGACTTCCAAATTCCAAGAAATAAAAACAGAGGAAATCCAAGAAAAGTAAAGGCAGGTGATAATCCTGCTTCTAAAGGTCCAAAACATCTTGAGGAATTTATGGATAAAACTTCCAGGAGCTATGGTCAAAGGCATTGAAGCAGCAGTCTATTAAAAATCAGACACTTTTCTGGGTTTTACCATCATTCACATCAAATTATAAAGCATGTGTGCTATTTCCAAAAGAAAATGTATTCTCTTTTTATTCATCTCTGCTTGATCCATGTGTACTTTAATGTGCCTCAAAATACACTATAATGCCCTTAAAAAAAAGTGACACATTCCCTTTAAAAAGGAATTGTGATAGTCATGTCCACAAAAGGCAACCTGAGGACAAAGGAATAGCAGTGGCGGCTGGTACTCAATATTTGGGGGGAAAACCTACAAACCTGCCCCCCTCACTCGCATCAGCTGCCCCCTCTACCCCCCCAAGGGAGACGGATGGGAATCGGACGTGGTGTTGGTTCCTGGAAGCTTCCCCTGGCCCCCTTACTCACACTAGCCCTCGCCGCGCATACGGGTCAGACGCCATCCATGTCCTAACTTTAGGAGGTGGTGCTGGTGATCTGGGGTAGGGCCCCTGGAAGCAGCTCCTCCACCTGCTGCAGCTTGCTGTGACACCAGGCCATTGCTTCTCCTCCCGGCCAAATAGGAAGTGGGTTCTGAGACCCAATTGGCCAGGAGTCCTAAGACTCCTCTCTGGCCAATTTGGTCTCAGGTCCTGCTTCCTGATTGTCCGGGAGAAGAATCAGGAAGACAATAGCAAATAATAATTTGCTATTGTCACACAACTGGGTGGGCTCAGGACACAGTGCTCTGCACCCCGAGTCCACCCTTTTTTGAAGCCAATTAGAGCCTCAGGCTCTAATAATGTGCTTTAAAAAAAACCCCATTGAAATCCATACATCCGGTGCCCTGCATGTAGATTAAGGGATTGGGGGGGGGGCGCAGGTGCACCCTATATGGAGCGCCCGCCACTGAGGAATAGTCATTAATATGGACTGAGATCTCCCTGCAGCTGACCTTTTTTATCATTAATGAACTACTATTTCTTGTTCTACACCGTGTCTTTGAGACAAAGCAGCCATTGTGGTAGAATGAAAAAAGCAGAAGCACAGATATCCTTGCACTGCTGGTCTTCAGGTACAGCTTCCTCTCCAGCAAGGATAAAAGTGAGCAGCACAGTGGTAACATCAACAACTTTCACTCCTAATCTTGTGAGACTAGCAGTCTCTGAGGTTCTCACACTGCAGATATATGGTGGCTTTAAAAATTATTCATACCCCTTGAAATTCTGCACTTTTTGTCATGTTACAACCAAAAACGTAAATGTATTTTATTGGGTATGTGATAGACCAGCACAAAGTGGCACATAATTGTGAAGTGGAAGGAAAAAGATAAATGGTTTTCAAATTTGTTTACAAATAAATATCTGAAAAGTGTGGTGTGCATTTGTATTCAGTCCCCCGAGTCAATACTTTGTAGAACTACCTTTCGCTGCAATTACAGCTGCAAGTCTTTTTGGTCATGTCTCTACCAGCTTTGTACATCTAGAGAGTGACATTTTTGCCCATTCTTCTTGTCCCGGCTGAAGAAAAGCATCCCCACAACAATGTGCAGTGTTAGTTTTCTGCCACGCATAGGGGGTGATTTACGAACGCTGTGCGCCATCAGTAGAGGCGCACGGCGAGGGGCAACGCACATTTTCATATTTATCAAATGGTGTGACGGCAAAAGAGCTTGAATCCCACATATTATATCGATCTCAGAACACAGGAGAATGCAATCTGTGCACCACTATGGACATGGCGCACGGCATCTCCAATTCAATATTGACAGAAGATGGGGGTGCCAATATTATGGGGTGATGTGGGGAAGTTTAGTAACAACTGCCCAAGTAACAAATATGCCCAAAATAGAATGAGAAAGTAACTTTTTCAGAGAAAGCCTGCTGTGCCTGCAAGTACGTTTAGAACTGCGTGATATCAATGTAAGCAGTGCGCATGCGCAAGCGGCTCTTGTTACAAATCTTAGTAAATGTTAAGCAACGTACATGCAATTGCACGGGTTGAACAGGCGCACCTCTAAACTTGACAATTTTTTTTAACACTAGTTCACCTTTATGTATTTTTTAAAGAAGATTTGCACACAGGTCATGTTAGCATGCTACGTTGCCAACATGTGACATGCACCATATTAAAATTATGTAAAAAGACTCTCGCTCATCTAGCTCCCCCTAAAAGGGCATTTAACATTCCCCCTCTAATGCATATGATTTCCTTGGGCTAGCTTTTGCTTTTAAAGGGGTACTCCACACTTCATTCTCCAATGCTCTTGTCTCCCCCCTCTAATCCCTTGGATTTCCATGGGCTAGGTTTTGCTTTTAAAAGGGAACTCCATACTCCAATGCTCTTGTCTCCCCCCTTTAATCCCTTCGATTTCCATGGGCTAGCTTTTGCTTTTAAATGGGAACTCCACACTCCATTCCATTCTCAAAAGGCTGTGAGCTGCCTTCACCAATCCAAACCACATCCTTTTTCAGAGCATACAACAGGGCCAGCTAGGAAAGGGGCGAGAAGAGCAATCGCCCAACCCCCTCCTGAACCATACAAGGCCATATGCACTCAACATAGCTGGCTGCCTCTGGGGCATGTTGGGCTCAGCCCAATACCAACCACAAAGCACTTTGTACCCACTAGTTTAAAGGGGCTTTCCCCATTCTGTAAAGCCCCCTGGCTGCAGCCCCCCACAACCCCAACCTAGGGTTGTGTGGAAGAGACCCTTGTCCCTCTGAATATGGGAACAAGGTGATTGACTTTTGGGGTGTCAGAGCCCCTCCTGCTCCCAAGCATCCACCCCCTTTCATCGGCTGGCTTGCTGTGTGTTTGGCTAGGGGTTTGTTAGTGTGTGGGAGGGGCACAATATTTTTTTTAGTTTGGGGTGGTATTTTTCACGTGGGGGGTTCTCATTTTAAGCCTTAACAGACCCAAATGGCCTTGTATGTATTGGGGGGGGGGGGGGGGGGTTCATTTCCTCTGCAAAATGGTCAGACCTCAAAACCATATTCTGTTAATGTCTCAAATTAAAATACATGTGTTTTTGCTTTCCTTGCTCTTTTCCAAGTCCTGTTTTGTTGACCAATAAAATTAGTAGCAAATGTTTATGTTTTATGTATTTTGTTAATAATGTGTATTGCAGATGCATGCTCTATCCAAGTAATGCATTTTACACTCCCCCCCCCCCCCCACCAACCAATTTTTTTTTGCAACAGATTTCCCAGCTGCAGCTTAAAGAGGAAGTAAACTCTCCCACTCTGATGCTGCTTTTCATTTAGTCAGTTATAATAAGTAATTATCAAACTATAGCCACTGTAATCCAGCCCAAATCGCATATTACTTACTGTTTAAAGCAGGGGTCTCAAACTGGTGGCCCTCCAGGTGTTGCAAAACTACAATTCCCATCATGCCTCTGCCTGTGGGAGTCATGGTTGTAACTGTCAGCCTTGCAATGTCTCACGGGACATTGGGCAGCGCCATCTTAAGTATTGGTTTCTGAGTCCACAGTAGAGTGTATTTCCTCCCTTTCATTGAGCACATCCCTGTACTGTTAACCAAGCCTCCTTCTCAATCCAAAGTTTCTATGGCAACCCTGTTTCACTGCTCATAGCTGACTTGTTTTATTTCATAGTATTTACTTGTGCCGATTATCTAGTGTTTGCCTATGTCAGTCTTATCAGCTTCAGCTGATAAGGCTGCAGTAATCCTGTCCGATGCCCAAGTTTACACTGCATGTGATGTCACATGGTCACATGGGGTGTAGTATGAAGCTCTGAGTGATTATGCAGTCTCGTGGGATTTCAGAGTTGTGCCATAGGAAGATCTGATAATAGACAGACAAGTACACAGAGTGTGCCGTAAATCAGGGGAGATCTGGGCATGCTCAGTGAAGTCATTCTAAAGAACAAAAAGGATTACAACAATACTAAGCAAATAAGGAGACATCTACAAGCAGTGTTCATTAGGGTTTTTTATGCTAATTTATATGGGACAAAGTTGTCGGGGAGAGTTTACAACCACTTTAACTAGGCTGATTGTCATGGCAAAACAAAAAAAGGTGTGATTTGTCTAAAAGCTACTTTCCCGGTGCCTTCATGGTAGCATATGCATGGATTGTGCGTATGCTGTCATGGATAGGCACCAGGAAAGGAAAATTACGGAGAGGTAAGTTTTCAATTTTCCATTTTAGCGCATTGGTTCTTAGCCTCAGTCCTCAAGTACCCCCGACAGGACATGTTTTGGGAATTTATCTTAGCTAAAAAAGCTGTCCAAAATACCAAGCCATTGACTGTGAATTAAAGCAGCTGTGCAAGATAAAGGAAAACCTGAAAACATGGCCTGTTGGCGATACTCGAGGACAGGGTTAAGAACCGCTGATTTAGAGCACTGAGCTAAATTCTAGCTCAAGACAATCCTATTCTAATTGTGGGCATTCAAGGTAAACCAAGCGAGCGTTAGAACCCCTGTTTGTCTTTTTTAGATTGGGCTTTGTGTCCCTTTTCTGAAAATTGGCTTCACTTCCTGTCACATAGCCAAACAGGAAGTGAGGGTAAAACCTTACCAATGTCTTTCCTTGGGGCCACACAGGTCAATCAAACTAGTGTCCCCATTAGGCAAATTGCACTCTAGTAATTCGTTGTGTACACCCCAAATTATTAGGTATTTTGGGGTTTATTAAAGGCAAATCCACTCTGCAATACAAGTGTACTCGCTGTAAATCTGAGGGGAAGCACTGGTGATTTTATCATCCAATCATGTAGAAGCAAAGATGCTGTTTTTTTATTTTCCTTGCGGGTCCCCCTCGGATCTCCAGCAACTGCACTTCCAAGTGCACTTGTAGTGCAAAGTGGATTTGCCTTTAGTAAATAAACCTCAAAGTCCAAGATTCCTAATAATTTGGGGTGTACAGAACAAAATGCTAGAGTGCAATTTCCCTAATGGGGAAACTATTTAGATTGACCTGTGTGTCCCCAAGGAAAGTCATTGGTAGAGTTTTACCCTCACTTCCTGTTTGGCTATGTGACAGGAAGTGAATAAATTTGAAGGAGAAACTGGCAAAATTTGGGAGGTGTCTTCATCCTACCAGGGGTGTAGACATCCCCAAAAACTGACCAGACTTCTAATCCCTCTGCACTCTATCCCCAAGCAAAAATAAGAAAGGATTTCATTTAGCTTAACTTTGCAAAGACACATTCCTAAGTTCAACTGTGATGCATGTCAATGACCCATTTAGATCTTGTTTAATAGAAAACACCAGTTGCCTTTCACTAGAAACATTTGTTAGTCCAGTCATGGAAATCTGCATCTGCTTTACTATCAATTTCCATTAAAATTGGGTTCCTGCAGCTAGATGCGCCAAATGCATCTAGATGCGCGAGCACTTTGTATGTGAAATGCGCAACTGCTGTGTGTGCAGGGGTATGTACCCATGGCGCATATCTGGTTCCCAGAAGCGGTGGCCAGCACACAGGAATGACATCACGCCCCTCCAGGAAGTTGCTTGTACTGCTGCTAATTTCTTCCCACCACCATACCCCGCTCACTGTTCTCTGAGGAAGAGATGATCCTTATTTGCAAATTAAGATAGTTTTTAATTTATTTTTACATGGGGTGGTGTTTGTGTGGGTCATATGTGTATGTCTGAATGATTTGGCCTCAAAACACACACCTACTTCCTGTGTACAGATTCAGCTGGAGAGCCGTAGTTTGAAGATTCCTGATCACTCTAGCATGTCATAAAAAAGGTGTTTTTTCATGTGCCTTGTATAATGCCCAAGAAATATTGTTTGGAAAATACAAGTGGGTCATGGCACACCTACATTTCAAATTTGGCACTTGAGGTGGTCATGCACCAGTGGCGGAACTACCGCCATAGCGATACACGCGGGTGCTATGGGGCCCGCAGCCAAGTGGGGCCCGGTGAGGACAGGTGGGTGAGAGTGGGCGGCTCCACGGGTGAGAGCGCGGGTGGCTCCGAGGGCTGTCAGGCAGCTCAGTTGGTAAGACAGCTGGGCGGCTTGTGGGTGAGTGGGCTGGCCAATCAGGGAGCATAGAGATGACATCATCTCTCACTGCCCGGTGCCCACCCTGCATCCCTGCAGTGCAGTTCCGCCCTCACTATGCAGGCAGCCGCGGGAAGCAGAGAGATGACATTATCTCTCTGCTGTCTCACTGATAATCTGCTGCCTGACTCTGGGACACAGCAGGAAAGTTACACAGTAAGTGACAATCCGTAACGTGTGGCAGGCAACGTGGCAAGTGACAACCCGTGACGTGGCAAGTGACAATCCGTAATGTGTGGCAGGTGACGTGGCAAGTGACAATCCATGACGTGGCAAGTGACAATCCATAATGTGTGGCAGGTGATGTGGCAAGTGACAATCCATAATGTGTGGCAGGTGACGTGGCAAGTGACAATCCGGGACGTGGCAAGTGACAATCCCTAATGTGTGGCAGGTGACATGGCAAGTGAAAATCTGTAACATGTGGCAGGCGTCGTGGCAAGTGACAATCCGTAATGTGTGGCAAGGGACAATCCGTAATGTGTGGCTAGTAACAATCCGTAATGTGTGGCAAGTGACAATCCGTGACATGGCAAGTGACAATCCATAATGTGTGGCAGGTGACGTGGCAAGTGACATCCAGGACATGGCAAGTGACAATCCGTAATGTGTGGCAGGTGACGTGGCAAGTGACAATTTGTAATGTGTGGCAGGTGATGTGGCAAGTGACAATCCAGGATGTGGCAAGTGACAATCCCTAATGTGTGGCAGGTGACGTGGCAAGTGACAATCTGTAATGTGTTACAAGTGAGAATCCGGGACGTGGCAAGTGATGGCAGGTGACAATCCGGGACAAGGCAAGTGACAATCCGTAATGTGTGGCAGGTGACGTGACAAGTGACAATCTGTAATGTGTGGCAGGTGATGTGGCAAGTGACAATCCGGGATGTGGCAAGTGACAATCTGTAACATGTGGCAGGCGACGTGGCAAGTGACAATCCATAATGTGTTACAAGTGAGAATCCGGGACGTGGCAAATGACAATCCGTAATGTGTGGCAAGTGACAATCCGGGACAAGGCAAGTGACAATCCGTAATGTGTGGCAGGTGACGTGACAAGTGACAATCTGTAATGTGTGGCAGGTGATGTGGCAAGTGACAATCCGGGATGTGGCAAGTGACAATCCCTAATGTGTGGCAGGTGACATGGCAAGTGAAAATCTGTAACATGTGGCAGGCGTCGTGACAAGTGACAATCCGTAATGTGTGGCAAGGGACAATACGTAATGTGTGGCTAGTAACAATCCGTAATGTGTGGCAAGTGACAATCCGTGACATGGCAAGTGACAATCCATAATGTGTGGCAGGTGACGTGGCAAGTGACATCCAGGACATGGCAAGTGACAATCCGTAATGTGTGGCAGGTGACGTGGCAAGTGACAATCCGGGACAAGGCAAGTGACAATCCGTAATGTGTGGCAGGCGACGTAGCAAGTGACAATCCGTAATGTGTTACAAGTGAGAATCCGGGACGTGGCAAGTGACGATCCGTAATGTGTGGCAAGTGACAATCCGGGACAAGGCAAGTGACAATCCGTAATGTGTGGCAGGTGACGTGACAAGTGACAATCTGTAATGTGTGGCAGGTGATGTGGCAAGTGACAATCCGGGATGTGACAAGTGACAATCTGTAACATGTGGCAGGCGACGTGGCAAGTGACAATCCATAATGTGTTACAAGTGAGAATCCAGGACATGGCAAGTGACAATCCGTAATGTGTGGCAAGTGACAATCCGGGACGTGGCAAGTGACAATCCCTAATGTGTGGCAGGTGACATGGCAAGTGAAAATCTGTAACATGTGGCAGGCGTCGTGGCAAGTGACAATCCGTAATGTGTGGCAAGGGACAATCCGTAATGTGTGGCTAGTAACAATCCGTAATGTGTGGCAAGTGACAATCCGTGACATGGCAAGTGACAATCCATAATGTGTGGCAGGTGACGTGGCAAGTGACATCCAGGACATGGCAAGTGACAATCCGTAATGTGTGGCAGGTGACGTGGCAAGTGACAATTTGTAATGTGTGGCAGGTGATGTGGCAAGTGACAATCCAGGATGTGGCAAGTGACAATCCCTAATGTGTGGCAGGTGACGTGGCAAGTGACAATCTGTAATGTGTTACAAGTGAGAATCCGGGACGTGGCAAGTGATGGCAGGTGACAATCCGGGACAAGGCAAGTGACAATCCGTAATGTGTGGCAGGTGACGTGACAAGTGGCAATCTGTAATGTGTGGCAGGTGATGTGGCAAGTGACAATCCGGGATGTGGCAAGTGACAATCTGTAACATGTGGCAGGCGACGTGGCAAGTGACAATCCATAATGTGTTACAAGTGAGAATCCGGGACGTGGCAAATGACAATCCGTAATGTGTGGCAAGTGACAATCCGGGACAAGGCAAGTGACAATCCGTAATGTGTGGCAGGTGACGTGACAAGTGACAATCTGTAATGTGTGGCAGGTGATGTGGCAAGTGACAATCCGGGATGTGGCAAGTGACAATCCCTAATGTGTGGCAGGTGACATGGCAAGTGAAAATCTGTAACATGTGGCAGGCGTCGTGACAAGTGACAATCCGTAATGTGTGGCAAGGGACAATACGTAATGTGTGGCTAGTAACAATCCGTAATGTGTGGCAAGTGACAATCCGTGACATGGCAAGTGACAATCCATAATGTGTGGCAGGTGACGTGGCAAGTGACATCCAGGACATGGCAAGTGACAATCCGTAATGTGTGGCAGGTGACGTGGCAAGTGACAATCCGGGACAAGGCAAGTGACAATCCGTAATGTGTGGCAGGCGACGTAGCAAGTGACAATCCGTAATGTGTTACAAGTGAGAATCCGGGACGTGGCAAGTGACGATCCGTAATGTGTGGCAAGTGACAATCCGGGACAAGGCAAGTGACAATCCGTAATGTGTGGCAGGTGACGTGACAAGTGACAATCTGTAATGTGTGGCAGGTGATGTGGCAAGTGACAATCCGGGATGTGACAAGTGACAATCTGTAACATGTGGCAGGCGACGTGGCAAGTGACAATCCATAATGTGTTACAAGTGAGAATCCAGGACATGGCAAGTGACAATCCGTAATGTGTGGCAAGTGACAATCCGGGACATGGCAAGTGACAATCTGTAATGTGTGGCAGGTGATGTGGCAAGTGACAATCCGGGATGTGGCAAGTGACAATCTGTAACATGTGGCAGGCGACGTGGCAAGTGACAATCCGTAATGTGTGGCAAGTGAGAATCCGGGACGTGGCAAGTGACAATCCGGGACATGGCAAGTGACAATCTGTAATGTGTGGCAGGTGACATGGCAAGTGGACAATCGGCAACATGTGGCAGGTGATGTGGCAGGTGTCATTCCCCAACGTGTGACAAGTGACAATCTGCATCTGGTGGCATGGCAAGTGGACAATCCGCAACAAACAAAAGCTGCAAAGTATCAACAGCAATTTGGGAATATCTTGTTAATTGCAAAAAATTGCAAAGACAACAAACAGCATAATAATATAGTTTACAGCATAGCACTAACAAAGTTTAAGGGTATTTTAACACCAGATGCGCTGCAGTGCGTTTCTGAGCGCATTCCAAAGTCATGACAACCAAAAAATAATGGTTCCTCAGGAATGCAGTTCACACCAGTGTGTTGCATTGCTTTTGCCCAGCGCTGAAAATCGTATGGCATGCACCATTATTTTTCAGTGCAACACGTTCAAATGTGCACACATTCCCATAAACACTGTGCAAAGCAAGGCAAATCAAGACAAACAAGGCAAAAAAAACAAACCTAAAACACATGCAAAGCTTGTAAAATGCACGCCAATGCATTACAATACATTACAACAAACACAACGCACCACAATGCACGTGCATGCATTAACTGTCCTCTCTAAGCTAAGCAATCCTATCCTATAACATGTAAATACGATGAAACACATCCCCAAAGGGTAGGTACAAAACCTAAATTATATCTAACACCAACAAAAATGTAAGATATTGCAGGCTATAGGTGGTGGCTGCAATAATGTTCTTTTTTTAGAATAAGAACATTTTCTGCATTTACAGAAAAATACCTGATGTTCCTACCAGAAATCTTTGTAACTTTTTGTGCATTGAACTGACATAGTAAAGCATACAACCTTGTTTGATAAGTATCTACTGTAAATGACAAAACTCCTCATCCCATGGAGATGGAGAGGTAAATGTGTTTGTAGTCCAAATCAGGAAAGTAGCATGTGATGACAACGCTGCTCCTCCATAGTTACAGTACAATCAGGGGCGGCCCATGCATTAGGGGCACCCGGGCGCTGCCCCCCTATCCTCTCCACCCTCTATATGCAGTGAATAGATTCATAAATAGCATAAATCTATCCACAGCCGCTGCAGCGCCCCCTATTCATGTGTCCAGCCCCTTTCGGGTCACCGGGCATATGAATTAAAGTGGCCAGGGTTTTCTTTGAAGAACCCAATTAGAGCCATAGGCTCTAATAGGCTTCAAAATAGGGTGGACTCGGGACGCAGAGCATTGCGTCTGGAGACCACCCAGGTGTGTTGCAACAACCAATGAAAATTCGCTGTTGCAACACTGATCCTCCTCCTGGCCAATCAGGAAGCAGGTATGAAACCTGTTTCCCTATTGGCCAAAACGTCAGGCGATTCTACTGGATGCCTAGCTCTGGGAGGAGGAGAGAGGAGACACCACAGAAGCTGCTCAAGGAGAGGATACTGGTCACCAGAGCAGCTTTCCCTGAGCCCGCCACACTTTCATCACCCGCATCTAAGGTAAGGACAGTGGGTGGTGGTGGTGGCTGTGTTAGTGGCGCAGGGAGGGGGTAGTGCCGCTCCACCGGTGGCCCGGGGGGGGGTTGTTTGCCGCCCCCCCCAAAAAAACCCCACCAGCTGCCGCTGAGTACAATAAATGAACGGTGTCATCTTAGAACAGAAAGTGTGTTAACCGCTTGCTGACCAGCGCACCCTGATGTACGTCGGCAGAATGGCACTGGCAGGCAAAAGGGCGTACAGGTACATTCCCCTTTTACAAAGCGGAGTTGCGAGCGTGTGCGCGCCGCCGCGGTCTCCATGACCATGGGTCCCGCGGTCTCCGTGACCGCGGGTCCCATGGACTTGATGTCCACCGGGTGCCCGCGATCGTGTCATGGAGAGGAAGAATGGGGAGATGCTTATGTAAACAAAGCATTCCCCGTTCTGCCTAGTGAAAGGACAGTGATCTACTGCTCTCTGTGATCGAGAGCAGTGATCACTGTCCTGTGTGTTGAAGCCACTCCCCCCCACAGTTAGAATCACTCCCTAGGACACACTTAAACCCTTCACTGCCAGTGTCATTTACACAGTAATCAATGCATTTTTAATCGCACTGATCGCTGTATAAATGACAATGGTCCCAAAAATGTGTCAAAAATGTCCAATGTGTCTGCCATAATGTCAAAGTCCCAAAAAAAATCGCAGATCGCCGCCATTACTAATAAAAAAAAATTAAAAATAAAAATGGCATAAAACTATCCCCTATTTTGTAGACGCTATAAATTTTGCGCAAACCAATGATTATAAGCTTATTGTGATTTTTTTTACCAAAAATATGTAGAAGAATACATATCGGCCTAAACTGAGGAAAAAAATATTTTTTTTATATATTTTTGGGGGATATTTATTGTAGCAAAAAGTAAAAAATTCTGCATTTTTTTTCAAAATTGTCGCTCTTCTTTTGTTTATAGCGCAAAAAATAAAAACCGCAGAGGCGATCAAATACCACCAAAAGAAAGCTCTATTTGTGGGAAAAAAAGGACGTCAATTTTGTTTGGGTACAGTGTCGCACGTCCGCGCTATTGTCAGTTAAAGCGACGCAGTGCCGAATCACAAAAAACGCTCTGGTCTTTGGGCAGCCAAATGGTCCAGGGCTGAAGTGGTTAATGGAAGATTCAGAGGCTGAACGTAAAGAAAAATGAAAAATTTAAAACGAATGCAGGCAGTGGTGTAGTGGTCAAATCATGCTAACAGTAGGAGGGGCCTGAAGAGGTATGGCTAAATAAAAATACAGTTTATTCACTGTATACACAGCACACATATACCACAGCCCTTGCGCCTACACTTTTAGGTGTGGGTAGTACACAGGCCACTGCACAGAACACCGAACCAAAAATTACTCTCTTCCTGCCAGTACAAATACTCTCCTAAGCTCACATCGCACACAGTAAAAATCTCAACCAATAGTACCAAACTCCCCCCAGTACAAATGTTCCCCCTAAGCCTGAATCCCCTCTCCCAGCCCACCACCTCAGTACAGACTACCTTCCCTGCCTAACCCCTCAGTATAAACTGTCCTCAATTCAGATCCCCCCCCTCCCCATCCCAAGTAATGACCTCCATCAGTACACACCTCCTCAAGACACACCCCCAAGTATAGACCTCCCTCATGACAGCCCCCTCAGTAGAGAACCTCCAGCACAGTGCCTCCTTAGTACAGATTGGTGGTAACGGCCGCCGTCGTAATTGAAGATGGATCTACATCTACAAGGGAAAATGTTTTTATTTTATTTTTAATAAAGGAATTGTCAAAAACTGTGTCTGTGTTTTTATTTCTTTTTGACACTTTTTTTGGTGAATGAGTACAATGTACCCCTACTCATTCACATGGGGGGGATCTGGGGCCCCCTTGTTAAAGGGGGCTTCCAGATTCCAATAAGCCCCCTGCCCGCAGACCCCCCACAACCACCGCCCAGGATTGAGGAAAAGGCCCTTGTCCCCATTGTCCCCATCAACATGGGGACAAGGTGCTTTGGGGTGGGGGGCAGAGCCTATGTTGAGGGCATGAGGCCAGGTATGGTTCAAGAGGAGGGGCGCTCACTGGTCCCCCCCTTTCCTGGCCTGCCAGGCTGCATGTTTGGATAATGGTCTGGTATGGATTTTGGGGGGGTGCCATTTTTTTTTACATTTTTGCGTGGGGGTTCCCCTCAAAATCTGTACCCGACCTAAGGTACCCTCCCTTCTAGATTGTAAGCTCTA
Organism: Aquarana catesbeiana; assembly: GCF_042186555.1. Taxonomy (NCBI): domain Eukaryota; kingdom Metazoa; phylum Chordata; class Amphibia; order Anura; family Ranidae; genus Aquarana; species Aquarana catesbeiana. The sequence continues at coordinate 621,296,066 of NC_133326.1, read as the reverse complement.
ACGAGCGGGGCCCTCTGATTCCTCCTGTATTGATTTGTATTGTAACTGTACTGTCTGTCCTCTTGTTGTAAAGCGCTGCACAAACTGTTGGCGCTATATAAATCCTGTATATTATTAATAATAAGGGTCTGGTATCGATTGGAGGTGGGACCCCATCCATTTTTCTTTAAAATTTTGTCGTAGGGCTACCCTTAAAATCCGCACCAGACCCAAAAGGCCCACGCTGTCTTTTTTTTTCAGATAAAATTAGTTTTCAAAACTGACCCGTGCAATTCAGATGCGTTACCATAGAAGGCAACAGCCTGAACTTCACATCTGAACCGCACCACAGTGCTCTTTTTCAATTTGCAGCGAATTCGCACTGCCGCTGCACCGCACATTTCTGAACTGGCTCCATAGAAAAGACTGCCAGTTCACATGTCATGCGAATCGGATGTGGTTCAAAATGCATCTAATTCACATATATGTGAATGGAGCCTAAAGACATCCCTTCAGTGCAGACATACTGTACCTGATGCCTGCAGTTCAAAGCAAGGGACGTGTCATGTGACCAAAGTCAAGGAGGAGCCTCTCCTAGCTCTGAACTGCCACTGTGAGGAATGGACCTGCAGTGCATTGCTGTTAGTATCATAAGTACTGCACTGTGTGACATAAAAAAGGTCAAGTGGCTGGCCAAGACCCTCAGAGTTCTGGTGCCTGGTGTGGACTGCACCCCCATTAGTACGCCACTGAATGCAGGTCTCCATCTAAGAACTGGTTAGCTGCAAAAAAGTAAAATTTTGTGCTTGGGTTTATATATATACTTTAAAAATCTGACAGTGAGGCTAAAGGAGTCTCCCAACTGCAAGAAACAGAAAATGCATCAAGTTTAGTATCAGAAATCCCTGAAACATTTACATGAAAGAACATGCTACTTTCTTGACATTTTCTGAGTTAACATAGAACTGGTGTCAGTAGAATCCCTCGTCCCTATGAAATCCTCAGTAAGTGTTAATACTTGCAGCTCCTGTAACTTTTCTCTTTGCTAAGAAAACTGATGCAGCAATGGATGGGGATTCCAGAATAGAACCGTGTTTATCCTGCAGCTGGCTTCAATAAAGTAAATGAACGGCTTCAGAGACAAGTCTATCATTTGATGAAACTGCATCTGGTACATCTAACAGAGCAGAATTCTACAGGCTTTCAGACTGAACCAGAGATTGTTCTAAATCTAGATCGCTGTACTTTTCCTTTTAATAAATTAGATACAGTTGAAGACCTTAAACCAGGGGTGTCAAACTCATCTTGGGCCACTTTAGCATTATGGTTGCCCTCAAAGGGCTAGTTGTATCCGTAAGACTTTATAAATGTATCTACTCTTCACCATAATAAATAATTGCTTCTGCATTTGATAATTACTGGTTTTAGTAATAACTTAAAGTGGTTGTTAAAGTGGTGTTCCGGCCGAAATGATACTTTTTAAATAAAAATACCCCTATAATACACAAGCTTAAAGTGGAGTTCCACCCACTTTTACAACTCTTTAGCATCCCCTCACTAAACTATTCTTGCACTGACACCAGCAGTGAGGTACTAATTCTAGTAAAGTTAGCCTGTAAACTGAGGTCTGTTTGTTAGTTTATAGCAGTAGTTTATTTTATAAACTTACAGCAGGCCGTGGCCATCTTAAGTGTGGGCATCTGAAGCCAGACTGTATTTCTTCCTGGATCTCATCCTTGCAGATCTCGCACATGCTCAGTGCAGCACAAGCAGTGTAATAGGTTTCAGGCCAGGTTTCCATAGCAACGGCAGTGTCAGAGGAAGTTGCCGCCCCTTCCCAGAAGGCATTGCAAACAGGAAATGATGCAACGGGCCACGGCCAGGGAGGAGGAAGTGAAAAATAAATACAGCAGATATACAGTAGGTGCTGAGAAAAAAAAAATATCCAATTCGTTTACAGTGCACAGTTTAGTGAGGGACGCTGAAGAGTTGTAAAAGTGGGCGGAACTCCATTTTAAGCTACTACAATGAAAACATCCCATCCCCTCTGTAACATAACAATAAGTGTCCCTGTGCCTGTGTTATATTAAAAAGCTGCCGATCTGTACCTATATCAGAGCGTCACCGGGCGCTCACGTGACTCCTTGGCTGACATCTATAGCGGGTGAGGCCGTGCACTCCCACTGACGTCAGCCGGGAGACGCTCTGATATAGGTACAGATCGGCAGCTTTTTTATATAACACAGACACAGGGACACATAATGTTATGTTACAGAGGGGATGGGATACACAGTTTAAAGCACTATTAAACCCCAAAAAACCAAATGTAATATATTGCAGTTTACCAATCCTTTAGAGCAGTGGTCTTCAAACCGCAGTCCTTTGCTTGCCTTTATCAGGCGCTTGGGGCACTATTCCTGACACCAACAATGGGGCATAATTCCTGTTACTGACATCAGTGATGGGACACTATTCCTCATATTGACACCAACGCTGGGGCACTATTCCTCCCACTGGCACCAACAGTGGGGCACTAATCCTCCCACTGACACCAACGATGGGACACTATTCCTCCCACTGACACCAACGACGGGACACTATTCCTCCCACTGACACCACTGACGGGGCACTATTCCTCCCACTGACACCAAGGATGGGGCACTATTCCTCCCACTGACACCAATGATGGGACACTATTCCTCCCACTGACACCAACAATGGGACACTATTCCTTTCACTGACACCAAGGATGGGGCACTATTCCTCCCACTGACACCAATGATGGGGCACTATTCCTCCCACTGACACCAATGATGGGGCACATTCCCTTTCCACTGACACCAACAATGGGACACTATTTCTCCCACTGACACCAAAGATGAGGCACTATTTCTCCCACTGACACCAACGATGGGGCACTATTCCTCCCACTGACACCAACCATGGGGCACTACTATTCTTACACTGACACCAGCAGTGAGGTACTATTCCTCCCACTCACCCCAACAATGGAGCACGATCCCCCCAATGCCAAAAATGCGCTCCCAATGGGCACAGTCCAGCCCCCCTAAAGTCTGGAGGACATAAACTGGTCCTTGGTCTAGAAAGTTTGGAGACCCCTGCTTTAGTGCTAATTCACACATAGTGAGGTGACTGTTTACTGCACTGTAAAACCCCTGTCACCACAAGGACACACTGAAAACAATTGTTGTTTCGCATGTGTCCCATTCACACTGCAATGCAGCCTGGAGCAGTGCTGCAGCATGCTGTGATACAATGCAGACATGCTTCATTTTACCGCAGTGCACTGTACAGAACCGCATGGCAGTGTACAGCAAAGCTGATCTCAATTTCAAAGTGTTACTAAAACCACAACAGTAAAATCAGTCTGTATATGCAGCATAGCATGCTTGTTATACTCACTGTGGAACTTAAGTGGTTAATCCTCTGCATTGTGTAAAAAGGCTGTTTTATCCTGTATGCACAGATCCTCCACCTCCTGCCCTATCTGGGGAAGGCCAGCTAACATAGGCAGCGTAGCCGACCTGCACATGCTCAGTTGTGTCTTTTATGCCGGAGAGAACATTTACTTGTTCTCAGAGATAGCCAGGCCACATGACATCACACATGTGGGCTTGTATACAGGCTGAAGTGGAAATATCCTCCTACCTACACTCTCGGGACTGGAGAAACTGTGCAGTTTATCATGTAACCGTGGTATACAGATCATCCAAAAAGATATATGGTGGCAATATTTTAATGTAAAAAGAAGATTTATAAGATGTGGGCCTTGTGGGGGGGGGGGGGGGGAGCGGATAAACTCTTTTCATATTATTGGGTTTAGTAACATTTTAAGCACTTACAGCAACAGTTTTTTTTTTCCTTTTTTAGGTAAAGGTTATACATATATAAGTAAAAACTGATCATTGTTAAATAATTTGTCTCAACCCTCTAACTGCCACTTTTGCTAGACAGCTTGTTCTGTTGACTTACTAGACAAATCACCAAGTGAAAAGAAAAGAACCATTAAAGAACACAAATCCAGCCACCACATCTAAGAATTGGTAAGCTACACTGTCACGGAACGTCCCACACTCCGCTTGAGTGCTTCCGTCATATACCACTTCCTCCCAGTCTGTATACAGATATCAGATATTCCAACCTCTCTGAGCAGAAAACAAGGCGACACTTGCTTCACTGCTAACATGGACTGTTTTTTATGAATCAAAGTTACAAGACTTTATATGCCGTTGGAACCTCCTCTAACAATACAACTGTAACTTAATTAACATGAGCTAATTATCTAATCCTTTATACAGCCTAGGTGACTGAGACATGGCCTTTCGCTCAGACTTGTGGTCACCGAGCTTCACACAGTTAATTAACACAAACAACAATGGGTGAAAAGACTCTAAGAGCCACACTAGACTTATTTACAATAAACACATTATAGCAGAATTGATGACATTAGCATTTAAGAGTACGAGTCCCAACGGTATAAATCAGTCACCATTCTAATATGGCATATAAAGGGTTCCCAGAGTCTGTGTGTTTTTGGGGGGACATGGAGCTGAATCCAAAGTAACACCAACCCCAGGGTCCCCAGGCATACAGCTCACAGAGAGCACCATTCCCCCTAAATGCTAGGGCCCATAATCAAAAGGCAACAGGCCCGCACCCAGTCCTCTCCAACAGCCTCTGTCCCAGCCAGGTCCGTCACATTTCTCCCCTTTCGGCAGGAGACTAACACAGGAGAAGACCCCAGACGGGTTGACTCCAAAGTTAGTCAGTAATTCCAGTCCTCTAATGCCTGTACGCACACAGTACCCCAAATAAATTATTCCAAACAGAGTATTACTCACCCAGCCAACCTCTGCCTCTCTCAGAGAACATATCTGCCGCTGGGGAGAGGCCTGGACTGGTCCTTCTCCCTGGAGTCCTTTCTGCCGCTGGAGAGAAGACAGGGGGACTGGGCTCACTCTGTCATGCTGTTGGGGATCTGGACCGACTGCCCAGCATCCCTGCAGTATACAGGTGGAGACTGAAGTCCCATCCACCTTCACAGGAAATCCATCTCCTGTTAGTTGAGGGCAGAGTCCAGCAGTACTCGGCCCTGTTGCCAGCCCTTCTGCTGGAAACCCCACACCATCTGCTCTGGCTACCTGTTGTGGAGGGAGGCCGACTGCCCCACCTCCCTGGAACTCTGTAGTTGTTGCAGGTGATGGCCAGAGGTTGGTAGCACTCTGTCCGGTTGCCAGTGCTTCAACTGGGGAAGTTCCCTGTAACTCCACAGATACTGCTGTTGGTGCGGGGCAGAGCACAGTGAAGTTTGGCCCCAATAGCAGCTCTTCTGCTGGAGGCTCATCAGGTTGTTCTTCCTCAGCAGAAAAGTCTATTAAATCCCCTACCTCTATAACTGGTGTCTGTGGATAGAGGTTCACCATCTCCTGTCCGTGGAACTCAGAAGATGCCATCAGTGCTGAGCAGAGCGCAATGAAGTTTGGCCCTAATCCCAACTCTTCTGCTATGGGCTCACTCGATGGTTCCTCCTCTCCTCTCCTGCTATCTGGACCTTGGATCCAGATGGAAGTTTGGATGTCCCAGACTGTAGGAAGCTTTCCCGCTGCTTGCCACCAATGTCACGGAACGTCCCACACTCCGCTTGAGTGCTTCCGTCATATACCACTTCCTCCCAGTCTGTATACAGATATCAGATATTCCAACCTCTCTGAGCAGAAAACAAGGCGACACTTGCTTCACTGCTAACATGGACTGTTTTTTATGAATCAAAGTTACAAGACTTTATATGCCGTTGGAACCTCCTCTAACAATACAACTGTAACTTAATTAACATGAGCTAATTATCTAATCCTTTATACAGCCTAGGTGACTGAGACATGACCTTTCGCTCAGACTTGTGGTCACCGAGCTTCACACAGTTAATTAACACAAACAACAATGGGTGAAAAGACTCTTAGAGCCACACTAGACTTATTTACAATAAACACATTATAGCAGAATTGATGACATTAGCATTTAAGAGTACGAGTCCCAACGGTATAAATCAGTCACCATTCTAATATGGCATATAAAGGGTTCCCAGAGTCTGTGTGTTTTTGGGGGGGCATGGAGCTGAATCCAAAGTAACACCAACCCCAGGGTCCCCAGGCATACAGCTCACAGAGAGCACCATTCCCCCCAAATGCTAGGGCCCATAATCAAAAGGCAACAGGCCCGCACCCAGTCCTCTCCAACAGCCTCTGTCCCAGCCAGGTCCGTCACATACACTATAATACATTTTTGAGTTTATGAGTTTTCAAGGTTAATACTACTTTAAGCGATACCCGTTATTACCTGACCTAAAGAGGGGCTTTAGTTAGTTCTGCAACAATTAAAACTCAACAGCTACAAAAACTGTAGTTGCTGACTTTTAAATAAACACACACTCACCAGTTCAAGGATCCAGCGCCATCTTCACCCCGGCCGGGTAAAGATGGCGCTGGATTCTTCACCGAACCTTGGGTCCTGGCGCTGGCATGGTAATGGTGGGCAGCTGGCTGTGACTCCATGCGGATTTACAGCTAGCATCCCACTGTGCATGCGTGAGCTTCGCTGTGCTTTGTTAATGGTCCTGCAGCTTTCTGAGACATATGATGTGTCCCAGAAGATTGCAGGCAGGGACGAGGAAGGAAAACTTTCCGCTCGGATCACCTAGGCAATCCGAGCATAAGTGGGAGTGGGTACCTGTCAAAACTAGATACCTACTCCCCATCCCCCCCCAAAAATGTATTTAACGGCAGAGAAGGAGGGAGAGGAGGAAAAGCAGAGTTTTCCCTTTTGGGTAAAGTTCCCCTTTAAGTTATTTAAAGATGCAAGCTTTCGGGATAACTTAAATCCCTTCTTCAGTTTTTAAACATCTTTGAAAAATGGTTCATAAACCCACATATTTATACAAAAAGTATTTTTTCTTGATATACTTTAGAGGTAAACACTATTGTAAGACATACGAGATCGGAGCTTAGAGGTGTTATTAAAGTGGAGTTCCACCCACTTTTACAACTCTTCAGCATCCCTCACTAAACTGTGCACTGCAAACGAATTGGATATTTAAAAAAAAATGTTCTCAGCACCTACTGTATATCTGCTGTATTCATTTTTCACTTCCTCCTCCCTAGCCGTGGCTCATCGCATAATTTCCTGCTTGCAATGTCTTCTGGGAAGGGGCGGCAAATTCCTCTGACACTGCCGTTGCTATGGAAATCTGACCTGAAACCTATTACACTGCTTGTGCTGCACTGAGCATGTGCGAGATCTGCAAGGATGAGATCCAGGAAGAAATAGTCTGGCTTCAGATGCCCACACTTAAGATGGCCACGGCCTGCTGTAAGTTTATAAAATAACAAACTACTGCTATAAACTAACAAAACAGACCTTAGTTTACAGACTAACTTTACTAGAATACATTAAGCTTGTGTATTATAGGGGTATTTTTATTTAAAAAGTTTTGGCCGGAACACCACTTTAACTCAAAGATTTTCAGACACAATTCTCACCTCAAATATCTTTTTGAAATGTCCATAGACCAGCATTGTCACCTGAGGGTCACATACTCTTAAAGCGGAAGTAAACCCATTCATAAAACAGTTTCATTTCTGGCACATGATGGAAAGGAAACACTCCCATTGGTTGTGCTCTCAACTAAACTGTCAGACCATCCAATGGTTGGTGTCATAACAGATCACATGCGTAGCATCATGGGAGTTGTAGATTAAACAGAGGCAAGGTTGGCAGCTTCCTTGGCTGAAAACAATAGGGGGGTTTACTTACAGTTTAAGTGCCCAGAAGTATGGAGTATTTTCTTCACTGCATGGGTACAGCCTGTGATTGACAAGGTTGAAGCATTTGTCTGGCTCTGGGATAAACCTGGGTCACTAAATCTGGGCCAGGGTTATTAGAGGCAAGGGCTGGATGACTCATCCTGGCAGCTCTCTGGTGCCTCCCCCTGTTTCTAGAATATTGGAGAATTTTCTGGAACCAGTGGGTGGAGGTGAGGAGGAGCTGCCTTGAATATGTATAGGCCCTCAGCCAATCCCCAGAAGTGGGCCTGGCAGGGGACTGAGAAAACCCATAAATAGACATGGGCCACGCCAGGAAGAGCGTCGGGTGTAAGATGGAGAAGCAGTGCTTGGGTGGAAGATGGAGAAGCAGTGCTGAGGAGAGACTGTCAGTGGCCCTTGAGGGACCCTTACCGGGGGGGGGGTTACCTCAGGCTGGAGCTCAGGAGGCTGGCCTGGAAGGATCCCACCACAGGAGGAAATTGGAGTGTTTCAAGCTGGAGAGGCAGCATAGAAAGCAAGGAGAGACCATGAATAGATCAGCATGGTGCAGGAACAAACAAGGGGAGAGGCTGCCAGCTGTACCAGTGCTCTTTCGAAGACAGCGGTGTGCCAAGTCTTCATCAAACCTTGCCCTGGGGAATCTCCATGTGCCTGCAGTCAGGAGGATAGCCAGGTGCAGTTGGTGGCAGCCAGATGGGCTAGCATTTTCTGCAAGCAGTGGAACTGGGATCAGTGGCCACTTTTTGCTCTAACACACTTCCGATTTTGACGTCTGGCTGTGTCTGGGCAATTGCTGCATCTGCATCCAGCCCCATAGGCTGCCTGCGCCCAGCTCAGGGCGGATGCAGCTGCAAATTTCAAATGCAGCCTGCACAAAGAACGGGTGTCAACACCCATCTGAATGAGACCTAAGCCTTCTCTATTATATCCATGGACAAGAGAAGGCAGACCCCCCCAGGACTTGCTTTATCATAGGGGAAACAATAATTATGGGCTGAATAATCATAAATCATTCATTTCCTATTACACGGAAATCAGTTTGATTGGGTAAGGGTCAACTCATGTCTGTGGATACATTTCCATTCCTCATGTGGGTGGGGCCAATTTTCCTGCACGTGGGGGTACCTTTCGCTCAGAGCGCACTCGTTAATGCCCTGGACCAGGCAGGGACCATGTTCATGAAAAAATCAAACATTATGATGGTTTCCCAGCTGAGAGATAAGTCTTATATTGTGTGCAGTTGTCAATTACACAGAGTCCCTCTGTAAAAGTACCGTCCCGTGTCACTGCACACCTTAGCTTGATGTATGTTGCAATTAAGAGGGACACCGCTAAGCCTGTGCCCTCTCCACCAGTTCAGCGTAACTTTGCTACCTCACTTCCAGTGAGAGAATGAGGTCCTGCTGTGCACTTAGCACAGACCTCATGCGTGCCCCTGTGAACTCTTTCACTTCCGTACCATGCTGCCAGGCCATGGGCCTCTGTGACATGGGTTTGGTCCTGGTTGCCTGGGGAAACTGACTGGTGGGGAGGAAGCCAGAACACTGACCCCTTAACTACCAGAGGATCCGTCACCTACACCAAGTACCACTCTTCACAACTGGCTGCACTCTTAGATTGTAAGCTCTAAGGAGCAGGGCCCTCTGATTCCTACTGTATCAAATTGTATTGTATTTGTACTGTCTACCCTCAAGTTGTAAAGCGCTACGTAAACTGTTGGCGCTATATAAATACTGTATAATAATAATAATAATAAAAATTGTACCTTGCACTAGTTCTGGTCAAATATAGCAACTGCTTTTCTAGTTGAGTAACCTTCCGTTGTGGCTTTGCTTCATACCCCACATGTGCTTTACTGACCCTAGTTCTTTCATACGTCAGCAACCTTCATGCACACCCTTAAAGAGGAAGTAAACCCTGATGGGTTTTACTGCCTCTTTTTTCCCCTGCAAAGTAAAAGCATAAAGGGGTAGAATGCATCGCATACTAGCTCATTATGTGGCACTTACCTGCAAACGAAGCTCGCATCCATCTTCGCCCCTTTTCCTTCCGGGCCCAAGGACTCTGGCTCTGTGACTGGCCAGAGTCGCGTGACATCACTCCCGCGCCTCCGTGTTGGAGCCATCATGGAGGGCCGTTTCTTCACAGCACATGCGCCGGATATATTATCGGCGCACTACAAAGTAAATATCCCCTAAACCGCGCACATTGCCCCCTCCCTCTTGTCAATCATCTGGGACACATTACAGTTCCCAGATGACTGAGCGGCCAATCACAGTGTAGGGCGCCGCTCGCACATGTGCAGTCTGTACCCGGCTGTGAAGCCACAGCCGACAACCACAGTTGCAATGCCGGCGCCCCCGAACGGAGGGGGAGAGGAGCAGAGCTTCTATCCCCCGCATCGCTGGACCGTAGGTGCAGTATTTGTAGCTGCTGACTTTTAATTTTGTTTTTAAAATGGCAACTCCGCTTTAAGACCAAGCTTAGAACAGTTGATGTAATTGTACTAGAACATTTTGGTGATACAGTTCAACATGAACATTTGCAATTGAACAGCCCTTTATAAGCTTGATTAGGCTACCTAGGCATACTTCAACAAGGAAGTAGTCCATGATCAATATTTCTCCAACACTGGCAGATTTCTGGCTCGCCAGTGTCCTCCGGTGAACTGCAGTCCTTCTTAGTACCTCAAATTAGAAGAAAAGAGGTTTAACCTTAAACTACGTAGAGGGTTCTTTACTGTAAGAGTGGCAAGGATGTGGAATTCCCTTCCACAGGCGGTGGTCTCAGCAGAGGGGCATCGATAGTTTCAATAAACTATTAGATAAGCACCTGAACAACCACAACATACAGAGATATACAATGTAATACTGACATATAATCACACAAATAGGTTGGACTTGATGGACTTGTGTCTGTTTTCGACCTCACCTACTATGTAACTATGACAGTCGTCGCCTCCTCTTGTGTAGCAAAACAAATTACCTCAAACCCGGCTTCCCCCTTATTTATATAACAGGGTAAAAATGCAGGGTCCAAAAAGCCTGGGAACAGAGGTGCAGAATATTAACCCCTGGGTCAGCCACTGCCTAACTATTAAACTATAGGCAACCTGCCTACATTCTTGCTGCTTTAAACCTCAGTTTTAACCTACAGACCAAGATTTATTTATCAGGATCCTTTCCACTCCTCTATATATTTCAGAACTGCATGGTTAAACTAGATGGACTTGTGTCTTTTTTCAACCTGACTTACTATGTAACTATGTAATAAATGGCTATAATATATTCACTATACAGTGGGATGTGACAATACAGACTGGCTTCTAATGGATCATTTTCTAAGTTGTTTTATTATGAACGATCAATGCAAAACACATTTTTTCTGTTCTCAGTCTTTGCGCGGGCTGATTATTTATGGAGTTCTGCTGTCTGCCCACAGCTTTAATTAGACAGGGCAAAACAAGTGTGTCTCCACCATTTCCCGAGAACTCCATAGAAAACTCAATGAGTCATTACAGCGGGTTATCTCATGGAAAATGCACACCTCATCTTATATCCTTTACCTGATCAACCGTCCTAACGCCAAATGGCAGCTAAAACTTATTTTCTGCATGGCTGCGGAAAAACACATTCTGTGTATTTATAAAAAGATTACTCACGTCTTCTATTTGCAGAAAATATGTTACTTCTTATTTCCAGCTTCTAAAATTGAGGACTATGCAGTTCTGGTTTACGGGAAAGAGTTTCTGCAGAAAACTTTAGCTGTACATAATGTTGGGGTGATAATATTTAAATAGGACTAGGAGTTTAAACCTTCCCCCACAAAAGATTGATCCTTTGCAATTGTTATGATGGGATGCAGTTCTCCTTTAAAACAAACATACAGCATTGGAAACTTTTATTAAGCACATATTTTAAAGCCAAACTCAAGGCATTAGCAAATATTGTCTTAATACAAGAGTCATGTGTATTTTTCTTTAGGCTCCATTCACACCTGGCATTTCTGGAAAGTGGGACAAAGCACACAGAAAACACGCATCACACTTCTGTTGGCCATTAATTGGTAATAGCACGCTAAGTGTAAGTAGCAGGCATGCGCTTACCAGCCATTTTGTCGAAGGCAAGCGCGAACGCATCAAAACATGAGGTGAAAAGAAATATGCTATGCTTCGCTCCAAAAAAGGTTTAGTAGCATCTTTGGTGAGTTTGTTGCGTGTAGGGTAGCCTATTCAAGTGAACATGCTGCCTAATGTGCAACAAGTGGAAATGCTCCAAAAAAAAAATGCTCAATTCAGCCTAAATCTTGATGTACTTTGTATATTTCTTCCAGATCTGTGCAGTAATCAAATGTACAACTTGTAAACCTCTGTGCAGTACCTTCCTGCAATAAAGGGCAGTCACTGCTGCTCTCTCTCCTAGTACATGGTGACTGGTCTCCACCCCCCTCCAGTAGTTTTCTGTAGGTAGCCTGCTGGAAGCATAGGGGAACTGCATTGACATGATGGTATTGCGTATGCGTAATTTAGTGCTCCCCATGGCTGGAGGCCAAATTACTTTACTGGGCCCTACACCATAAGGAGAATGTCTTTTCACTTGCCAGTAGCACCTGTACCACAACTAACAACACAAGCATTTTGAAGGGGAAAAAGCAATGAACACTGATTTTCCTCCACCACCTCTTTAGACACTTTGCATGATGCAATCTACTTGCTTCAGCCCGAAGGCACGGAGGGAAGCTGCTGTATACTTTGCGAGGAATCACACACTTGTGATCGAGGCCCAGTCCATAGAAAGATTCTGTTATGCAGCTGGCCCCAACCGAAGGATCCTGACACTTAGAAGGGTAAACCATACAACCACCAATTCACCCCTCTAACAGAACCTCCATCACAAGCCGTCACCTCCACCTCCTCTTCCGAGCTCGCTGCTCCTCCTTCCCTTTACTCCCCATCACCCAAAAGGTGTCAGGAGTCAGTAGCAGAGATTGCCAAATCTGCGTTGTTACACTCAGAAAACTGTGAACAGACCATATACTGTATATTTAAAGTACATTTATTTACAGTGAAACCAGAATCAATCCAAACAGCAGAAAACAGCAAACCTAAAGATATACAGTAAGTGAACCAAAAACCCAAAGACAAAATACCTAACAAGCTTAATTTAATACAATCTATATAATATGTACATAATGAGGAACATAGATGACAGGGTAGAACTGGATATGCAAAGAAGGAGGGAACTGGGACTGGGGTCAGGAACAAGGAGAGCAGGTGCAAGGCAGCAGTGTACAGAATGCAGGGCAAGAGCAAGATCAGAAGGAGCAGGATAAATGGCAAAAAAAATAAAATAAATAAATATTGAAGCCAGGGGCACTGGAAGAGGAAGAACTAAATACCCTGCCAGCAGCCAGCACCAGGTGGAGACTGAGTAGTGGGATCTGCTGGCTGCTGGGAGACATCCACTGGCGGACACTGGAACTACAATCCTCCACCCAGGGTACCACCGTGCCACCAGCTGGTGATCCAGGTCCTGACAGAAGGTTAACATGAAGGTTCACTTCGTTCCCCGTTTCCATTCACTGTAAGAGCATACTCCCACTCTCTTCTCACAGTAAATCAGATCAGTCCTTACTAAATCAGAGCTCTTTTTACTTGAATAAAAGGCATAAGACTAACTGTTCCTTAGCATCTTCACATTATAGTTCTCCAATAGTTACATAGGCAAGGCAACAAGTTTGTGAACGTGGCTAGGCTCTTTCTCTCCTTCCTTGTACATTTGTAGCTGTTACTGTGCTGGACTTGATATTGTGTTCATACCTTTAGCTTGTGGTAGTTTCTAACTAGTAGTGATATGGCTTCAAATATATAGTCCTGTTGCAGGGTCCTGCCAAGAGATAACCCCACTTTAGGTGCAACGTTACATCTCTTCATGTATGGTCCTTCCAACTCCCATGATCAACAACCACACTTATATATAACTCCCTACAGGAAGCAACACAGGCCAAAATGATAGACACACCACAAAATTAAAGTTTTTATGCCTCAGTTCAACTTTATAGTGGACCTTCCATAAATGAAGTGTTGACAAAAAAGATAGACGTATACTTACCCCGGTTAATGCTTCCAGGAGACTCAGGTGATATCACTAAACCTGACCACTGCCTCTTGGGAGAGCTAGGTGCTCGAAATCCCCTTGCTGAAGTGTTTTTTTTTTTTAAAGCATTTCAAGTGCCTAGAAGAAAATAAATCTCAATTGATCACATTTGTGGAGACATTTCTTTCCTCCAGTATATCAAACCCCAAAGTCTCCATTCTGTAAGATTCAGTTAAAGCCCAGTTATCTGTGCAGTTACTTTATGATTGGATGGTAATGCATTCATTGTTGATCAGCCAGGTATGCAAATAAGACCCAGATTATCATAACACTATGTTATATAAATGTAGTGCTACCCCCAAAAGGGCTGCTGCAACTACCTACAGGTTCCTTTCCCACTCAGCGCAGGTAGCCAGACACACAGAAAATTCTCATCCACACAGGCTCAATGACCAGTCCAGTGGTGTTTTTTTTTTTAAAGTTTATTGCTCAGTAACTATTACCTTGGTGACATACTCCAAAACGCTTGGTGCACAAATTGCAGAGGACCTTTCTCTACCTTTAAACTGCAGCAGTACTGTATCCTCCCCCGCTGTGAACCAGGGAGATTGCCGAATAGGTGTTAGCAGAAAAGTGGGCTGAAATGGTCTAGCTTCTGCCAGCAGCATGACCGAGGGGGATTTTGGCTCTACTCACAGATCCTGGTGACCTCACACAGAGTGGCCCAGTTTCCATTCCAGGAAGGGGGGGTCCAAAGGCATGCAGTCCCCAGCTCCTGGGTCCATCCCCACAGGGGGAGAAGAGAACAGACTCTCCAGGGTTCCAGCCTATTTAACAGTAACCCAGCCTCCATCTGGGCACACCTCTCTAGGGATTGGCTTGACCCTGCTAAATATTCAGGCCAGGAATTTGGATCTTCCCATCTTAAGCTCCAGAAGCTTCTTCCAGAGACGGGGAGGTAATCAAACTCCCAGCCTGAGAAACTCCAAACAGACTGTACTAAATAATTCCTGCATCTGTGTCTAGATCTGAAGCTAACACTAGATTTGCCTAACAACCTATCTGTGAGGGAGCTACATAAACATAAGTCACAGATTAGCTGGATAAAGGGAATGGAGAGAGTTATGTTACTTACCTGTTTACAAACCAAGTTTTGTATGAGACATGGCAACTAGGGATGAGCTTTGAGTCGAACATGAGTTTGACTCGAACATCGGCTGTTCGATCGCTCAACAAAGATCAAACATTATGAGGTGTTCGCGCCAAATTCGAGCGGCGCGTCACACCCCATAATGCACTGTGTCATCGCAGTGCATTGCTGGCTGATGATTGGCCAAGCATGTGCTATGACCCGCATGCTTTGTCCAATCACAGCGCCGTAAGCAAAGAGAGCCATAATGGGCCAAAGGCAGGGTGCCTTTGGCCCATTCTCGCTCAGGGGTTAAGTCCACGCCCCACACTATATAAGGCCGCCTGCACATCGGCCTTGTGTAGTGTGTTGCTGGTGGAGAGAGAGAGAGAGTCATTTCATTTACTTTGAGCAGGCAGTTTATTCAGTTAGCTATATCTCACTGTAGACTGTTCCTGCTGTACTGTTTCTAAGCTACTTCAGGCAGACAGTTGATTCAGTTAGCTGCAGTGTATTAAATATATATACTGTCTCCAACATACAGTATATATATCCACTGCATTCTAGTCTAGCCAAGCCTATATCTGACTGCAGGTAGTTCCTGGTGTACATTTTCAAATACACTTTCAGGCAGGCAGACAGGTGATTCAGTGATCTGCAGTGCATAAAATCTATATGCAGGCTCCTACATACATATCCACTGCATTCTAGTCTAGCCAAGCCTATACCTGACTACAGGCCATTCCTGGTATATGTTTTCAGATATACTTTCAGGCAGGCAGTGATTCAGTGATCTGCAGTGCATAAAATATATATACTGTCTCCTACATATATATCCACTGCATTCTAGTCTAGCCAAGCCTATATCTGACTGCAGGCCATTGCTGGTGTACATTTTCAAATACACTTTCAGGCAGGCAAGTGATTCAGTGATCTGCAGTGCATTAAATATATATACAGTCTTCAACATATATATATGTATCCACTGCATTCTAGTCTAGCCAAACCTATATCTGACTGCAGGTAGTTCCTGGTGTATGTTTTCAAATACACTTGCAGGCAGGCAGGTGATTCAGTGATCTGCAGTGCATAAAATATATATACTGTCTCCTACATATATATATCCACTGCATTCTAGTCTAGCCAAGCCTATATCTGACTACAGGTAGTTCCTGTTGTACGTTTTCAAATACACTTTCAGGCAGGCAGGCAAGGCATTCAGTGATCTGCAATGCATAAAATATATATACAGTCTCCTACATATATATCCACTGCATTCTAGTCTAGCCAAGCCTATACCTGACTACAGGCCATTCCTGGTGTACATTTTCAAATACACTTTCAGGCAGGCAGGCAGGTGATTCAGTGATCTGCAGTGCATAAAATATATATACTGTCTCCTACATATATATCCACTGCATTCTAGTCTAGCCAAGCCTATACCTAACTACAGGCCATTCCTGGTGTATGTTTTCAGATACACTTTCAGGCAGGCAGGCAGGCGATTCAGTGATCGGCAGTGCATAAAATATATATACTGTCTCCTACATATATATCCACTGCATTCTAGTCTAGCCAAGCCTATACCTGACTACAGGCCATTCCTGGTGTACGTTTTCAATGACACTTTCAGGCAGGCCAGGCAGGTGATTCAGTGATCTGCAGTGCATAAAGATATATATACAGTCTCCTACATATATATCCACTGCATTCTAGTCTAGCCAAGCCTATACCTGACTGCAGGCCATTCCTGGTGTAATTTTTCTAGTAAACTTCTGGCGGTGTTTTGCTAATCCAATTTTACAGCATGTCTGGAAGGCCACCAAGGAAAGGCAGACGCTCACAGGCCACTAAAAGAGGGCAAGCAGGCTCTGTGTCTACAGCCAACAGTGCTGGTCGTGGACACGGTGCAACCTCAGCACGTGGCCGTGGGGCACACTTGTCCTTTATTCCGGCAGCTGGCCGTGTTGAGCCACAACATGCAGAAGAGTTGGTAGAGTGGATGACAAAGCCATCCTCATCCTCCTCATCCTCTTTCACCCAGGCTAAGAGAAGTTTGGCTGCCAATGCAGCTGCCAAAGCGACCAATTCCATCGGCTCAATGGCATCACCTCCTTCCCTAGCCCCACTATCATGTTCTGAGGAGTCCCTCGAACTGTTCAACCACAGTGTTGGGTACATGCTGCAGGAGGATGCACTGCATTTTGAAGGCTCCGATGATGGTACCCAGGTTGAGGATGAAGGCAGTAACGTGAGCCCAGAGAGAGGGGGTGCCCAAGAAGCACAAGAAACTGGCAGTCATGTCCCCCCAGCTGCAGCATACTGCCAGGTTTTCTCCAGTGGCGAGGAGGGAGGGGATGATGAGGTCACTGACTCTACGTGGGTGCCTGATAGAAGAGAGGAAGAGGAGGAGGCACATCTCCAATGAGGCAGGATGCCCTCCAGGGGCCAGCTTAAGGACAGCCAACCGACTGCATCACACCGCAGAGCTCCACATGTGCAGGGCGCTGCTGACTCCACACGTTTTTTCAAAAGTTCTTTGGTGTGGGCCTTTTTTGAGACGTGTGCAACAGATTGTCTGAAGCATATCAAGCGTGGCCAAAACAGCAGCCGCTTGGGCACCACATGCTTGACCAGACATATGTCGAGCTCCCATGCAGTCCGTTGGCAACAGTACTTAAAAGACCCACTCCAAAGAACAAGGCAGACCTCTCCTTGCTCCTCATCAGCTGGGATCTCCAGCCCCACTATACCTTCAGTCCTCTCAGAGACCTGCACTGAGAGGAATGAAGGTGTAGAATTAGGTGTCCCAAGCACTTGCGGGCAATCTGCTAGCGGTACACCTAAATCCGATTGTAGCAGGCAAATTTCCCTACCCCAGTTGCTAAACCGGCGAAAGAAATTCGGTCCCAGCCATCCACATGCTCAGTGGCTGAATGCTAGTTTGGCTAAATTGCTAGCACTCCAACTGCTGCCTTTTCAGCTGGTAGACTCTGCCCCCTTTCGAGAATTTGTGGAATGTGCAGTACCTCAGTGGCAAGTTTCTAAACGCCATTTTTTTTCTCCGAAGGCCATTCCGGCTCTCTACCAGCATCTGGAAGGCAATGTCTTGGCCTCGTTGGACAGGGTGGTCAGCAGTGAGGTGCATATTACCGCTGACTCATGGTCCAGCAGGCATGGACAGAGACGTTACCTTTCTTTCACAGCGCACTGGGTAACCCTGCTGGCAGCTGGGAAGGATGCAGGATAGGGTTCAGTAATGTTGGAACTTGTTCCACCACCACGCCTCCAAAATGCTGGTAGTGGTGATTCTGCCACACCTCTCTCCTCCACCCCCTCCTCTTCTTCTTCCTCTATGGCCTCTTCCTGTGCAGATTTGCTACGTAGGCATTCTAGGGGCTACGCAAGCACTCAGGCAAAAAGATGCCATGCAGTGCTTGAGTTGGTCTGCTTAGGGGACAGGAGCCACACTGGGGCAGAGATTCTGGCAGCTCTGCAGGGGCAGGCTCAGAGGTGGTTAACGCCACGCCAGCTTCAGCCAGGAATGGTGGTTTGCGACAATGGCACCAACCTCCTCTCCGCCCTTCGACAGGAACACTTCATCCATGTTCCCTGTTTGGCTCACGTCCTTAATTTGGTGGTGCAGTGGTTCTTGTGCAGCTACCCAGGCTTACAGGATCTCCTGAGGCAGGCCAGGAAAGTCTGTGGGCAGTCTGTGGGCATTTCCGCCGGTCATATAATGCCAGTGCTTGGCTGGCTTACCTTCAAAAGGAATGCAACCTGCCCAAGAACCGCCTCATCTGTGACATGCCCACGAGGAGGAACCCAACGTTGGCAATGCTGCAGTGGCTGCACACGTGGCAGGGGGCCATAAATGAGTACCTGTGCGAGTATGGCACCAGGACAGGGTCAGGGGAACTTGGCTTTTTTTCGCCACACAAGTGGCTACTGATCAAGGATGCATGCACTGTCCTGTCACCATTTGAGGAGGCCACGAGATTGGTGAGCAGTGACAGTGCATGCGTCAGTGATACTGTCCCTCTTGTCTTCCTGCATGGAATAATGGACAGGGCACTTGAGGCAGAACAGAGGGAGGAAGAGGACGACTTCCTTACCTCTCAAGGCCCCCTTTATCCAGACAGTATTCCTGCAGGCCCGCCTATCACACAGGAAGAGGTGGAGGAGGAGGATTGTGTCAGCATGGAGGTGGAGCCTGGCACTCAGCATCAGCAGCAGTCTTCAAGGGATCGTTTTCAGTACCCAGAAACCCATGGACTTGTACGTGGCTGGGAGGAGGTGGCTGCAGATCATGTCGTCCTTAGTGACCCAGAGGACTCCGGACCAAATGCCTCAGCAAACCTATGCTGCATGGCCTCCTTGATCCTGCAAAGCCTGCGAAAGGACCCTCGGATTTGTGGTATCAAAGAGAGGGGTCAGTACTGGCTGGCAACCCTTCTTGATACACGTTACAAGGGTAAGGTTGCGGAACCTATCCAACCTTCGCAGAGGAAGCAGAGGATGAAACATCTTCGGGAGGCCTTGCAGAAAGGTTTGTGCAGTGCTTTCCAGAGCTTGGGAGGTTACAATTTCCTGGTCTTCCTGGACAACGTGTTGCTGAGGCTTCGGTCAGTCACAGAAGGAGCGGTGGAGAAGGTGGCCTTCTGACCGATGTGTTCTGACAATTTTTTAGTCCGTAGCCCCAAGGTATGATCGATTCCAGCACCCATCGCCAGCATCTGATTTACATGGAATACCTTGGGGCAAGATCAGACTTAGAGACCTTTCCAATCGAAAATCCACTGGGTTACTGGGTCTTGAGGATTGATCACTGGCCAGAGCTTGCACAGTATGCAATTGAGCTACTGGCCTGTCCTGCATCCAGCATTCTATCTGAACGCACATTCGGTGCTGCTGGAGGCTTTGTAACCGATCACAGAGTGCGCCTGTCCACAGACTCGTTTGATCGGCTCACCTTCATAAAAATGAATCAGTCTTGGATCACCAGCTACCAATCACCTGATGCCGATGTAACCAATTAATTTTTTTATGAATGTGAGATCCCTTGAAGACTGCCTATGCTGATGCTGAGTGACTATCCTGTTATGCTGAGTGACTATCCTATTCCTCCTCAATGTTCATGTTGATAGCTTCTAAGAACAATTTTGGTTCTGGACACCAGCACCAGTGCCTAATGCCCAATTTTTCTGCCCCTGTTTAACAGGGTCGTGTAAATACAATTTTTGCTGTAATATTTTGCAGCAGGGCTCGTTCCTGCGCTCAACTAAAGTATCTGTGAGGGGTTGCAGTGTTGTGGCACCACCACCGCCGCCTAAGGCCCAATTTTTCTGCCCCTGTATAACAGGGGCACGTAATTACAATTTTTGCTGTAATATTTCGCAACAGGGCCCGTTCCTGCGCTCAACTAGTGTATCTGTGAGGCTTTACAGTGTTGTGTCACCACCACCACCGCCTAAGGCCCAATTTTTCTGCCCCTGTTTAACAGGGATGTGTAATTAAAATTTTTGATCTAATATTTCACAGCAGGGCCCGTTCCTGCGCCATCAGGAGTAACTGTGAGGGTTTACAGTGTTGTGGCAACACCACCACACCACCACCAAAGGCCCAATTTTTCTGACCCTGTTCAACAGGGGCATGTAATTACAATTCTTGATATAATATTTAACAGCAGGGCCCGTTCCAGCGCCCACCAAGAGTAACTGTGAGGGCTTACAGTGTTGTGGCACCACCACCAAAGGCCCAATTTTTCTGCCTCCGTTTAACAGTGGCGCATAATTACAATTTTTGATCTAATATTTCACAGCAGGGCTCGTTCCTGCTCTCAACAACAGAATATGTGAGGGGTTACAGTGTTGTGGCACCACCACCATCACCAAAGGCCTAATTTTTCTGACCCTGTTCAACAGGGGCATGTAATTACAATTATTGATATAATATTTCACAGCAGGGCCCGTTCCAGCGCCCACCAAGAATAACTGTGAGGGCTTACAGTATTCTGGTACCACCAACACCTAAGGCCCAAATTTCTGCAGAGTATATAGGGCAGGCCGTATAGTATATACAGGCGGTCCCCTACTTTCAAACATCTGACTTACAAACGGAGGGAGACAACAGGAAGTGAGAGGAAATCTACCCCTAGGAAGAGAAATTCTCTCCTGTAAGAGTTAATATGGGAAAAAGGTGTCTCCACTGATGCTTTATCACCAATCCTTGTGATGATAACCCTTCCCTATGTTATCCAAAAAGCTTAAAAATAGATTTTTTGGCTGGAGCTACACTTTAAAAAATTGACCTGTTCCAAATTACAAACAGATTCAACTTAAGAACAAACCTACAGTCCCTATCTTATTTGTAACCCGGGGACCGCCTGTATACAGCTGTTCAGAGTATATAGGGCCTGGGGGCCCCACGCCTTTTCTTTTTTTATTTTGGGTGCGTGGTTCCCCTTAATATCCATACAAGACCCAAAGGGCCTGGTAATGAGCTGGGGGGTTACCCATGCCGTTTTTCTCAATAATTTTCATCCATATTGCCAGGACCCAACATTACATTACAGTCGCAAGCAGTTTTAAATTACTTTTATTTCTTTAGAAATGTCATTTTGTGCAGGGACTGTTCTAAACATGGGAAATAAGCGCCACTTTACAGGCATACTATAGACACCCCCCAGGTACGATATTTAAAGGAATATTTCACTTTTATTTTTTCACTTTAAGCATCATTAAAATCACTGCTCCCGGAAAAATGGACGTTTTTAAAACTTTCTTTTGCATTAATGCATGTCCCCTGGGGCAGGACCCGGGTCTCCAAACCCTTTTTAGGACAATAACTTGCATATTAGCCTTTAAAATCCGCACTTTTGATTTCTCATGTTCAAGTCCCATAGACTTTAACGGTGTTTGAATGTTCGCGTGAACTTTCGGTCCGTTTGGATGTTCTGGATGCGAACTGAACCAGGGGGTGTTCGGCTCTTCCCTAATGGGAACTACTGTATTTTTCTAATAGGTGTTGTCACTTTCTCTAGAGACTCTGAAAATGCTGAGCTTTTATTTTAGGGCCCTTGTAGATCTGTGTTTTTTTTTTTTTTGTATTAGGTAGGCATTGCTGTGAGTCAACATATGTTTTTATTATAGGGAGGTTTGACGTGTTTTAGTGCAATGCAACATGCCAGTGTAAATTAATTCTTATGCCCTGTACACACAATCGGACATTTGGACAAAAAAAAAAAAATCATCTGATTTTTTCAGACGGACGTTGGCTCAAATTTGTCTTGCATACACACGGTCACACAAAGTTGGTTGGAAATTCTGAACGTCAAAAACGCGGTGACATACATCACGTACGATGAGCCGAGAAAAATTAAGTTAAATAGCCAGTGCAGCTCTGCTTGATTCTGAGCATGCGTGGCACTTTGTGCGTCGGAATTGTCTACACACTATCGGAATTTACGTGAACGGATTTTGTTGTCGGAAAATTGTAGATCCAGCTCTCAAACTTTGTGTGTCAGAAATTCCGATGAAAAAAGTCGGATGGAGCCTACACACGGTCGGAATTTCCGACAACAAGCTCCGATCGCACATTTTTCGTTGAAAATTCCGATCGTGTGTACAGGGCATAAGTGTGTGAGTATATGAAATATTACGGCAAATAGATTTTTTTCTATATGAAATGATGTTATTAGATTGAAAATTTTGTTGAGTTAGCCTCTGATTCCTTCATGTGGCACTGCAGGGGGAAATCGGCTTTATAAAAGCCTCCCTTTAAAGCAGGGACTGTGCAGTGGTCCTAGCAGTGAGACCCCATCTATTTTAGTGTGACATAGGTGTGTTGATACTATTTGGATTAGTGGTGTTTGGACACAGGAACAGGCTCAGATTCCCAAATTTTGCAATAAATTTTGAAATATTGGCCAAATTTTAGCAAACTACGAAAGTTTCTTCTTCCTCACAATGAGACTTAAGTTAAACACTAATGGCACAGTTGGTAAAGTTTAATAAACTGTATTAGTTCCGAGTTTTTGGCATGTCCTGGAAACCCTAAAGACTGACCAAAGCTTGCTAAAGCCTACCAAAAGCATGCTGTTTAACATTACAGCAAACATTTTAACACACCTGGACAACAGCTGAAAGTAGCTCTGTTTAGCCAATTTTTAAATCCAGGTCCACCTGGCAAACACTACCCCCAGCTACTGCACCCTTCAAGACCTCTTTGCATATTACACTACAGTTGAGCAATAAAGCTGGGTCCAGGACCCTCCCCAGGCAGTGATTGAATAATGAAAGAGCAGCTTTACACGTAAAATCATGCTTGTTCCTCTCAGGAATTGTTGAATGCACAGCCCTCTTGGCTTACAGGTCTGCTTCTCCCTCACCCAGTATGAGTGCTATAGTGCAGAGGATTACAGGAGAGGGTTAACAAGGTACATAACCTAATTCTCTAGATGATTTTTAATTAACCTAGAACTAGATTAGATTAAATGGTGTCTTATTGCAGTGCCTTGAAAAAGTATTTATACCCCTTGAAATTTTTTACATTTTATGTTACAACCAAAAATGTAAATGTATTTTATTGGTATTTTATGTGCTAGCTAGACTAACACAAAGTGATACATAATTGTGCAATGGAAGGAAAATGATAAATGGTTTTCCAAATTTTTTACAAATGAATATCTAAAAAGTGTGGCGTGCATTTGTATTCAGCCCCCTTTACTCTGATACCCCTGACTAAAATCTAGTGGAACCGATTCCTTCAGAAGTCCCTTATTTAGTAAATAGAGTCCACCTGTGTGTAATTTAATCTCAGTTCAAATACATAAATGTGAAACCCTCAGAGGTTTGTTAGAGAACTTTAGTGAACAAACAGCATCATGAAGGCCAAGGAACACACCAGACAGGTCAGGAATAACGTTGTGGATAAGTTTAAAGTAGGGTTAGGTTATAAAAAAAATATCCCAAGCTTTGAACATCTCATGGAGCATTGTTCAATCCATCATCCGAAAATGGAAAGCGTATGGCACAATTGCAAACCTACCAAGACATGTCCGTCCACCTAAACAGATAGGCCGGTCAAGGAGAGCATTAAACAGAGAAGCAGTCAAGAGGCCCAGGGTAACACTGGAGGAGCTGCAGAGATCCACAGCTCAGGTGGGAGAATCTGTCCACAGGACAACTATTAGTGGTGCACTCCACAAATCTGACCTTTATGGAAGAGTGGCAAGAAAAAAGCCATTGCTGAAAGAAAGCCATAAGAAATCCCGTTTGCAGTTTGCGAGAAGCCATGTGGGGGACACAGCAAACCTGTGGAAGAAGGTGCTCTGGTCAGATGAGACCAAAATTTAACATTTGGTCTAAAAACAAAATGTTATGTGTGGTGGAAAACTAACACTGCACATCACCCTGAACACACCATCCCCACCATAAAACATGGTGGTGGCAGCATCATATTGGGGGGATGCTTTACTTTAGCAGGGACAGGGAAGCTGGTCAGACTTGATGGGAAGATGGATGGAGCCAAATACAGGGCAATCTTAGAAGAAAACCTGTTATGTCGCATACACACGAGCAGACTTGCCAAAGGGGCTAAACTCCATCGGCATTTCAGACGGAAAGATTTAGACTCCCACAGGCAGAGGCATGATGGGACTTGTAGTTTTAACAAGAGCTGGAGGGCCGCCAGTTTGAGATGCCTGGTTTGGATCAAAGCATATTCATTTGTAAGAATTGCCCAGTCAAAGTCCAGACCTAAATCCAATTGAAAATCTGTGGCAAGACTTGAAGATTGCTGTTCACAGACGCTCTTGATCCCATCTGACAGAGCTTGAGCTATTTTGTAAAGAAGAATGGGCAAAAATGTCACTCTCTAGATGTGCAAAGCTGGTAAAAAGACTTGCAGCTGTAATTGCAG
Organism: Aquarana catesbeiana; assembly: GCF_042186555.1. Classification (NCBI taxonomy): domain Eukaryota; kingdom Metazoa; phylum Chordata; class Amphibia; order Anura; family Ranidae; genus Aquarana; species Aquarana catesbeiana. The sequence continues at coordinate 621,271,104 of NC_133326.1, read as the reverse complement.
CAAAAGGTGGTTCTACAAAGTATTGACTCAGGGGGGCTGAATACAAATGCACGCCACACTTTTCACATATTTGTAAAAATTTTTTAAAACCATTTATCATTTTCCTTCCACTTCACGATTATATGCCACTTTGTGTTAGTCTATCACATAAAATCCCAATAAAATACATTTACGTTTTTGGTTGTAACATGACAAAATGTGGAAAATTTCAAGGGGTATGAATACTTTTTCAAGGCACTGTATATTGGTATAGAAATCAGCTTTAAAGGTCAAAATCAGCTTCCCCCACTACCTCCCTCCTTCCCCTTTTTAAGTGTCTTTTTGACAACATGGGTCCTTTTCCTCCTCTGGAGGTGGGTGGTTCCTGAATGCTGGAGAGAGCAGCACCATATAATGACATTATCTAAAGTATTTTCTGGTGGGTCTAGGACAGCTTGCTAATGTACCCCCCCCCCCCAGTGGGTGGGCCCATGATGCCCTGGGCTCACAAGAAGTTGATTGAATCATTCATCCTGGAAGAGAACCAACACTGAATGGCTGGAGCAGAAAATCTGCAGGGTGCAGCAGTGGACAGAAGGTACATATTGCCGAGAAAACACATTTTTTAAAAATGTAAACCCATGTAGGTTTATTTTTGTTGTAGCACACACCCCTGAAGGAACTGCCTAGGTTTAAGTTTCCCTCTTCCTGGTGTTAGCAACCCATCTGGCTGTACTGCACTTTCTGACACACCAAAGCTGAAAGTTTGTTTATTTGGGTGACACACCCAGGACGGTAACACAATACCAATAAATAATGACAAAACAGTGTATACAACACCATTTGTGAATGAGATAACATCAGAATCATGAATAATGAGCACCCAACAACTTGGCTCAAGGGGAAAGTTTAGACCTCCTATACCCTGACTTAAGGAGATGGCCTAGATTTTGGAGATACATACTGGCCTATAAAGATGCAGTTCCTCTTTAGCATCTTTCCACTGGCTAGTGAAAAATAGCTGTTGGCGGCCAACACTAGGACCCAAAGTCTATGTTTTGCAACCCCCAGAAGAAAAGGGAAACCCAAAACAACAAATCCCTGGAGATCTTAGAAAAGGGAGGGGGTGCTGTCTCTTCAAGCAGGAATGTACCAAGACAGTGGCCAAATGCCTTTCACCACTCTGGAGTCTAACACAAAGAATCTTCCCTTTCCTGGATACCAGGGGCAGGTTGACTTCTGTGGTCCCTGAGGATGATGGCAGTAGTACAAAAATAGAGCAACAACAACCTCAGATGAAGTGTACTTGGCCTTGCAGTCGCAGAGCAGCACAGATCTGGACACTACAATCTCAGAAAGGTCCCACATGGGCAAGGAAGCAGGAAACAGTCTATCACAAACCACAATGCACAGTCCTTCACCTGCAGCCTCACGTGTTTCTCCACTCCAGGGCTTGATCTTCAGTGCACACAGCAGTCCCCCAGTCTCTGGAGGAGTGTAGCAGTTCAGTCCTGATGCAGCAGCACAGAAACCCTCAGCATCCCAAGGAGCTTTAGCATTTTCTGGAGTTAATTGTTCCCCTCATCAAAGGAAGAGGCTGCCAATTTACCATTTTTAAGATATATGTATAAAAAAAAAGAAAGTAAGTAAAACAAAAAATATCTGCCTGACATCACTTTTAGGATTTGAAAATGACTATGTTGCTTTAAAACAAATCTAAAAAAAAGTTGTCTGTAAGAGAAGATTCCAAATATTCATTTCCTTGGTGGGCGGCAAGTCAGTTTACTGTTTTCAAGTCTTATGACCTCCAACAGAATTTTAAACATCATCCCTCACTATGTGCTGTTCATCCAACTGTCTGCCTCTGCATAATTACATGACCCAGTGGTGATGTAGGGGCCAGCCTAAGGAACCACAGCACGCAATAGGGGATGCAGGCACCCAACATATCTGGATGCTGACATTTTTTTAAGGGCTGTAATTGTTGGAGAGTGAAATGAGAACCTGCCTTCCCCAAGAGGGGTAAATATTAAAACTCCCCTTTTGCAGGTAACTTTAGATTTTTTTTTTTAATTACCAGTCACTTTGAATACAAAGTGACTGCATATTGTTCAAGTATTTATCTCCATTTGTTCTGTTCTCTAGATATAAAGTGAAAAAAAAATAGTGGTTCTTTCCCAGAAGCAAGACTTTTTTCATAACTAGTGTTTCTATTTCATACCATACGTGTCAGCATCCCTCAGCCAGTTAATGAGCCTCAGAAGCCTCACCACCAGGTAATAATAAGGGCTTGAGACAGATGGTGGTAATAAAAATGAAACATACACACTGCAGATTTTATCGATTTATAAATCAAAGTGAGGCTGCATGCGTCTCGTTTATACATTTTTGAGTGCCTCAAACAAACATGGCCTCTTATATCTCACATGGATAAACTAGATCTCTTACAAAGAGACTTTTTGCCACTGACTGATTTATGACACACTGACGTGCAATACTTACCAATCAGACAATATTAGAAAAGAGAATAAAAGCAGTGACATCTGATCTTGAGAGATGATCAGGGAAGATGAGTGATCTGATTATGGTCCATTAGGAGTAGACATAACTACACTTCATGGGACCTCATAGCAATGTAACCAAAAGGGAACCTTTTTGCTAGGGATGAGCCGAACACCCCCTGGTTCGGTTCACAGCAGAACATGCGAACAGGCAAAGAATTTACGCAAACGCCATTAAAGTCTACAGGACACAAACATGAAAGATCAAAAGTGCTCATTTTAAAGGCTTATTTGCAAGTTATTGCCATAAAAATTGTTTGGGTACCCAGGTCCTGCCGCAGGGGACCTGTTTTAAAAATGGCCGTTTTTCTGGAGCAGTGATTTTAATAATGCTTAAAGTGAAACAATAAAATGAAATATTCCTTTAAATATCGTGCCTGGGGGTGTCCTTAGTATGCCTGTAAGTAGTACATCTTTCCCATGTTTATACCATTTCTAAAGGAAAAAAAATTCATTTAAAACTGCTTGCGGCTGTAATGTAATGCCCTTCAGGTCTGGTATGGCTATTAAGGGGAACCCCGCACCAAATTCTTTTTAAAAATGGTGTGGGGGACCTCCAGGCACTATATACTCTGAACAGCAGTATATATACTATATGGCCTGCCCTATATACTCTGCAGAAAATTGGGCCTTAGGTGTTGGTGGTACCAGAACACTGTAAACCCACACAGTTACTGTTGTTGGGTGCAGGAACGGCCCTGCTGGGAAATATTATATCAAGAATTGTAATTACATGCCCCTGTTAAACAGGGGCAGAAAAACTGGGCCTTTGGTTTTGGTGGTGGTGCCCTAAACCAAAATTATAAGGAGGAATAGGATAGTCAGCATAGGCAGTCTTCAAGGGATCCCAGATCCATAGCAAATTCAATCAGTTACATCAGCATCAGGTGCTTGATAGCTGCTGATCCAAGACTGATTCATTTTATGAATGTGAGCATATCAACAGAGTCTGTTGATATGCTCACTCTGTGATCTGTTACAAACCCTCCAGCAGCACTGAATGTGCATTCAGAAAGCACACTGGATGCAGGACAGGCCAGTAGCTCAATTGCATATTGAGCAAGTGCTGGCCAGTGGTCCATACTCAAGACCCAGTAACCCAGTGGATGCTCTGTTGGAAGGGTCTCAGAGTCTGCTCTTGCCCCTAGAAATTCCTGCATCATATAATGCAGACGCTGGCAATGGTTGCTTGAACCAATCAGACCTTGGCGCTGAGGACTGAAAAATAGTTCAAAGGCATCGGTCAGCCGGCCACCTTCTCCAGCGTTCTTCCTCTGACTGAACGAAGCCTCAGCAACACGTTGTCCAGCACCAGGAAATGGTAACCTCCCGGGGTCTGGAAATGCATTGCACAAACCTTTCTTCAAGGCCTCCTGAAGATGTTTCATCCTCTGCTCCCTCTGCGAAGGCAGGATGAGTTCTGCAACCTTACCCTTGTAACGTGGATCAAGAAGGGTTGCCAGCCAGTAATGATCCCTCTCCTTGATACCACGAATCCTAGGGTCCTTTCGCAGGCTTTGCAAAATCAGGGAGGCCATGCAGCGTAGGTTTGCAGAAGCATTCGATTCTGAGTCCTCTGGGTCACTGAGGATCACATGATCCGTAACTACCCCCTCCCAGCCACGTACAACTCCTTGGGTTTCTGGGGACTGAAAACCATGCCTTAAAGACTGCTGAGTGTTATTCTCTACATCCATGCTGACACAATCCTCCTCCTCTTCTTCCTGTGTGTTTGGGGGCCTGCAGGAATGCTATCTGGAGAAAGGGGGCCTTGAGAGGAAATTAAGTCCTCCTCTTCCTCCCACTGTTCTGCCTCAAGTGCCCTGTCCATGATTCCATGAATCGTGTGCTCCAGTGGGAAGACTAGAGGGACAGTGTCACTGATGCATGCATTGTCGCTGCTCACCATCCTTGTGGCCTCCTCAGATGGTGACAGGACAGTGCATGCATCTTTGATCAGTAACCACTGGCGTGGCGAAAAGATGTCAAGCTCCCCTGACCCTGTCCTGGTGCCATACTTGCACAGGTACTCATTGATGGCCCTCTGCTGTGCAGCCGCTGCAGCATTGCCAACATTGAGTTCTACCTGGTGGGCATGTCGCAAATGAGGGGGTTGGTGGGCAGGTTGCATTCCCTTTGAATTTCAGCCAGCCAAGCACTGTCATTGTATGACCGGCGGAAATGACCACATACTTTTCTGGCCTGCCTCAGGAGATCCTGTAAGCCTGGGTACCTGCTCAAGAACCTGCTCAAGAACCACTGAACCACCTCCTTGTCGGAGGGCAGAGGTTGGTGCCATTGTCACATACAACCATTCCTGGCTGAAGCTGGTGTGGCATCAACCACCTCTTAGCCTGCCCCTGCAGAGCTGACAGAATCTCTGCCCCAGTGTGGCTCCCGTCCCCTTGGCGGACCGACTCAAGCACCCAGGGCCATCTTTAAGGCAGGGCAAATGGGGCAGCTGCCCTGGGCCCTGTCATTGTAGTGGGGCCCAAAGCAGCTGCCTCATACTTGCCAACTATCCCAGCTTAAATTCCCTTGAAGTTTTAGTCCTGTGCTGTGTCCCAATATCTCAGTGTGAAGTGCTGCTACTAATGCTGCTCAGCTCTGCCCTATTGTTGTGTACAAATGACTCACCTGCAGACCCTTTGTTTACATTTAAATAACCGGCATTGATATGTAAATAGCCATGGACTGGTGGCATTCATATGTATATCATGCCCCCCTGAGGTCATATTAACCATCACCTATACTGAATGTCCTGCTTGCAACTGTGGTCATTCAGCCTAACATCAGCCTGTTCTGCAAAGGTAAGCAAATCGGTGTGGGGGGAGGGTAGTGTGGGGTGTGCAGAGGTAGGCAGAGAAGGAATTCGCTTGGGGTGCACAGGCGAGCAAGGAGGGGATGTATAGAGGTAAGGAAGGTGGGCGTAAAAATTAGCAGAGGAAGCAGGTAGAGTTAAAGGGGTGGAAGGTTGGAGTGGAGAGGATGGGGGATGTTTGGGGTGCAGAGGTTAGCATGGGTTTTAGGATGCAAAGGTGTACTGACAGGGTGGATAAAGATGTAGGTAGCATGCAGGGCAGCCCAATTATTTCAATAAGCTGCTCTAATCACTAGAAATGCGGAAGAAAGTTTAAAAATCACACGGTTGCACAGCACATGACAGCAGAGTGTGAGGGTGTCATTAACAATTAAAGGCACTGCCGTGTATCTGCTAAAGGGCAGCATGTTTCTGTGGTTTCAGGAAAGCGATTTTGCATGCGTTCCCAACACACACAAATTTGAACGCAGGTTAAATGTGTCATTTACATTGGTGGTCAGTGTAAAGCTTCTCATTATATTGGGGCTTGGTGTAAAATTCTTTCATTCACACTAGTGGCCAGTGTGAAGGTCTCCCTTACATTAGTGGTCAGTGTAAATCCCTCCTTACATTGGTGGTTACTGTGAATGCTCCTTTTACATTAGTGGTCAGTGTAAATCCCCCTTCCATTGGTGGTCATTGTAAATCTTCTCATTACATTGGGGCTTGGTGTACAATCCTTTTATTCACACTAGTGGCCAGTGTGAAGGTCTCCCTCTTTACATTGGTGGTTACTGTGAATGCTTCTATTACATTAGTGGTCAGTTTAAACCCCTATTACATTGGTGGCCAGTGTTTAAACTCCTCTTTATATTGGTAGTCGGTAAAAAAAAGTCAGCATTGCCATTGATCACACTGTCCCCTTCCCCCAGCACTGCTACTGATCCCAGGAGTTCTAGGATCCCTAGGAGTTTTCTGTCTATTGATGGGTCCCCTCACCACCCTATTCCATGGTGTGAAGGAAGGTGGAGAGCGAAATTGCATGGAGGGGGGGGCCCAAGAAAATGTTTGCCCAGGGTCCAATCAATTTTAAAGACGGCCCTGCAAGCACCGCATGGCATCTTTTAGCCTGACTGCTTGCGTAGCCCCTTGCACGTTTATGGAGCACCGCTGGTGCAGAGGACAAATCTGCAGAAGAGGCCATAGAGGAAGAAGAAGAGAAGGGGTGGAAGAGAGAGCTGGGGCAGAATAACAACTAGCATTTTGGAGGTATGGTGGCGGAACAAGCTCCAACAAAACTGAACCCTGTCCTGCATCCTTTCCAGCTGCCAGCAGAGTTACCCAGTGTGCCATGAAGGAAAGGTAACGTCCCTGCCCATGCCTGCTGGGGGGCGGGTTTCCGCGCTCATGGACCAGAAGGTTTGCAGCCTCCCCTTACACTTACCCCATAAAGGGGCAAGTTTATTGATATAAGAAAAGTTAGTTAGGGGTGGGTGGCGCTACCTTTAACAGGGTACCTTAAACGATGTTAAATGTGAATTCCAAAAATCTAAAATACTCTTAACTGCAAGACCTCATTCACTCAAAAATACATAGGAGAATGGGTGTGAGTGTGCACCTCCTAAGTAGTGGACCTTGCTAACATGCCAGTCATATATCATGCATAAGAGTGTATAACGTGTAGTTTACCAACACAAAATGACAACTTAATAGTAAATAATAAATTACATTAACTCAATTCAATAAGCACCACAGTCTGTGACATGGAAGGGAATCAGTCCAATAGGAATACCCCCTATTTTTTAAAAAACCAGTGCGTGATCCACTTTCCAATTGGCATTAATCAGCATATACAGCTGGTATTATCCCATGCCTAAATCCTAAATTGTTCCACAAGTGTGTCCTAAATTACATAGGTGAAAAATATAAACCGGACAAAAATTATATACATCATAAGTAGTCCCAGCTGGGGCATACGGTACAGTGTGCACCCTAGAAAATAGTGAAAAAATTATAAAAAAAGTTTTTTAGTGTGTCAAAATCCAGCGTAAGCAAAAAACAAAGAGCAAAAACGTCTGTGATAAGTGACTTTCGTGAAGGCAGCCGTTCAGATCCAGTGACTTGCGGTGCTCCCCCTCAAGGATCCCCACTCACCAGCTCCCTGCACCCCTGCAGGGGTAGTAGGCATGTAAAACCAGGCAACGATATGGCGTTTTTGGTCCTCAGGTGCTCCCGCTCCAGCTGTGAAATATCCGTCAGTATGTCCACTTAGTCAAATTTCCTTCTTTGTCAAAATTCCAGCAAGTAAATATGGGCAAGCTGGCTGGACCATGAGTCAGCGGTAATATGAACCTTACCGCTGACCATCCTGTACAACGAGGCCAGAACATTGCCTTCCACATGCTGGTAGAGAATAGCCTTCCCGTGAAAAGAAATTGCTTTTGAAACCTGCCACTGAGGTACAGCACATTCCACAAATTCACGAAAGGGGGCAGAGTCTACCAGCTGAAAAGGCAGCAGTTGCAGTGCTAGAAATTTGGCCAAGCTAGCATTTAGACACTGAGCATGTGGATGGCTGGGACCGAATTTCTTTTTATGGTTCAGCAACTAGGGAAATTTGCCTGCTAAAATCAATTGGTGGTGTACTGCTAGCAGATTTGACTGCAAGTACTTGGGACACCTATTGCTATACCTTCATTCCTCTTAGTGCAGGTTTTTGAGAGGACTGGAGGTATAGTAGGGTTGGAGATACCAGATAAGGAGCAAGGAGAAGTCCGCCTTTTTCTTTGATGTGGGTCTTTCAAGTGCTTCTGCCAACGGACTGCATGGCTGGTCGTCATATGTCTAGTCAAGTATGTGGTGCCCAAGCGGCTGCTGTTCTGGCCACGCTTGATCTGCTTCAGACATAGGTTGCAAACAGCAATTGTGCGATCTGCTGCACACATGGCGAAAAAGGACCACACCAAGGAACTTGTAAAAGTCAGCGGCGCTCTGCACCTGCGGAGCTTTGCGGTGTGATGTAATAGGGTGGCTGCCCTTAAGCTGCCCCCTAGAGGACAGCCTGTCTTGTTGGAGTTGTGCCTCCTCCTCCTCTTCTCTTCTCTCAGGCACCCAAGTACAGTCAGTGACCTCATCATCCCCTCCCTCCTCGTCACTGGAGCAACCTTGGCAGTGTGCTGCAGCTGGGAGAACATGACTGCCAGTTTCTTGTCCTTCTGTGGCACCCCTCTCTCTAGGCTCACGTTACTCCCTTCCTCAACCTAGGAACCAACATTGGAGCCTTCAAATTGCTGCACATCCTCCAGCAGCATGTACCCAACACTGTGGTCGAATAATTCTGGGGACTCCTCCGTGTATAATGGTGGGGCTATGGAAGGAGTGACCGTGGACAAGGAGATGGTGGAATAGGCCGCTGCGTTGGAAGGCAAACTACTCTGTGCCTGGGTGACAGAGGATGAGGACGGCTTTGTTATCCACTCCACCAACTCTTCTGCATGTTGCGGGTCAATAACACTGCCAGCAGCAGAAAAAAAGGATAAGCGTGCCCCACAGCCACCTGCAAAGGATGCATGACCACCACTGTTGACTGTAGACACAGAGGCTGCTTGCCCTCTTTTAGTGGCCTGTGAGCATCTGCCTCTCTTTGGTGGCCTTCCAGACATGATGTATTTTTTGCTTTGCAACACCACACTACACTGTATTAGATACTGTGTACACCACCTGAAGTGTATTAGAAACTTTGCACACTGTATTAGATACTGTGTACACCATTAGAAAAGTAGTAGAAACTTAACATACTATATTACTGTGTACACCGCCTGAAGTGTATTAGAAACTGTACACACTGTATTAGAGACTGTGTACACCATCTGCACTGTATTAGAAACTGTACTACAGCTGCAATGTATTGTGTACTGTGTACACCACCAGAAGTGTAGTAGAAACTGTACACACTGTATTAGAGGAAAACAAAGAAAAAACTGCGCTATACCATGAATGATAAGTGCATAAAAATCAATTAATGCAAAATAAAAATATGCAAAGACATCAAAATTCATCAAAACATAAGTGTACAAAATGATATTATATAGCAAAGTCCATAAGTCAGAAATCCAAAGAATCTTCTAGGGAGATAGGGAGAATCCCCTAATAGCTTTTCATAAGGGCCAACGTGGAAAGGTAGGAAATGGAAACACCCCTCACAGTGATCCTCCACCACCTAAAATGCACGCTTACCCGATTGCAAGCACAACAGGCACGTAGATAGACCAAAATCCGGGTATGCAGTTAGCAGTGAAGCATCCCTCTATACAGCGCAACAGATAGCAAGCAAACCGGGCACATAAGTGAACTCAGATCCGGATGTCCAGCCAGCAATGAGGCATCCCTCTATGCAGCGTGGCTCCTCTGCTGCCACTTCCACCAACGTCTCCTTTACCGTTGTGTATATTGCACAGTTGAACTGCTGCTTTTTAAGAGGTTTCTTGATAGCGCTGTGTTTTCCTGTTTCTCACACTGTATTAGATACTGTGTACGCCACCTGCACTGTATTAGAAACCGTTCTATGGCTGCACTGTATTGTGTACTGTGTACACCACCAGAAGTGTAGTAGAAACTGTACACACTGTAATAGATACTGTGTACACCACCAGAAAAGTAGTAGAAACTGTACACACTGTATTAGATACTATGTACACAGCCTGAAGTGTATTAGAAACTGTACACACTGTATTAGAGACTGTGTACATCGTCTGCACCGAATGCAATGTAGATATAGGCTACACTGGATGCATAGTATATATAAATGGAGGCAGATGCAGGTCAGTGACCCGGTGAGCTGGATGGTGCAGGATCAGCACCAGGCTGGAGCAGGGTGAGACAAGCCGGGTCAACACAGGTAATCAGACAGAGCAAGGCAGCAGGCTGGAGCAGGGTCAGATGAACAGGCAAAGGTTGGCAACAGGATATCAAACAGACAGTCTTTAGCAGAGTCAAGGCAAGCCGAGGTCAGGATTGGAGATATCAGGTAAGTCAGCATAGCTGGGTCAATACAGGTAATTAAATAGCAGGCACAGGTTTCATGACATGGTAAGCTGCAGATCAAACATCACTGCACAAGTGCAGCTGCTGTTCTTTTAAAGGCCCATTGGTGCCAAGCAACATCTAGCGCGTGTATCTGGCGCATGCCCCCACACACATGCTGCTGCCCAGCTCGTTGGACTGGAACTCGTGTGCGCATGCGTGCACACACGCACATCCGTCTTGCTGCAGTAAGTCCCTGACATTGCCCCCTCCCAATGGGCAGCCTCCAGATGCCTAACTGGCCTTTCTTTTCTGGATGGGCAAGGAAAAAAGCATGAATCAACCTTCTTGCGTGGATGTTGCATTCGGATTCCCAGGAATTGTCTTCTGGACCATACCCTTTCCACTTTATTAGGTATTGTACTTGGTCTCGCCTTCTCCTACAATCTAGAATGTCCTCTGCTTAGTATTGCTCACTTCCGTCAACCAGAACAGGTTCTGGTGGTCTAGACCAGGGGCGTAACTAGAAATCACAGCCCCCTGCAAACAGCCCCCCCCACAAAAAAAATGAACTAATGCCATTGAACAACAGATTACCACACTCATGTAGCACAGTACCCAGGCAACAGCTTATATTAATTTCAAAAAACAAAGTATGCAGTATACTGTATGCAGCCTCTGAAGGACACACATGCATACTCTCATCAGTACAGACCCCCCAGCAGTACAGACACCCCCCTTAGTACAAACAACCCCCCTAGTGCAGACCCCCCAGCATTAGACACCCCCCTCAGTGCAGACCTCCCCCAGCAATGCAGACCCCCCTCAATAGTACAGACCCCCCCTAGTGCAGACCCTCCCCAGCATTACAGACACCCCCCAAGCAGTACAGACACCCCCCTATTACAGGACCCCCCTATTACAGACCTCCCCTCAGCGCAGACACACCCCTCAGTGCAGGACCCCCCCAGCATTACAGACCCCCTCAGTGCAGACACCCCCCGCAGTAGTGCAGACCCCCCCAGCAGTGCAGACACCCCCCTTAGTACAGACACCCCTAGTGCAGACCCCCCAGCATTACAGACCCCAGCTCAGTGCAGATCCCCCCAGCAGTACAGACACCCCCCCAGTGCAGACCCCTGTCAGTACAGACACCCCCCAGCAGTACAGACACCCCCCCTATTACAGACCTCCCCAGCAGTGCAGACCCCCCTTAGTACAGACCCCCCTCAGTAGTGCAGACCCCCCAGTAGTGCAGACCAGTGGCGGAACTACCACCATTGCGACCCATGCGGGCGCTATGGGGCCCGCAGCTAAGTTGGGGCCCGGTGAGTGGCGTTGCTAGGCGGATGAGGGCCGCACCGGGTGACACCCTTGGGTAGCGGCAGCCGCACCACTAACACTGCTCGCTGTGCCTCGCGCCGATGTGTCCCTTAGCTGCGCGGACCCAAAGCCGCCTCCCCTCCTCTCTGTTTACATCCACAGAGGAGGAGGAGCCTGCACTCGAGCCTCGAGGGACACCCACTGCTGTGTGTATCTGGAGACTGTCAGCGCTGTTCTGAGGTATGTAAGAAGGGAGGGGGGCGTCTACACTGCTGGGGGGGTCTGTACTACAGGGTGGTCTGTACTACTGAGGGGGGGTCTGCACCAGGGGCATAACTAGAAATCACAGGGCCCCATAGCAAAATGTTGTATGGGCCCACCCCCCTGCAAACAGCCCCCCCACAAAAAAAAGAACTAATGCCATTGAACAACAGATTACCACACTCATGTAGCACAGTACCCAGGCAACAGCTTATATTAATTTCGAACAACAAAGTATGCAGTATACTGTATGCAGCCCCTGAAGGACACACATGCATACTCCCATCAGTACAGACACCCCCTACCTCAGTGCAGACCCCCCAGCAGTACAGACACCCCCTTAGTACAAACACCCCCCCAGTGAAGACCCCCCAGCATTACAGACACCCCCCTCAGTGCAGACCTCCCCCAGCAGTGCAGACCCCCCTCAGTAGTACAGACCCCCCGGCAGTGCAGACTCCCCGGCAGTGCAGACACTAGGGAGGGTGTCTTAGTACAGACACCCTCCCTAGTGCAGGCACCCTCCCCAGCATTACAGACCCCACCTCAGTGCAGACCCCCCAGCAGTACAGACACCCCCCTCCGTGCAGAGACCCCCCCACCCAAGTGCAGACCCCCCATCAGTACAGACACCCCCCAGCAGTACAGACACCCCCCTATTACAGACCCCCCTCAGCGCAGGACCCCCCAGCATTACAGACCCCCCAGCATTACAGACTCCCCTCAGTGCAGACACCCCCCACAGTAGTGCAGACCCCCCCAGCAGTGCAGACACCCCCCTTAGTGCAGACCCCCCAGCATTACAGACCCCAGCTCAGTGCAGACCCCCCCCAGCAGTACAGACAACCCCAGTGCAGACCCCCGTCAGTACAGACAACCCCCTATTACCGCCCCCCCCAGTGCAGACACCGCCCTCAGTGCAGGACCCCCCTTAGTACAGACCCCCCTCAGTAGTGCAGACCCCCCTCAGTGCAGGACCCCCCAGCAGTGCAGACCACCCCAGTAGTGCAGACCCCCCTCAGTAGTGCAGACCCCCCTCAGTGCAGACACCCCCTCAGTAGTGCAGACCTCCCCGTAGTACCCTTGGGTAGCGGCAGCCGCACCACTTACACTGCTCGCTGTGCCTCGCGCCACTGTATCCCTCAGCTGCGCGGACCGAAGCCGCCTCCCCTCCTCTCTGTTTACATTCACAGAGGAGGAGCCAGATACTGCTGTGTGTAGCTGGAGACTGTCAGCGCTGTTCTGAGGTATGTAAGAAGGGAGGGGGAGGCGTCTACACTGCTGGGGGGTCTGTACTACTGAGGGGGGGTCTGTACTACTGAGGGGGTCCTGCACTGCGGGAGGTCTGCACTACTGAGGGGGTCTGTACTAAGGGGGGTGTCTGCACTGAGGGGAGGTCTGTAATAGGGGGTTGTCTGTACTGCTGGGGGTCTGCACTGGGGGGTGTCTGTACTGCTGGGGGGGTCTGCACTGAGCTGCGGTCTGTAATGCTGGGGGGGTCTGCACTAGGTGGGGTGTCTGTACTAAGGGGGTGTCTGCACTGAGGGGGGTCTGTAATGCTGGGGGGGTCCCGCACTGAGGGGTGTGTCTGTACTGAGGGGGGTCTCTAATAGGGGGGTGTCTGTACTGCTGGGGGGTGTCTGTACTGATGGGGGGGGTCTGCACTTGGGTGGGGGGTCTCTGTACGTAGGGGGGTGTCTGTACTGCTGTGGGGGTCTGCACTGAGGTGGGGTCTGTAATGCTGGGGAGGGTCTGCACTAGGGAGGGTGTCTGTACTAAGGGGGGTGTCTACACCACTGCCGGGGGGATCTGTACTACTGAGGGGGGTCTGCACTGCTGGGGTGTTTGTACTAAGGGGGGTGTCTGTACTGATGGGAGTATGCATGTGTGTCCTTCAGGGAGTGCATACAGTATACTGCATACTTTGTTCGAAATTAATATAAGCTGTTGCCTGGGTACTGTGCTACATAAGTGTGGTAATCTGTTGTTCAATGGCATTAGTTCATTTTTTCTGTGGGGGGGCTGTTTGCAGGGGGGTGGGCCCATACAACATTTTGCTATGGGGCCCTGTGATTTCTAGTTGCGCCCCTGGTGCAGATCCCCCTCAGTGCAGACACCCCCTTAGTAGTACAGACCCCCCGTAGTACAGACCCTCCCTCAGTAGTACAGACCCCCCAGCAGTGTAGACGCCCCCCTCCCTTCTTACATACCTCAGAACAGCGCTGACAGTCTCCAGATACACACAGCAGTGTGTGTCCCTCGAGGCTCGAGTGCAGGCTCCTCCTCCTCTGTGGATGTAAACAGAGAGGAGGGGAGGCGGCTTCGGTCCGCGCAGCTAAGGGACACATCGGCGCAAGGCACAGCGAGCAGTGTTAGGGTTGCGGCTGTCGCTACCCAAGGGTGTCACCCGGTGCGGCCCGCATCCGCCTAGCAACGCCACTCACCGGGCCCCAACTCGGCTGCGGGCCCCATATCGCTCGCATGGGTCGCTATGGCGGTAGTTCCGCCACTGGTCTAGACCCTTTCATTGTTTTAACAATGAAACGTCAAATACAGGGTGAATTCTTAGTGAGTCAAGTAAAGTCAGTTCATACGATACATAATTTATTCTCCTCTTCACTGAGAATGGTCCTATGAACTTGGGTGTCAATTTTCTTGATGGACATGCCTAAGTTTAGTCGTGGAGAGCCATACCTGGTCGCCCAACTGCAGATTCAGTTCCCCTCTTCTCTATCAAAAGCCTTCTTGCTGTCCGCCTGGGCCTTTGTCACTGCCTCCTGTAAGACCTGGTTTTTGTGACTAAGGAAATCCAGGGTGCTCTGGACTGCTGGAACTAAAGATTCTGGAAAAAAGTCAGGTAAAAATGACAATTGAAAGCCATAATTAGCAAAGAAAGGGGACTGCCCTGTAGCTGAATGACTGGCATTGTTCTAGGCAAATTCTGCTAGGGGCAGTAAAGACACCTATTCATCTTGAACAAAGGACATGAAACATCTAATATATTGTTATAGGGTCTGATTAGTCCTCTCTGCCTGACCGTTTGTTTCGGGGTGGTAAGCTGAGGACAAAGTTCATTCGATCTTTAAGGTTTCACATAAGCCTCTCCAAAAGCGTAAAGTGAATTGCACCCCTCTATCCAACACGATGTTTGCAGGGACTCCATGTAATCTAACAATTTCTTTGATAAATACTCGGGCCGTTTATATAGCGTATAGGGTGCCTTTTAGTGGCAGGAAATGGGCCATTTTAGACAATCGGTCAACAACTACAAAGATTACAGTACATCCTTCAGAAGACAGGAGCTCTACTATAAAAATCCATGGAGATCATCCTCCATGGTCTATCAAGAACAGGTAAGGGTTTCAAAAGCCCCCAAATGTAAGAGATAAATCAGCGCGTATTTGTAAATGAGCAGCTGAACACCAGGGTCAAACAATCAAATCCCTCAAGTGAATATAAAATAAGGTGCAGCGCTAGGTAGAACAAAGAATGATCATAAAAGGATAATATACATAGTGCAACTAGATGCAAGGACAACAATATGGTGTGGAAATGTCCTTACAACAATAATGTGAGAAAATTATCCACAGAGCAATAGCAACAAAGTCCAAAAACTCCTGTAAAGTTCCACCAATCAAGCGTGATGTCATGCCAGTAAAAGTGACTGATAGATGTGCCCTTCACCGATATATAGAATGGCCTCTCACCTGACGACCAGGACCCTTTAATTACAGAGGGTCACATAGGCATTCCCATACGGGAACGGCCATCTGCTGAAGAAGTCCCCGCCCACTGGGACTCAACGCGTACAGAACGAGACGTCGTGACATCACCCGTGGCCACTGCGCATGCTCCATCTTGCCTGTGTGTACACATCATCGTTTTCTGCTGTCGTACTTGCACTTGAGAAGTGCTTGCTTTGTAAGTGACATTTTTATCTTCTTTTTAATAAATCATGGTATACGGAGAGCACTATTTTGTCCTTCTTCTGTGTTTTATATGCGATTGAGATTATCCTGATCTTCATCAACCTGGTATGTGACGGAGATCCTGATTTCCGATTAGGAGTGTTACCTATTTATATGACCCGTATGGGAATGCCTATGTGACCCTCTGTAATTAAAGGGTCCTGGTCGTCAGGTGAGAGGCCATTCTATATATCGGTGAAGGGCACATCTATCAGCCACTTTTACTGGCATGACATCACGCTTGATTGGTGGAACTTTACAGGAGTTTTTGGACTTTGTTGCTATTGCTCTGTGGATAATTTTCTCACATTATTGTTGTAAGGACATTTCCACACCATATTGTTGTCCTTGCATCTAGTTGCACTATGTATATTATCCTTTTATGATCATTCTTTGTTCTACCTAGCACTGCACCTTATTTTATATTTATTTTCAAAAGCCCCCAGACCGGACTTCTTGCCGTTTTGTTTTGAGTGCAGACAGGGCATGAGTTTACGTACTTCTTGCAGAACTCCTCCAGACCAGGCCACCAGAATGTGCGCCGTACCAGCTCAAGGGTCTTATGGACACCAAAGTGACCTGCCAGCGGAATATCATGAAGTAGCTTTACGACCCCTACTCGTACATCTTCTTGAACAAAAATTTGACTCCCCCTCCAAAGTAAGCCATCCCTAGATGTCAGAGTGAACCCAAGAGGGCTTAGAAATGTCCGTGGAGGCATCTTAGATTTGGGAGAGGAGATCTGTTTGCAGAAGCAGGAAGTTGCCATGCGGGTAAGATAGTGTCTGGAACAGATAGATCCTTGAGGTCATCGTACATGCGAGATAATGTGTCCGGTTTAACATTCTTTGATCCAGGTCGGTAGGTAATGTGGAAGTAGAGACTTGAAAAGAACAGGGCCCATCGAGCTTGCCGTGGTTTCAGACGCCTAGCAGATTTTAAGTACTCTAGATTCTTATGATCAGTGTATATTAGTACTGAATGGGTGGCGCCTTCCAACAAGTATCTCCACTCTTCCAAAGCTACCTTGATGGCAAGTAATTCCCGATCCCCTATTTTATAATTCCTTTTTGCAGGGGAAAGCTTCCGTGAGAAAAAGGCCACAGGATGCATTAAATCCTTGATACCCTGACATTGGGAGATAACCGTCCCTACTGCTATTTCAAGTGCATCCGCTTCATGTAGGACACTGAAGGATCAGGATGACTGAGGTAGAAAGTCTCTTGAGTGTCTCAAAAGCATCTTGGGCCTCCAGATTCCAGCGGAATCGCAGGTTTTGCTTGGTCAGCTGCGTGATGGGTGTGATTATGGTGGAGAACCCCTTAATGAACTTTCCTGTAAAAATTTGCGAAGCCCACAAAATATTGCACTCCTTTCTTGTCCACAGACACAGGCCAATCTAGTATGGCGGACACTTTTTGGGGGTCCATCTTAATTCCAGTCGTGGAAATCACCGATCCTAGAAACTGAATGCCCTGCTGCTCAAACTCACATTTTTCTGCCTTTGCATACAATCCGTGTTGCCGAAGCCGGCATAACACTCTGCAGATATGTCCTCGATGCTGGTCAAGCGATCCTGAGAAAATCAAGATATCGTCCAAGTAGACGATTACAAAAACGTCTAAAAAGTCTTTAAACTAGTCATTTATAAAATGCTGAAAGGTGGCAGGGGCATTGCAGAGTCCAAATGGCATGACCAAATATTCGTATTGACCATAAGCGTGCACACAGGGTGTGCCTGGGCACACCCCAATGTGTGTCTGGAGATCTGCTGTAAGATGCTGCAAGAGACTGTATAGGGAGCTGCCTGTGAGACAGTTTCCCATTGAGCAATCGGAGAGGCATGTAAGAGCCGCTTAGTGCTTTAAACTGTAATGTAATGTCACTGCTTGAGGATAGGAGCTGTCAAAACTCAGGGGTGATGTCGGGGGTGGGCGGGACCAAACAGCTAGCCCATCAAACAAGCTGATGTGAAGGGCTGGGCGGGCAGCTCCCTGTATGTGGCTCCGCCCCCTTTCTATCAGCTATTAAACACCAGCCAATGATTGGGCTGCTTAAGAAAGGGGGCAGAGCCATATAAACGGAGCAGCCCGCCCAGCCCCTATTACTTTGGCTGGTGTTTGATAGCTGATAGAAAGGGATGGAGCCACACACACGGAGCGGCCCGCCCAGCCCCTATCCCGCTGGCTTGTGTTTAATAGGCTAGCTGTTCGGTCCCACCCACCCCCAACATCAGCTCCGAGTTCTGACAGCTCCTTTCTGCAAGCAGTGACATTACATTACAGATTCACGCACTAAGTGGCTCTTACATGCCTAGCTGACTGCTCAATGGGAAACTTCCCCCTCCTAGATCAGTGCCAATTTGTGCCACCTATCAATGCCCATCAGTGCCACCTATCATTACCAATGCCACCTACCAGTGCCTCCAATCAGTGCCACCTGTCAGTGCCCACCAGTGCCACCTGTCAGTGCCAATCAGTGCCCACCAGTGCCACCTGTCAGTGCCAATCAGTGCCCACCAGTGCCACCTGTCAGTGCCAATCAGTGCCCACCAGTGCCACCTGTCAGTGCCAATCAGTGCCCACCAGTGCCACGTCAGTGCCAATCATTGCTCATCAGTGCCACCTGTCAGTGCCAATCAGTGCTACCTGTCAGTGCCCACCAGTGCCCATCAGTGCCACCTGTCAGTGCCAACCAATGCCACCTATCAGAGACAATCCGTTCCACCTGTCAGTGCCAATCAGTGCTGCCAGTTAGTGCCAACCAATGCCACCTATCAGTGCCAATCAGTGCTTCCAATCAGTGCCACCTATCAGTGCCACTTATCAGTGCTGCCTATCAGTGCTGCCTATCAATGCTGCCTATCAGTGCCCATCAGTGCTATCAGAGCCCATCAGTGCTGTCTATCAGTGCCCATCAGTGCTGCCTATCAGTACCCATCAGCACCCATCAGCGCCCATCAGTGCCCATGAGTGCTGCCAATGAGTGCCCATCAGTGCTGCCTATCAGTGCCAACCAATGCCATAAATCAGTGCCCATTAGTGCTGCCTATCAGTGCCCACCTGTACTGCCAATCAGTGAAGCCTATTAGTGCCAACCAATGCCACCTATCAGTGCCAATCAGTGCCGCCTATCAATGCCAATCAGTGCTTCCAATTAGTGCTGCCTATCAGTGCTTCCAATCAGTGCCACCTATCAGTGCTGCCAGTGTTGCCTAGCAGTGTCATCTATCAGTGACAATCAGTGCCGCCTATTGGTGCAGCCTATCAGTGCTGCCTATCAATGCCCACCAGTGCCGCCCATCAGTGCTGCCTATCAGTGCCGCCCATCAGTGCTGCCTATCAGTGCCAATCAGTACTGCCAATTAGTGCCACCTATCAGCGCCACCATGCAGTGCCTATCAGTGCTGCCAACCAGTACCACCTATCAGTGCCCATGAGTGCTGCCAATCAGTGTCACCTATCAGTGCCAATATGTGCTGGCTATCAGTGGCTATGAGTGCTGCCTATCAGTGCTTCCAATCAGTGCCCATCAGTGCAGGGATGGGCAGTTGAACTCAGCAGCTAGGCACATTGTCTATGGGGGCTGGCCTGGTGGGGCACAACTGAAATCCGTCTGTTTATTATTGCCACATGCCGATCTTTAGTATAATAGGTAATCACCACACTACTATTTACAATAAACTACTGGAGGTAAATTAAAAAAGTGTCAGTAAAAGGCCTGCCGCTAAGCACTGTTATATGTTCCAACACCACAAAAAAAGTGCAGCACTAACTTATTAATCAATAACTTAACAATAATTGTGGAACCCTCTAATGTATGGAAATCTCAATAAACGTCGATATTACCACAATACCGGTGATATGTAACGTCACATATAATACACATCAAACTGAAAAAATAAATAAAGAAATCAAACTTAGCAGGGATGGTGGAAACCCCTCCTATAGATATTTGCTATACAGATTAACTACAAGTGCAATAATTCCAGTGATATGTGATTTCACATGTAATACACATCAAAATGATAAGACATCTTTTTTTTTTTTTTTACTTAGCAGGGATGGTGGAAACTCCTCTACAGATAATTGCAATACAAATTAACGTCAAGTGTAACAACCATTTAGCTGGAAGGTTCACACCATTATAGCACTTTGGAATTTTTATTGTTTAGATTGTTCCACTTAATTTTATGTTTTAGTTACTATTGTAATTTGAATTTTTGCGCTTGAAGTTAATTTTCCACCACCCTTGCGCATCCATGTATTTATGGACCTTGCTTTGTGCACTGGTGGGCAGTCATGTTAGAAGGGGAAGGGGCCGTCCCCAAACTGTTCCCACAAAGTTGGGAGCGTAAAATTATCCAAAATGTCTTGGTATGCTGATGTCTTAAGAGTTCCCTTCACTGGAACTAAGGGGCCAAGCCCAACCCCTGAAAAACAACCCCACACCATATTCCCCTCTCCCCTCCACACCATAATCCCCCCTCCACCAAATGGTTTGGACCAGTGCACAAAGCAAAGTCCATAAAGACATGGACGAGTGAGTTTGGGGTGGAGGAACTTGACTGGCCTTCACATTAAAGTGGAGACTTCGAGCCATCCAACATCAGTGCCTGGCCTCACAAATGCTCTTCTGGAAGAATGGTCAAACATTCCCTTATGCCGCGTACACACGAGCGGACTTTACGGCAGACTTTGTCCGGCATACTTTGACGGACTTCCCAAATGAACGGACTTGCCTACACATAATCAACCAAAGTCGGACGGATTCGTACGTGATGACGTACGACCGGACTAAAACAAGGAAGTTCATAGCCAGTAGCCAATAGCTGCCCTAGAGTCGGTTTTTGTCCGTCGGACTAGCATACAGACGAGCGGACTTTTCGACCGGACAGATTTGAAACATGTTTCATTTCTAGGTCCGTCAAACTTTTGAGAAAAAAAAAGTCCACTGGAGCCCACACATGATCGAATTGTCCGACGGACTCCGGTTCACCGGACCAAGTACGCCGTAAAGTCCGGTCGTGTGTACGCAGCATTAGACACACTCCTAAACCTTGTGGACAGCCTTCCCAGAAAAGTTGAAGCTGTCATAGTTGCAAAGGGTGGGCCAGCTCAATATTGAACCCTACGGACTAAGACTGGGATGCTATTAAAGTTCATGTGTGTGTAAAGGCAGGCATTCCAATACTTCTGGTAATACAGTATATATGTCTGTACATATATTCATACTCTCCCGATATCCAATTAATTTGGGGATTGTGGGCCTGAAGCCAGGGTAGGCCCAAGATCACAGGGAACAATGGGGAGGAGATGGCATCAAGGCTCAGTAGTTTCTCATGTTGGGAGAAGATGGTAACAGGTAATGGAGGTGTTTCCTGGGTTACTCGTCCTGACTTTATGCAAGAGCCATCAGCCAGGTAGACAGAAAGTCCATGTGTTTTTCTGCTGCAGGGGAATGTGTTGCTGGATGCTCCGGCGTCAGCGATAGCGCTGACTGAGTTTATTCTTTCTGGGAGCTGGAACGAGAGTGGAAGAGCAAGGTGAGTTGCATTGGCAGACAACGTTGACAGGTTAGCAGGAACAGAAGATGGGCACTTCCAAGTCTTTGCAGGGCAGCTGCGCACGTAAAGTCTGGCCTCTCCACAGTAAAGGGAAACATTGCTCTGCCGGTGATGTGCTCGCTCTTCAGGGGACAGGGCTGTTTGCATTAGTCCTAATTGCATAGGCTCTGAAGTGTCAGGTGCTGAGCTGGCAGGGCTTGAATTGGCTGGTGCCAGGTAGCGTGAGGCAGGAACTGGAGCTCTTGATGTCATCCATACGGAATGGCCCTGCTGGGCAGACTGCTCTGATCGACGCTCACAAAGTCGCTGATCGATCTGGGTAGCTAGGGTGATATGTCCTTCAAGGGTTCTGGGTGTACCAACTCAGGCAAGTTCATCCTTGAGGTTTTCGGAAAGACCCATGCGAAACTGGTGTCACAGAGCTGTGTCATTCCATTGGGTGTCTGCGCTCCAGCGTCTGAAGTCCGTAACATAGTCCTCAGCTGCTCTGCGGCCTTGCTGAAGCGCAAACAAAGCAGACTCTGCTGTGGCAGTTTGCTGAGGGGCTTCATAGAGCTGGGCCATAGCGTCAAAGGATGACATAGCATTCGTTTGTACATTGTTTTCTTTGAGAAGCCGGTGGGCCCAGGTCTGGGGTTCTCCTTGGAGTAGAGAGATCACAAATCCCACCTTGGTGGCTTCTAGTGAAAAAGTCAGAGGTTGTAAAGCAAAATACATCTAACATGCGTTGCGGAAGGCCCGGAACTTAGTTAGGTCCTCTGCGAATCTCTCTGGAATGGGGACTCTGAGTTCGGGTGGTAGCATTACCACCAGGGGGGTAGAAAAAGTCTGTGTAGGTGCAGCAGGGGGTGCAGAAGCTGCACTAATAGGACCCGTTAATTTCTGTACCCATTCTTCCAACTTAACATAGACCTCCTGTAGGGTTTTCACAGCTTGCATGAGGACTGTGAGGTGCTGACAAATCTCCACCGGTGAGGTTCCTCCTGCAGGCTCAGACATGACTGTTTGATACTGTTACGTACCTTGTAGTAGAGCCTGACTTATAGGAGGAGGCCTCTCTTACAGCCCTGGCTCAGGAGCCACTGCAGTTGGGACAGTGACCTTGAGCACGCAGTGAGGTAGGAGTGCCTGTGAGATATGTGGTAGCTGGCACAGATGGGTGGATGATGAACCACCAGGAAGGACCGGGATGCGAATGACAGCAGAGGCAGATTCAGGTCAGCGACCCGGTGAGCTGGATGGTGTAGGATTCAGCAGCAGGCTGCAGCAGGGTAAGACAAGCCGGGTCAAACACAGGTAATCAGACTGAGCAAGGTAGCAGGTTGGAGCGGGGGTCAGACAAGCCAGGTCAACACAGGTAATTAGATAGAGCAAGGCAGCAGGCTGGAGCAGGGTCAGATGAACAGGCAGTGGTTGGCAACAGGATATCAAGCAAAAAGTCTTCATCAGAGTCAAGGTAAGCCGAGGTCAGGATTGGAGATATCAGGTAAGTCAGGAGAGCCGGATCAATACAGGTAATCAGATAGCAGGTACAGGTTTCAGGACACGGTAAGCTATAGATCAAACAGCACTGCACAAGTGCAGCCGCTGTTCTTTTAAAGGCCCATTGGCCTTTAAAATACAAGACTGTGTGTATATATATATATATATATATATATATATATATATATACATATACACACACACACACCACCTGAAGTGTGTTAGAAAAAATACACCACCGAATGCACTGTAGATATAGGCTACACTGGTTGCAGAGTATATATCTCCTAGATTGTAAGCTCTAACGAGCAGGGCCCTCTGATTCCTCCTGTATTGAACTGTATTGTAATTGTACTGTCTGCCCTAATGTTGTAAAGCGCTGCGTAAACTATCGGCGCTATATAAATCCTGTATTATATATATATTATTACACACACGAAACTGTATATATATTTATATATTAATACAACCCCTGAAGTGTATTAGAAACAGCACACCACAGAATGCACTGTAGATATAGGCTACACTGGATGCAGAGTATATATATATATATATATATATATATATATATATACACACACACGAGAGACTGTATATACATATACAGCTGTATGCAAAAGTTTAGGATCCCCTGACAATTTGATTTATGATTGTCATTTATAAATATTTGGGTGTTTGGACCAGCAATTTCATTTTGATCTATCAAATAACTGAAGGACACAGTAGTGAAATGAGGTTTATTGGATTAACAGAAAATGTGCAACATGCATCAAAACGAAATTAGACAGGTGCATAAATTTGGGAACCCTTATCATTTTGTTGATTTGAATACCTGTGACTACTTAGCACTGATTAATTGGGACACACAATTGGTTTGGTGAGCTCATTAAGCTTTGAACTTCATAGACAGGTGCATCCAATCATGAGAAAAAGTATTTAAGGTGGCCAATTGCAAGTTGTTGTTCTCTTTGACTCTCCTCTGAAGAGTGGCAACATGGGGGCCTCAAAACAACTCTCAAATGACCTGAAAACAAAGATTGTTCTACATTATAGTTTAGGGGAAGGCTACAAAAAGTTATCGCAGAGATATAAGCTGTCAGTGTCCACTGTGAGGAACATAGTGAGGAAAAGGAAGACCACAGGCACAGTTCTTGTTGAGGCCAGAAGTGGCAGGCCACATAAAATATTGGAGAGGCAAAGGCCAAGGATGGTGAGAACGGTCAAAAACAGCCCACGGACCACCTCCAAAGAGCAGCAAAATCAACTTGCTGCAGATGGTGTCACTGTACATCCCTCAACAATTCAGCGCACTTTGCACAGGGAGAAGCTGTATGGGAGAGTGATGCAAAAGAAGTCTTTTCTGCACACACGCCACAAACGGAGTCGCTTGAGGTATGCAAATGCAAATTTGAAGAAGCCAGCTTCATTTTGGAATAAGGTGCTGTGGACTGATGAAACAAAGATTGAGTTATTTGGTCATAACAAGGGGCATTATGCATGGCGGCAAAAGAACACAGCATTCCGAGAAAAACACTTGCTACCCACAGTAAAATTTGGTGGAGGTTCCATCATGCTGTGGGGCTGTGTGGCCAGTGCCGGTACTGGGAATCTGGTTAAAGTTGAGGGTTGTATGAATTCCACTCAATATCAGCAGATTCTTGAGAATAATGTTGAGGAATCAGTCACAAAGTTGAAGTTATGCCAGGGCTGGATATTTCAACAAGAGAATGACCCAAAACACTGCTCAAAATCTACTCAGGCATTTACAGTTGTATGCAAAAGTTTAGGAACCCCTGAATTTCCATGATTGTCATTTATCAATATTTGGGTGTTTGGATCAGTAATTTCATTTTGATCTATCAAATAACTGAAGGACACAGTAATATTTAATTAGTGAAATGAGGTTTATTGGATTAACATAAAATGTGCAATATGCTTTAAAACGAAATTAGACTTGTCGGTGAACAATTGTTCACCGACAATTGTGTGCCATTAGTATGCAAGACAAAATCCAGGCACATGCCCTTTGGACAAAAGTCTGATGCTCTGTTTGGCCAACAATCCGATCGTGTGTACGAGGCTTAAAGTGGGGTTCCACCCAAAAAAAAAAACTACATGAAAAATCCTAAAAAAAAAAAAAAAAAAATACAAAAAAAAATGTGGATATTTTTATTTTTTTTTTTACTTACCTCTAAATGCCTGTTGCTAGGGGGTCCCTCGTAGTCTGCCTCTTCCAGTGCCTGGGCTGGTGACATCACTTCCCCCTCGGCACAGGAAGGGCTCAGCTCTGCTCCCTCTCTCCTGTCAATCATCTGGGACCCATTACAGGTCCCAGGTGACTGAGCGACCAATCACGGCGCGCGGCGCCGCTCACGCGTGCGCAGTGGGTGCCAGGCTGTGAAGCGGCGGCGCCGCTGAACGGAGGGGGAGACCAGCGGGGCTACGAACCCCCGCATCGCTGGACCCAGGGACAGGTAAGTGTCCAATTAAAAGTCAGCAGCTGCAGTATTTGTAGCTGCTGACTTTTAATTTTTTTTTGTTTTTTGACTGGACCTCGGGTGGAACTCCTCTAACTGCTTGTCCCATCATCTTAGATTGGAGGTGGATATCATCATGAAAGCTGAATGCTAGGTTCATACTGCCAAAAACACACTGGACAAATTTAGGGATATATGGGCAGAATGGATATACTATAAAAGCAAATATACCGTGCTGTCTAAACACATACAAGCAGCCAGCACAGCAGTGTAAAAGTGAACAAAAAGAAAAATAGACAGACAGATAGATGTGCAGCGCTAACAAATGAGTGATGTCAAAAACATGAAATTGACATGTGAAAAAATATTGACATTTACAAAAATGTTATAAAATATAATAGCATATATTCAATAAAGAATAATGTCCATATGTAGGCATAAGGGACCTCTGAGAGGTCCTAATGTGTTCCAAAGTATGTAATCCAATAAAATAAATAACAGTCACTGAAATCTTGAGTGTGCATCAGAAAGTAATGTGAAAGACATAGAGAATCCACCACCAGAAGAATCAGGTCGCTTACCAAAAAGATTGAACTCATACAGGTATACACCTGATGAGTCAATCAAGCTTTAAGAGAAAACCAGAAAGACACAGGCTCACTGTATGGACACAACCTCCAAACAGACGTTCCAGGGCGGAGAATTCAGCAGGTTAAATACGGAGGCAGGTCAGCCCAACCATAAGGGTTTAAAAGGAGAAGGGGGCACATAGCGTAATCCTGTAAGGAATATTTATTGTAAAAGCATAAAAAATACACTTACATTTCCAAAGGTAAAAACAAGCGCTTCAGATTGGACATTAACTATGGAATCAGCGTGACAATCCAACGCATTTCGCCTAAACAGGCATCATCTGGGGTGCTGATACCTAGCAGTTACTGTCTATATATAGATGTGAGAGCCCCCCATGATGAGCAACAGCTCTAGCGTTCCTACAAGGCACTTCAGGGCTTACACTTCCAGTTTTGGGCAAGATGGATGGATATACTACTCTATTGGATTTGCAGATATTTGAGTCACAGGCATTAAGAGGGTGAAGGTGTCCTGTAGCACTTTTTATCTTTAGTTACAGAAAAGATGTGGATTACGAAATGGAACACGCCAATACTGCTTAATCTTACGTTTGTGATTCATTACTTTTGGCTTTAAGCACATGGCATTTCTTTTTCTCTATATTTATGTTTGTCTCTCCCCTTCCCCCATGTACCTATCTGTGCACCCCAGGGCTTTTTATTTTGTATCTGCTTTACTTGTATTGTCACCAGTTTGGATACCATGGCACAGGGCTCATAATAAATTCTGAAATGTGGAAGGTGTTCATGTTGCGCGTATAATTCTTCCATTGTATATTCCTTCTCATTTTGTTTGATATGTGCAATGTACGACTTATCATTTGATGATTGTTTCAGCTATGTCAGACCCTAATAGAATTTGATTAGAAACCTCACAGGCATTCTAATCCTTCTCAAATCCATAAAAAAGTGGCTCAACATATACTGTACTTCAGCAAAAAGTCCATATTCCATATCAAGGACAGGTAGCAAGGGAGCTGCCAGCATAGTGTCATAGCAGTAATAGGGATCAGTGCTGTGGATAGAATTCCCAGAAAAGAGCGGCAGTGCAGGAAATTAACATTAAATGTATTCAGCTCACCAGCATTTTTCAGCATGAACTGGTCTCTTCCGGAGTATAAGATCTTAGGGCTGTATGGTAAAATCTTAAACCATTTCACCTTCCCTGTCAGCGGAGGCTGAGTGTGTGTGTATCTATATCTATATATAGATATAGATACACACACTCACAGTATATATATTTATTTAGGGCTACCCCCAGAGGAGCCACTGAATGGTTCTGTGATTTATCTTCACACCTAAATATGACACACCTCACTCACCCATCATTTACCAACAAACCTTGAGGCATTTCAAAAAATTTATTAGGCCAAGAATAGCCTAAAAGGAGAGAGGATTAGCAAGTGTACTTAAACAAACAATAAGACAATAGCATTACTCTGAGAGCTATAGGTTAACCTTTTGCAGTGTTCTAACAATTATTAACAGAACTGAATTGTATTTACCTGCCAACAGTATATAAAGACAGTCCTAACTTGTTATAAAAGTGCCAGTTTTATGCCAGTGATTGATGAAAGAAAAAAAAAAAAAGTTGGCCGGTAAAGTTGAAGAAAGTAAAACAGTTCCCAGCAGACAACAGATTAACTTGTACAATGTTAGTCTCTTACCAGACCCAGGGCACCCACATCTGGGTCTCTAGAGATGTGCTCTGATTCAGTTCAAGGCCTCAGACAGTAAGAGAGTTGCTGTGATTTCTTTCAATCCTGCTGAGACATTCCCTACAAGTGACTGTAGTCTGATCTCAGCAGGCATCAAAAATCATACTTCACACTCTTTTGGTCTCTGAGACAAGGTCCTATGTGATGAGCAGTCCCTTTGCTTCTCTGACTGTGACCGACTGTGGTCAGCTCTGGCAGGGTTCTGTTCAGTCAGCAGCACAGTACCCCACCACACACACCTGTTTGCTTATCTTCCTTTTCATCCTCCTCCACTTTCTTCTCTTGCCTTAGCCAGCAAAAGACCTTCAGGAACCCCTGCACTGGAGACTTTATAGATGAGCCTTACAAAGTGGTCTCCTTAAAGATGGCTGCTGCACTTCTGCATTGATAAATATTCAGTTTAACCCTGTCCATCCATGGCTATGTGACTACAGTTGCAAAATATTTAGTTTAAGTTCCAGGGGATTATAGCCAACCACTATGGACATGGCTGCAAGAAGAAAATGGACCTTAGATTGACCAGAAGGACAACACTGTTGAAAGAAAATCATTAAAAAAAAAAAAAAAAAATGTAAAAAAATGTATTTCTTGCGTAGATTTTTCTGTGATTACATAGTAGGCGAGGTTTCAAAAAAAGACAAGTCCAAGCTATGCGTGTGATTATATGTCAGTATTACATTGTATATCCCTGTATGTTGTGGTCGTTCAGGTCCTTATCTAATTTTTTTTTTTTAAACGATCGATGCTCCCCGCTGAAACCATCTGTGGAAGGGAATTCCACATCCTTGCCGCTCTTACAGCAATGAACCCTCTACGCCAGAGGTCTCAAACTGGTGGCCCTCTGATGCGAAACTACAAGTCCCATGAGGCATTGCATGGCTGACCGTTACAAGCATGACTCCCACAGGCAGAGGCATGATGGTACGTGTAGTTTCGCAACAGCTGGAGGGTTGCCAGTTTGAGACCCCTGCTCTACGCAGTTTAAGGTTAAACCTCTTTTTCTTCTAATTTTAATGAGCGGCCACGTGTCTTATTAAACTCTTTCGTGGAAAAGTTTTATCCCTATTGTGGGGTCACCAGTATGGTATTTGTAAACTGAAATCATATCCCCTCTCAAGTGTCTTCTCCAGAGAGAATAAGTTCAGTGCTTGTAACCTTTCTTCATAACTAATGTCCTTCAGTCCCTTTATTAGTTTTGTTTCCCTTCTCTGTACTCGCTCCATTTCCAGCACATCCTTCATGAGGACTGGTGCAGAACTGGACAGCATACTCCAGGTTCAGCCAGACCAGGGTCTTGTAGAGTGGGAGAATTATCGCTTTATCTGTTGAGTTAATCCCCTTTTTAATGCATGCCAATATTCTGTTTGCAGCAGCTTGGCATTGCAGAGCCTATCATCTACTAGGACCCCCAGGTCCTTTTCCATCCTTGATTCCCCCCAGAGGTTCTCCCCCCAGTGAGTAGATTGCATTCATATTTTTGCCACCCAAATGCATTATTTTACATTTTTCACATTAAACCTCATTTGCCTTGTAGTTGCCCACCCAATTAATTTGTTCAGATCTACGTACAAGGTTTCCACATCCTGTGGAGAAGTTATTGCCCTGCTTAGCTTATTATTGTCCGCAAATACAGAGATTGAACTGTTTACCTCATCCTCCAGATCGTTTATGAACAAATTGAATGGGATTGGTCCAAGGACAGAACCCTGGGGGACCCCACTTTCCAGACCATTCCGGGTACTCCCCATTTATCACTACCCTCTGAACTCACCTTTGTAGCCAGTTTTCAATCCATGTACTCACCCTATGGTCCATGCCAACGGAACTTACTTTGTACAGTAAACGTTTATGGGGAATCTATGGGCCTTCCTTTATCTAGATGGCAGCTCACCTCCTCATAGAATGTTAATAGATTGGTTTGGCAAGAACGATTCTTCATGAATCCACGCTGATTACTGCTAAGGATACCATTTTCCTTACAAAAATCTTGTATATAGTACCTTAACATCCCCTCCAAGAGCTTGCATACCATTGATGTTAGGCTAACTGGTCTGTAATTCCCAGGGATGTATTTTGGCCCTTTTTTTAAATATTGGTGCTACCTTGACTTTTCTCCAATCAGCTGGTACCATTCCAGTCAGTAGACTGTCAGTAAAAATTAGAAACAATGGTCTGGCAATTACTTGAGTGAGTTCCCTAAGGACCCTCAGGTGCAAGCTATCTGGCCCCGGTGACTTATTAAAGTTACATTTTTCAAGTCTATTTCTAATTCTGTTCTTTGCTAGCCATGAGGGTGCTTCCTGTGACGTGTCATGGGGATAAACACTGCAGTTCTGATTACTGAAGCCCCCCTGATTCCTTCGTGAATACTGAGGAGTAGAATAAATTCAATACCTTCACCATCTCCCCATCCTTTGTAACCAGATTCCCTTCCTCATTCTTTATGGGGCCAATATGGTCTGTCTCCCCTCTTTTACTGTTTATATACTTAACCACTTACGGACCGCCTGCTGTCGTTTTACGTCACTACTTTGAAGAGGAATATCGTTGTTATGGTAGCAGCTAGCTGCCATAACCCTGGTATCCTCTTCTTCAGCGGGCGGTCCACAGCCAGATCAGTGGCCTCTGCAGCCAGATCACTTTTATCGGTGGCGGGAGAGGGCCCCCCTCTCGCCGCTTACTGGAGCTGCCTGCGGAGGCGATCACGTCTGCTCCCTAGCTTGGCATGGAGACGAGTGAGGGGAAGATAGCCCTCACCCATCTCCATATCATTGCAGGGCGGAAGCGACTGCAAAACGTCACTTCCGCCCATAGCTCGTAAAGGGACATTTTTTTTTTTTTTTTTTTAAATTACATGAAAATTTTTTTTTTAATTGCATTTTAGTGTAAATATTTGATCTGAGGTCTTTTTGCCCCCAGATCTCATATTTAAGAGGTCCTGTCATGCCTTTTTTCTATTACAAGGGATGTTTACATTCCTTGTAATAGAAATAAAAGTGACACTTTTTTTTTTTTTTTTTTTTAAAGAACAATATAAAAATCAAAAATAAAAGGTAAAATAAATAAGGATAAAAAACAAAATTTTTTGCTCACGTGCAGAAGCGAACGAATACGTGAGTAGCGCCCGCATATGAAAACAGTATTCAAACCACACGTGAATTATCGCCGTGATCGTTAGAGCGAGAACAATAATTCTTGCCCTAGACCTCCTCTAACTCAAAACATGCAACCTGTAGAATTTTTTAAACATCGCCTATGGCGATTTTTAAGGGTATAAGTTTGTCGCCATTCCATGAGCGGGTGCAGCTTTGAAGCGTGACATGTTGGGTATCAAATTTACTCGGCGTAACATCATCTTTCACAATATAAAAAAAATTTGGCTAACTTTACTGGCGTCTTATTTTTTTTTTTTTAATTAAAAAAAAGTGAATTTTTTCCAAAAAAAATGCGCTTGCAAGACCGCTGCGCAAATACGGTGTGACAAAAAGTATTGCAACGACCGCCATTTTATTAGCCAGGGTGTTAAAAAACAAATGTTTGGAGGTTCTAAGTCATTTTCTAGCAAAAAAAACTGTTTTTAACTTGTAAACACCAAGAAAGAAGCTCAGTCCTTAAAGCGGTAGTAAACCTGCTGAATATTTTTTCTTTCCCTACACCTGTAAGGGAAAAGGCATAATGAGCTAGTATGCACCGTATACTAGCTGATTATGAGATACTTACCTTAGAACGAGGCGCCGGAATCTCACCCGGTCCACGCCGAGGGAGCTGACATTTCCCCTCAGCGTGTCTTCCGGGTATCGCGGCTCCGGCGCTGTGAGTGGCGGGAGCCACGATGTCATCACTCCCGCGCATGCGCGTGGGAGACTTCTTTCCGGCAAGGTCCGGAGTTTGCCGGGCTTTTAGCTGAGAATCCCCTATGCGCATGCGCCGCTGCAGTCAGCGGTTCATTGCAAGGGGAATATACCTGTACGGTTTAGGAGATATTTTTTTTTACCTACAGGTAAGCCTTATTATAGGCTTACCTGTAGGTAAAAGTTTTAAAAATAGGTATACAACCACTTTAAGTGGTTAAAGAATTTCTTGGGATTTTTTTTTTTGCACTCCTCCACTATGTGTCTTTCGTGTTCTATCTTAGCCACCCTAATTGCACCTTTACATTTCTTTTTGCATTCTTTGTAAAGTTTGAATGCTGATGATGATCCCTCAGCCTTGTATTTTTTGAAGGCCATCTCCTTTGCTTTTGTATGCATTTTTACATTGGACTTAAGCCAACCAGGACTTTTGTTCGCTCTTTTAAATTGATTTCCCAATGGGATGCACTGGCTAATGACCTTATTTAATATGCTCTTAAAGCAAACCCATCTCTCCTCCGTGTTCGTTTCTAAGATTTTATCCCACTTTATACCTTCTAGCAAGGTTCGTAGTTTAGGGAAGTTGGCTCTTTTGAAATTCATTGTCTTTGTATTCCCCTTGTGTTCTTGTTGTCTATAGGTTTGTGTGCTCTAAAACCTATAAAAACGTATACTTTAAAAAAAAAGAAAAGCCAGAATAAATTTAGCTAAAATTCATCTTGG
Source organism: Aquarana catesbeiana (assembly GCF_042186555.1). Taxonomy (NCBI): domain Eukaryota; kingdom Metazoa; phylum Chordata; class Amphibia; order Anura; family Ranidae; genus Aquarana; species Aquarana catesbeiana. The sequence goes on along the minus strand of NC_133326.1, from coordinate 621,238,741 downwards.
CAAGCCACAATGCTTCTTGAATAATGTAATGTCCTTTGGAGAGAGGCGACAAAACTGGATTTTTGGCAAATCATATCAGCTCTATAGTCACAGATGAAAAAAGAAATGAAGCTTTGATAGAATAGAACACCATACCTACTGTGAAACATGGTTTGGTTATGTTGTGACACTACTCTGCTGCATCTGGCACAGGGTGCATTGAATCTGTGCAGGGCACAAGGAAATCTCAAGCAATTCTAGAGCAAATTGTACTACCCAGTGTCAGCAAGCTCTCACAGTTGCAGGTCATGAGTCCTCCAACAGGAAAATTACCCCAAACACAGCTAAAAGCATCTAAGAATTACTCAAAACAAAACATAGGACTATTCTAAAGTAGCTTTCTAGGGCTCTGGTTCAATCACACATCTAGAGCTAAAACATGTAATCTGGAGAACCCTTCAAACCCGAGAGAGCTGGAGCAGTTTGCTCAAGAAGAGTGGGTCAAGCGATCTGTTGGACAGATGCAGAAGTCTCATTGAGAGCTAAAAAAAATCACTTGTGTTCAATGATTGACTAACAGTAAAATATTAGATTAGGGGGTTGCATCATTTTTGTCCATTTCATTTTCATTTGTTTAAATTTAAGATATTCAGGTGAATCAAAATCAAAGTCAATTGATGCAAATAGATGCCAATTATTTTGGGGAGTTTCACGTTATTTTAGAGAAAATTGTGTTTGTGTGTGGAAGGGTGGCAACAAATTTGTCCAAATCTGTAAATACTGTAGATTTCACATGTATATTTAGCAGTTTCACTGGAGTTCCAATTTAGACCTCCAGGCAGCATCCTCTCCATTTTTAATTATCAAATGGTACCCCTATGTAGGAATTGTGTCTATTTTCTATTGCAGAAAAATTTTAAGGCTTCCTTCACACCTAGGCGTCCTGGATCGTGAGCGTAATTTCCACGATTCTGAATCTCCACGGAACGCGCTTGCGATCCCCGTTACTTTCAATGGCACCCCAATTGTGGCCTGATCTTGCTGTGATTGACAAATCACGGTAAAATGCGCAAACAAAATCAATGCCTGAAGGTGTACCTTCACTTTTCTTGAGAAAAAAAAAAAAAAAAATCACCTAGTCCTTTCCAGACCGATTCCTGAATGGTAGGGTCTGTGTTCATTTTAACCACCTGGTGCACTTTCATTGTTTTAAAGGAGAAGTATGGCCAAAGCTTTTTTGGCCATACTCCTCCTTTGGATTACAGGAGTGCAGTTTGTTCTGCACTCATGTGACCCATTTTCAGCCGATAGCAGGCTAAAGCCCGCTATCATCTGACAACAACTCTGCCAGTGAAGGCTTGGGATCCACCAAGATGCCTGGACTGGAACCTGGCTCAGCCTCTCAGCAATCCCGAAAGCTTGAGCCAGCCACTCCTGCCCCCTCTACAGCCAGGTGCTCCAGTGAGTGCTGGCAGGGAGAACAGAGAGCCGTTCACTGGTCACGGCTCTCTGCGTAGAGTGTAGGGGGAGAACTTAGTGATCAGCGGTGTTTAATGGCTAAATTCTCACTGCAGAGCTGGTGGGGGACAGATGCAGCATCCGATCGATGCTGCATCCATCTAGGTGAGTATAATTGTTTGGGTTGTTTTTTTAAATCACAAACTTCTCTTAATGAGGAAAGCTGTAGTGTCTACCTTTAGAAGTAGTTAATCCTTAGGGAGTATCTTATCAAAAATGAAATTCCTATTTCAGGGGATGCCTAAAACTCAAATTGCATCATAGTCTAGACCTCTGAGAAAATCAGTGAGCCAATCACATAAGCAGGAAATTACACTTCTTCTAGGTTTCCATTATATATTGAGGTTTTTTTTTTGTAAGATTTTTGGGAAAATTACAACAATTTCAGATTGATATAAAAAGGTAATTTTTGAATAACAAATTACAAATTGGCTTGTGTAATAATGTTATATGCTATACTATTTTGTTTAATAAGAGTGGAGTCCTCCTTTAAAGGACACAGAGGTTTATTTACTAAAGGCAAATAGACTGTGCACTTTGCAAAGTGCAGTTGCGCTCTGCAAGTTCAGTTGCTCCAGAGCTTAGTGAATGAAGTAAAGCTTCACTTTACAAAGAATACCCAATCACATGCAAGGAAAAAAAAATAAAAGTGTTGTTTACTAAGCTCTGGAGCAACTGCACTTTGCAGTGTGCACCATTTGCCTTTAGTAAATTAACCCCATAGGCTCCTGATCCACGTTACCAAAAGTTAGATCACATTTTTTGGGAAAAAAAAAAAATCTATTGCAGGGGATGTCTCCCGTTTGGCTTTCATATGTCAAGATGGCCGAAAAGTTAGAGGGGCCTTTAAACTAGGTGACGGGGGAAGGGACCAGAGGTAGAGATAGTCAGTGCGGAACATATTCCAGAGGGTAGTATTGGGGGCATTAGTGGAAGTTTACTAAAGCACATAAACCCGAGGTAAGTATAGTAACAAGTGCTATTTGCAATCTTGGAACACCCAATAAGAGGACATATGCGACTGGTCTAAACTACGTGGCATGTTCACCAATGCCAGGAGCCTGGCGAACAAGATGGGAGAACTAGAGATACTGTTGTACGAGGATGAATTTGATTTTGTGGGAACTTCAGAGAATTGGTTCAACGGCTCTCATGATTGGCTAGCATTCAAGGGTATTCCCTTTATCGCAGGGATAGAAGGGGTAAAAAAGGGGGAGGGGTATGCCTGTATATCAAGAATAATGTACAAGTGAATGTGAGAGATGACATCACTAAGGGAGCTAGGGAGGAGGTGGAATCCTTATGGGTAGAGCTCCAAAGGGTTGAAACCAAGGGGAAAATAATACTGGGAGTATGCTATAGGCCTCCTAACTTGAGGAAGGAGGGGGAGACTGACCTCCTATCACAATTTGGATTAGCAGCAAGGATGGGAAGTGTCATCATAAATGGGGGGATTTTAATTATCCAGACAGACAGACTGGGCGGATGGAACGGCGCATTCGTCTAAGGTTCACCAGTTCGTAAATGTCTTGCAGGACAATTTCATGGGTCAGATGGTAGATGCACCAACTAGAAACAAAGTGTTACTAGACCTACTGATTGCCAACAATACAGACCTGATCACGGATGTGGAAATAAGGGGCAATTTAGGAAACAGCGATCACAGGTCAATTAACTTCAGTATAAGTCACACAAATAGGAAACATAAGGGGAACACAAAGACGCTGAATTTCAAAAGAGCCAACTTCCCTAAACAACGAACCTTGCTAGAAGATATAAATTGGGATAAAATCTTAGGAACAAAGAACACGGAAGAGAGATGGGTTTGCTTTAAGAGCATATTAAATAAGGGCATTAGCCAGTGCATCCCCTTGGGAAATAAAATAAAGAGCGAACAAAAGTCCTGGATGTCTTAACTCCAATGGAAAAATGCATATAAAAGCAAAGGAGAAGGCCTTCAAAAAAAAATACAAGGCTGAGGGATCATCAGCATTCGGACTTTACAAAGAATGCAACAAGAAATGTAAGGGTACAATTAGGGCGGCTAAGATAGAACATGATAGACACATAGCGAAGGAGAGCAAAAAATCCCAAGGAATTCTTTAAGTACATAAACAGTAAAAAAGAGGACAGACCATGTTGGCCCGATAAAGAATGAGGAAAGAAATCTGGTTACAAAGGATGGGGAGATGGCAAAGGTATTGAATTTATTCTTTTCCTCAGTCTTCACAAGGGAATGGGGGGGCTTCAAGAAACAAAACTGCAGTGTTTATCCTCATGAAACATCACAGGAAGCACCCTCATGGCTAACAAGGACAGAATTAGAAATAGACTTGAAAAACTTAACATTAATAAGTCACCGGGACCAGATGGCTTGCACCAGAAGGTCCTTAGGGAACTCTGTCAAGTAATTGTCAGACCATTGTTCCTATTTTTTACTGACAGTCTACTGACTGGAATGGTTCTAGCTGATTGGAGAAAAGCCAATGTAGCACCAATATTTAAAAAAGGGCCAAAATACATCCCTGGGAATTACAGACCAGTTAGCCTAACATCAATAGTATGCAAGCTCTCAGAGGGGATGATAAGGGACTATGTACAAGATTTTAGTAATGAAAACAAAATCATTAGCAGTAATCAGTGTGGATTCATGAAGAATTGTTCTTGCTAAACCAATCTATTAACCTTCTATGAGGAGGTAAGATGCCATCTAGATAAAGGAAGGCCTGTAGACGTGGTGTATCTGGATTTTGCAAAGCATTCGACACAGTTCCCCATACACTTTTACTGTACAACGTAAGGTCCGTTGGCATGGGCCATAGGGTGAGTACATGGATTGAAAACTGGCTACAAGGGCGAGTTCAGAGGGTGGTGATAAATGGGGAGTACTCGGAATGATCAGGGGTGGAAAGTGGGGTCCCACAGGGTTCTCTGCTGGGACCAAGCCTATTCAATTTGTTCATAAATGACCTGGAGGATGGGGTAAACAGTTCAATCTCTGTATTTGCAGACGATACTAAGCTAAGCAGGGCAGTAACTTCTCCGCAGGATGTGGAAACTTTGCAAGAAGATCTGAATTTATGGAGTGAGCAACTACATGGCAAATGAGGTTCAATGTAGAAAAATATAAAATAATGCATTTGTGTGGCAAAAAATATGAATGCAATCTACTCACTGGGGGGGGGGGGACCTTTGGGGGAGTCAAGGATAGAAAAGGACCTGGGGGTCCTAGTAGATGATAGGCTCAGCATTGGAATGCAATGCCAAGCTGCTGATAACAAAGCAAACAGAATATTGGCATGCATTCAAAAAGGGATTAACTCAAGAGATAAAGCGACAATTCTCCCACTCTACAAGACTATGGTCCGGCCTCATCTGGAGTATGCTGTCCAGTTCTGGGCACCAGTCCTCATGAAGGATGTACTGGAAATGGAGCAAGTACAGAGAAGGGCAACAAAGCTAATATAGGGACTGGATGATATTAGTTATGAAGAAAGGTTGTGAGCACTGAACTTATTGTCTCTGGAGAAAAGACGCTTGACAGGGGATATGATTTCAATTTACAAATACCATACTTGTGACCCCACAATAGGGATAAAACTTTTCCGCGGAAAGGAGTTTAAATAAGACACGTGGCCACTCATTAAAATTAGAAGAAAAGAGGTTTAACCTTGAACTGCATAGAGGGTTCTTTACTGTAAGAGTGGCAAGGATGTGGAATTCCCTTCCACAGGCGGTGGTTTCACCAGGGAGCATCGATAGTTTAAAAAACTATTAGATAAGCACCTGAACTACCACAGCATACGGGGATATACAATGTAACACTGACATATAATCACACACATAGATTGGACTTAATGGACTTGTGTATTTTTTCAACCTCACCTATGTAACTATATGTCTATACAGACTTTTTTTTAAAGCAGGGTCAATTACAGAAGAATGATTTTAGTGTACGAAACTTCCCCAGTTTGCCTAACTGCCTAACTACATTCTTACAAACTTGTCTTCTTTCTTTACATTATACGCTAAATTCTCAAAGTTTTACACTAGGATTTTGTTTCCACCCATGTGACTGTAGTTTAGGTCAGTGACAGCGGCCCCTTTTAGGGCCCTTTCACACTGGGGCGGTTTGCAGGTGCCATTGCGCTAATAGCACCTGCAAACTGACCCAAAAGTGCTGCTGCTTTGTCTCTTTGTCTGCCGAGGGCTTTCACACTGGAGCGGTGCACTAGCAGGATGGTAAAAAAAGTCCTGCTAGCAGCATCTTTGGAGCGGTGAAGGAGTGGAGTGTATACCGCTCCTTCAATGCTCCTGCCCATTGAAATCAATGGGACAGCACGGCTATACCGCCGGCAAAGCGCCTCTGCAGAGGCGCTTTGTGGGGGTTTTTAGCCCCTTCTCGGCCGTTAGCGGGGGGTAAAACCGCCCCGCTAGCGGCCGAATACAGACGGTAAAGCGCCGCTTACAATAGTGGCGCTTTACCGCCGCCCCCGCCCCAGTGTGAAAGGGCCCTTATACTCAACGCATATGTACTTATAAAGCCAAATATTTTTGCTGTCCCAAAACCACACATGTAAATGAGCCCTACAATCAGCCTAGAAGGGAAGTAACCAGTCTTTGTTCTTCTGGGGAGTTAGCCTCTCCTAGAGCCCCATGGAAAAAAAAAAGTCCATATGATCCAAGTCTCTGTATTTCTTTACCAGAAGGAGCAATGGATCACATATTTGCAGGGACTGTGTAATTTTTGCAACCCCAAGCAATAAAAAGGGGAAATAACCCACACATGAACAAAATATACATCGAATTAAAATAATTAAAAAACAAAAGTAATATATCTGAAACCACAGGAAGTGTACCTGCAATAAAAAGGAAAACCATATATAAAAATGTTAACTGAAGCCGATTCTCTTTATTAAGGGACTTGTACTGGAAATAAGAAAATCTTAGAACATAATTTAAAAAAAAATACAAACTGAAAATGTAGCAAAATATATGATTTTTTTTTTTTGTTTATAGCAACTGACATCTACCAGCCACTTTACTACCAAACTGGTATATATTTCATAACTTTTTTTTTCTTAAAAAGACATGTAAATATATAATTCATATTTATACATTTTCTAGCTATATACACAAGGAAAGCATTACCGGGTTCTGCTACCCATATTTATATTACAATTAGCTTGAAACCTGTTAAAAGGAAATAATATTTCCCATTTTTCAGAATAATGTGAATTAGACCAATATCTCCAATACAATCCCTTCGGCTCCTTGTCTGACCTATATTTAATAACAGAACTTTAGGACAAGCAGAATTTTGGGCAAGAGCTGAGACATAGGCCTAGATCAGACAACCAAGAAAACCAGCAGCAAGGGAGCTGGTCTATTTTTGTACCGTTAGCTGGCCAGCAGAGGTTAAAAATCGATGTGCAAGATTTAGGCACAGTCCGCTTGTGATAGGTGCTTTAAAACATTCCTTCAATTTATTAAGACTTAGACATTCAAATATGAAGCATAATGATATCCTTATTAGTTTTTCTGCATGTATCAGCCAGTTCAACTAATTGTGGACAGAAGACATTCGTGGTGTACCTTGAAAGGAAGAGATTATCCAAACGAGTTTAGGAGTATGTCAACTATGGGCTACATTATGTTGATCTCCAAATGTTTTTGATGGTTAAGGCATGCTCCAAATGAATGCACAAAATAGCCAAGTGCAACATCAATATGCACTGTAGCCAAAGTATCTGAAAAGGATAAGCTGAGAGGCACTATCCTGAGGTGGCATTTAAATGACCTCAAAAGATCCAAACAGTTCACTTAAGGACAGCTGGCATTCCTTTGATTAGTGTGATGGATGAGATTTCCTTGTAAGTTGACATCATTGTACCTACATTGTCACCAGGGCATTTTTGTGTGGACACAGATCGTAGGGTATGCAATACTTGGTCTTTTTTCCACTTCAAATGTCAGAATCCCAGAGGTCCTTCAAAGTATGAGGTAAGACTGAAGACATGATCTGGAATAGTACCATGGTTCTTGGGAACCAAGAAGTAGAATGAATGTTAATTTTTGGGGAATGCATGAAAGTTATACAAAGTCTGAGGAAAGCGGGGACCTCTGATTAGACGGTCAGCGTTTTTTAAGTCCTCCATTGGGGTATTTGGGAAGACAAGGTTCGTCTGGTAAGGGATCATGAGAAAAAACAGAATCTTCCCCCGAAGAACACGTGGAGCTTCTTGTGTCTGGGAAACATGGAGAATACTGACTCACTGGCATGGCCAGATCAAGATACTCCTATGGTAAAGAGAAGGCACAGAGTTATTTTTTATACAGTTTGATTACACATTATTGTGTATGAACATTGCAACTCCTTGCAAAATGACATCTACCTGGTTAGAACTGAGAGCCAATATACGGTCCAGATCTTCCACCAGCTGTACAAAGGTGGGCCTCTGGCATGGCACGGCATGCCAGCAGTCTCTCATCATCATGTACCTGGAGAAACATTACAGCATAAAAGGCACAAAGTCAAAAAATCAAGACGATTAAGGATTTGCTAACTTACTAACAGACATATCAGCATGGATATCACACCACTTCCTTAAACTAAATCTCTCTAAAACCGAGCTATTAATATTCCCCCCATCCGTGCCCCCCCCACCATTCCCTCTCCATCAAAATCCACAATGCAACCATCAGTCCCTTCCCTCAAGCCAGGGTACTAGGTGTAATCCTAGACTCGGACTTGTCCTTTCAGCCTCAAATCCAATCGTCGTTGAAAGTTTGAAGAATTCACCTCCGTAACATCTCTAAAATTCACCCCTTTTTAACAAATGAAACCAAGCTCCTCATTCACTCTCTTGTTATCTCTAGCCTTGACTATTGCAACTCCCTTCTCAATGGCCTGCCTCTCCATAGGCTACCCCCTCTTCAGTCTATCATGAATGCTGCTGCCAGACTTTTCCACCTTACCAACCGCTCAGTGTCTGCCAACCCTCTCCTCCAATCCCTACACTGGCTCCCAATCGCCCAGCCAATCAAATTCAAAATACTAACCACAACATACAAGGCCATTCACAGCTCTGCCCCGAGCTACATCACCAATCTCGTCTCCAAATATCACCCAAACCGTGCTCTCCACTCTTCTCCTACTCTCAAGCTCCCTCGTCTCCTCCTCCCATGCTCGTCTCCAGGATTTCTCCAGAGCCTCTCCCATCCTCTGGAACTCGCTACCTCAACCTGTCTGGCTAGCCCCTACGCTTGCTACCTTCAAGCAATCCCTGAAAACTCATCTCTTCAGGGAAGCCTATCACGTCTCCAACTAATCTTTTACCACTTCCATTAGCTCATTCCCCACAGTTACAACCTTTTGTACCACCTGCCCCACTCTAATAGATTGTAAGCTCTTCTGAGCAGGGCCTTCTTAACCCTCTTGCATTTCATTGTACTATAACTGTATTGTTTCTCTTTTATATTGTAAAGCGCTCTAAGGGCCCCTTCAGACTGCAAGCTCTGTTGCAGTGCTTTAAAGAAAGCATGTGTGGCATTCTTGAGTTTAGGCAGGGTTGCTCCTAAAATTAACCTACCAGGAGTAGCTACCTTGGCTAATTGTTAAGGATCAATTGATTTCTCCCTAAGTCTGGCATTGTTGCACTTTTCTCTTCTGCCGCTAGGTGGCCAGGTACCTGGTAGCATTAGATACGAGAAGGGAAATGAAAGGTCAGATTATGGGTATATGGGGTATCTCAGCCAATGGACAGGGGTTTTCTTGGATCCCTTGGACTGCTGGGAGAGCCTATATATTTGGGTGGAGTTAGGTGATCGCTGTTCTGTGCCACACGGATGGCTGTCTGGGTGGACATGTGTTGTAATGGCCGGGCTGCTAGGACAGAGTTTGGGCTTATCCCAGGCACATCTGGCTGCTAGGCTGTCTGAGGGCCTATCCAGAAGCAAGAGAGCAGTGCAGGGTTGGGATTGCAGCTTGCAGTCCAACCAGAATTGACGGTTCTGCCGGTCGGAGAGCCTGTTGTGGTCGGAGGTAGAGGGGAAGCTGTCACCACTAAGGGACCAACCACCTTATTACCAGGGACCACAGTGAGTAGCTAAAGCAAGTACCAGAGCAGTATTCTCACCAACCGGGAACGGTGAAGAATCGGGAAACTTCAGCGGGTATCAAGCCAGGGACCCAGCCAGTGGAGGTGACGCTTGCAGAGCAGCTTTGTGTGTCAAGCCAGGAACCGAGCAGGCCAGTGGGGTGAAGCTTGAGAAGTATCTTGAGTGCTAAGCTAGGGGCCCAGCAGAGAGGCGGGGTGACACTTGAGGAAGATACAACTGTGAAGATTGGAAGAGCTCAAGGGATTCAGTGGCAGTGGATCATCTAGTCTAGTGAGAGACTGGGAGCTCAGTGGGCTGAAGAACTACAAGAAGTGATTGTGGTGGGAGTGAAGGAACTGTTACACTTTGTGCTAGGAACTGTTAAAGATTGTTGCCATAGGAGACAGCATTCCAACACATGCAGAAGTGAAGTCTTGCTGGATGCCTTTCCCTGCATGGCTGCCATCCTGTTGAAGTCTCGGAGTCTACCAATTAATCTTGCAACTACCAAAGGGTGTCCTGGCCCTAACCATCTCTCCCAAAGTTCAAAGTGAAAAAATGTCTTTTGCATTCAAGAAGTGTCTGGTGCCCAATGAATCCAACTGCTTTGGCACCCACTATGCCTCACAACCCACCATATACAGAAGGATGTTGGCTATCTCTGGCCCTGGAGGTTCTCATTAGACCAAAGGAGGCCTGGGACCTTGCTACACATTTTAATATGAGGTGGGGCTAGGGTAGCCTCTTTATTTTAAATGGTCTGTTAAGGTGCAGCAATTACAAAAAACTGGACTTTTTTCTTGCTCAAACTAAGTGCAGTGCCGCTGGTGCCTACAGTAATTTTATGTTGCTTCTTCTGTATGAACACCAAAACACACCACAAAAAGTCCTGCAGGAAGCCTTAAAGAATGTTCTGTACCTTGAAAAGAGATGCATTATACAGATAAAAGGTATTGTTTATTAGAAGTGGAGCTGCCACCCAATAGGCTGCCCAACCGCTGCAAAGATCAGATCATGCTATTAATAGCACTTCCTATTTCAGACTAATAACGTCACTGCCTTGCAATTAGCAGTAGTCTTGTCAGACTGTAAACTTTCAGTTGGTGGTTGGGCTGCCTATCAGGACCATACATGCCTCTTGCAGTTATGATAGGCAGAATGGCCAACTCAAAGAGACTGCACAACAGGCTGTCAAGATTGCTGCTAATTTTAAGGCAGCAGCTCACTGTTGTCCACATGAAACAGAAAGTGCTGTAACTGTCAGGATCTACAGGTAATATACTCTGCAGATTCACAAAAGTGATTTCTTTTATACATTGGGGCATATTGGCAAACATATGTTTTGCTTTTACAAAATGTAAATTAACATGTATGCAGCCAGTTACGTATTTCCCAGTAACACTTGAACTTCTAATCTCTATACTTGTTCCTGCTCAGTAAATTAAATAATTAAAGCTAGTGGAATGTTAAAACAATTAAGCAACTAGTATTTCCAAAAGCAAATGTAAGAAAAAGCATATATTTCTCTCATGTGTCTATTTAAACATGATTTCCAGTGACGCTGTAGAATTAGTCAACAGAACCCACTCTCGCCGATTGTCTACTTCTGAATTCTTCCCAAATTCAAAGCATTAGTAACAGAACAACTGTATGAATCCGACAGCAAAACATGCAGAAAATATTCAGTACTCACAGTTCATTGGTACAATTTGAGGGCTTGTCCATCCGATGTCCTTCTTTTAGTAGCTTAAATAGTTCTTCCATAGGGACCCCAGGATATGGCGAGCCTCCAAGTGTAAAAATTTCCCATAGTAGTACCCCAAATGACCACCTGAAATAAACCATGTCATTACTGCAGAAGACCCAACAACTACATGCACTATAATATAATTTAAAAAAAAAAAAAAATGAAACTCCAATACTGAGGACAGGACCTCCTCCACATGGCAACAGCAGGTGTGTGAGGCATACCAGCACGGAAATGCGCAAATGACATAAGAAACCATAACTCAAAAAATTATTTTTTGAAGGGACAACTCTTTAGATGTAATATTAGCAGCCAAACAAACCAGTAGGCGATATCTGACTGCATTTGGGACATGTGAGAACAAGACGGTAGGTAGGGGAAGGCTCACATATAAGCGGAACTGAACCAAAGGTTTGCAGTTTCATTTCAAACCTGTACTACAACTCCAAACAGATAAGAAAAAAAACAGTACTTTTAAAAAGATTTATATTATTATTATTATTATTTTATTATTATTATTCAGGATTTATATAGCGCCAACAGTTTACGCAGCGCTTTACAATATTTATATGTGCAGTAATGTATAAAATCAATAAAATATTTATAATGACATAATCCGCTTATGACTTCCTAAACGTAAAACTTAAGCTGAGGAAGTTACCATATAACCCAACCCTTTACCACAAATCTTCACTGTCCAATTAGCTGGGGGTGTGTTCTTGACCAAACTGTAGCTGCAGGATATACGATTTACTGCTTGTGCTCTCTAGCAGTGGTGTCTGATCATAAACCTGGCTGTACTTAAACTACAAATACATTTTTCAGTTTGGCGGAGCTTTTGCCATAATGTGCACAAATACAGATACATAGCATATTTGTAAATTTTACTAAACATGCCTCCCAAAGTGCCGTCCTCCAGTGATAAAACGTGCGTGCTCACCCTAATCACTCTATCACTGTTGAAATCTTCTCCCAGGCTTTTTCTGGGTCCAGAGTCCTCAGGCAACCTGACTGACTGGTCTGAAAAGACCTAAATCCTGTATGAGAGTTACTTTGTTCCAGCACCCACAGCATGCTAAGAATGTACACTAAGCTGTGGATTCATGGCTCAGTGTACAAGTAAAAGAAACATGCTGGCAGGAAAAAAATGAGCTTTGTTTGCAGAGGAGACAGAGTCTCTTCTGCAATAAAAGTCTACCTCCTGGCAATTAAAAAAAGAGCCTTTAGTTCCATTTTAATTATAAATTCTTTGGCAGGTAAACCAGTACCCAAATATGTATTTTAACCATGTATTTAACTTTTTGCCTGAAACGAAGCTTAGCCGTTTTCCAAAAGCCACCAGAAAGATAAAATCCTGCACTGAAAAATTACATTTAGAGAATAAACCCTCCATTCTGTATGATGGCTGTGGGCAGCATAGAACCATTTAACAAAAGAAAAATAATAAATGTAGTACTGTGATTATGACAGGTCAGTAATGCAGCTCAATGGCTATGCCCATGTCTAAAATGTTTCCATCTATAATTCAAGAATGATTATGCTCTATATAGGACTAGCAACATAGGCTTTTTTCACACCCAGGATGTCATATTTAGCAGCATGAGGACTGTATGGTAACCATGTGTCTGATTTTATGGTAGTAGCAATGTGGATATCTGACAGAATAACGAGTTTACAGCCAAATCTAAGAACGAACAAAGAATTCCAAGGTGTACAATTTGAAAAAATTCTAAAAAAAACACACGCGTGATACTTGTATCTCTATCTGTGTCATATTCTGCAATTGACTGTCAAAACTGTTGAGCACAAATGAAAGATGCATTAGAACTATTAGGCTCAAGCTCTGCTTATAGTGATAAATACTACACAATATACTTACACATCACTTTGATGAGTGTAGATTCGGTCAAATAGAGCTTCGGGAGCCATCCATTTTACCGGCAAGCGGCCCTATCAAGGAATTCAGATGTCAACATAATGTTATACCCAAGGCACTGATCACTTATATGTCAAAATAACACACTATTCTTCCATGTTTCTAGACAAATATTAGTGAGATGGAAAACAAACCACTAGGTCGGACTAACGCTATTAGTTTAAAAATATAATTTTATTTACACATAAAAAAAAATAAAAAAAAATAAAAAAAGGTAGAAAAAAATGCTCTACATAAAGATGGCCTAGGCTATAAGAAGATTGCCAAGACCCTGAAACTGAACTGCAGCATGGTGGCCAAGACCATGCAGCTGTTTAACAGGACAGGTTCTACTCAGAACAGGTCGACCAAAGAAGTTGTGTGCATGTGCTCAGCGTCATATCCAGAGGTTCTCTTTGGGAAATAGATGTGTGAGTGCTGCCAACATTGCTGCAGAGGTTGAAGGGGGGGGGGGGGGGGGTCAGCCTGTCAGTGCTCAGAGCATGCACACTGCAACAAATTGGTCTGCATGGCTGTCATCCCAGAAGGAAGCCTCTTCTAAAGATGATGCACAACAAAGCCCACAAACAGTTTGCTGAAGACAAGCAGACTAAGCACATGGATTACTGAAACCATGTCCTGTGGTCTGATGAGACCAAGATAAAACTTATTTGATTTAGATGGTGACAAGTGTGTGTGGCGGCAACCAGGTGAGGAGTACAAAGACAAGTGTGTCTTGCCTACAGTCAAGCATGGTGGTGGGAGTGTCATGGTCTGGGGCTGCATGAGTGCTGTCGGCACTTGGGAGCTACAGTTCATTGAGGGAACCATGAATGCCACCATGTACTGTGACATACTGAAGCAAAGTATGATCCCCTTCCTTCGGAGACTGGGCTGCAGGGTAGTATTCCAACATTATAATGACCCCAAACACACCTCCAAGATGACCACTGCCTTGCTAAAGAAGCTCAGGGTAAAGGTGATGGACTGGCCAAGCATGTCTCCAGACCTAAACCCTATTGAGCGTCTGTGGGGCATCCTCAAACGGAAGGTGGAGGAGCGCAAGGTCTCTAACATCCACCAGCTCCGTGATGTCGTCATGGAGGAGTGAAAGAAGACTCCAGGGGCAACCTGTGAAGCTCTGGTGAACTCCATGCCCAAGAGGGTTAAGGGAGTGCTGGAAAATAATGGTGGCCACACAAATTATTGACATTTTGGGCCCAATTTAGACATTTTCACTTAGGAGTGTATTCACTTTTGTTGCCAGCGGTTTAGACATTAATGGCTGTGTGTTGAGTTATTTTGAGGGGACAGCAAATGTACACTTATGCAAGCTGTACACTCACTACTTTACATTGTAGCAAAGTGTAATTTCTTCAGTGCTGTCACATGAAAAGATAATAAAATATTTACAAAAATGTGAGGGGTGTACTCACTTTTGTGAGATACTATATATGCCTGTTTTAACATTAATATATCGTGTATGTTTATATGTATTTTTCTACATTTATGTGTAAAGAAAATATGATATTTTTTAAACTAATGTTGTTGGTCCAATCTGCCATCAAAGTACGACCTAGTGGTTTATTTTCCCTTTTGTTCAAATGATTTATACGAATGTGGCTTAGGAGTGACAAACTTTAATTTTACTGAAATATTAGTGAGGTAGCTTCTTTGAGACCGGTGAAATACACTAAAACTAAATTAGCATTGTCAAAGCCTGGCTAAATGAGAGGAAGCTGAAATTCCATAGGATATGAGAGCAATGCTATAATCAGCTTCAAATAGTGTTTGTCAGCAAGTCCTAGGAATCCTTAAGGTATTACATATTTTTCATTTTGGAAGGCAATATTTCAGAAAAACCCCCGATGCCTCAATAACACAAAAAAAGTCTCTTGGCTTTGTAGAGCATTGGGAACATAATCCAGACTTGCAATTTATTGGTGTCCCCTTTCCTGGGTGCTTTGTAAAAGGCCCAATAATATGGCATGAAATAACATAAAAAGCATAGTGATGGCCAGGTAGAAAAGATCACAACATGGTCATGGGTCAGTAGAGAAATATTTATCAGCGCCAATAAAAGCAATACTTACATTTGTTGTCTTTTTGTAATAGTCAATATGGTGGATATCACGAGCAAGGCCAAAATCAGCAATTTTCATTATATTATCCTCGGTTACGAGAACATTCCGAGCAGCCAGATCTCTGTGGATGCACTGAAAGGAGGGAAAACACTTTAAATACTGATTATCTCAGATAAGATGTCCTGTTTGTATGTAAAGCCTGGTACAACCGACAGCTCTGGTCAGATCCCTTGTACTAAAGATCAGACGTTAGTACATCGATCTCATCCGCTGAGCTATTGTGTTCTGACATGGGGACGGCCTCCCCACCAGAACATCCTGGTCAGGGCTCTCGGCCATTGACTGAGAGCACTGATCGGGAGTCGGTCAGTTGCTTGTTTACCAGCATGCTCGCCCAACAAAAGCTGGCCAAACGGCTGGCTTCTGTCGGACTGGCTGACATACACACAGGCTGAATGTCAGATGGTTTTTATTGAACCGACCGATGTCTCCTGACATTCGGCCTGTGTGCACTAGGCATTAGCGTTTCTGATGGGATTGGTGAGGCTGCTAAAAAACTTTATGATTTATTTTCTGTTCAGTTCCCCCAATTCAAGCAAAGTACATGAGGAGTCGACCCAATTACAAGAAAAAACATAAGAGCTTAAATGGATAGATCAATAAAAAGTTTACCTTTTTGGAAGCCAGGTATTCCATGCCGCGTGCCACCTGATAGGCACAGGAAACCAGGTCTTTAAAGGTGAGCTGCTCATCGGGGGCACAGATGGGGTTGTAGCAATATTCCATGCCAGGTGGACGCCTTGCTCGAAGATATTCCCGGAGATTCCCTTTAGCAGCATATTCAACGATCACATATAAAGGACCTAGAATAATCACATAGGACTCAGTTCATGCACAAAATGTACTCAAATTGTACTGGTCACAAAAGCAGCTTATACCAGTAGAAAAGTTAGTCGAAGCTCATGAGTTGTATGTACCAACGAAAAGAAAAAAGTCAACATTTGCCGATACTTAGAGCTGAACTCCAAGCTAATGGCTAAACACAGATAAAATACATATAAAGGAGCAGTGTTACCCGCCAGTGCCAAATGACTTGTTTATCTGTCCACCCCCTGCCAAGATATACACAACTCCGCCACACAACACAGCCCTGTCTGGCAGAGCAGAAAACTTCACTGTGCTCTACTGCAGTTAACACTTTTTTTTTCTTTTTTATAATGAACATACACCACATACAAAAGGTATCAAGGTTCAGGGGCACATTACAATAGCATCATAGATTTTTACCATGACAAGCATATTACCAAACTGATATAACTTTATGTGAACTTATTAAGCACCCTTCATATTTAATCCACTAAAAAAAAAAAAAAACAAGAAAAACATCACCTCTTGTTAATTCTATAAACGTTAATACCCCATCCCACCCTTCAACCCCCCCCCCCCCCCCAGCCCTTTCTGTGTTACAGTGTAAGCAATTATATCTGTGCACCATTTCTATTTGTGTTATAAATAAATGTATTATGTTTATTTTATTTTACTCTCCTTTCGCTCTCTGCACTCCCCCCCTCCAGTCCTCTCTACTCCCCCTCATCCTACTATTCATCTACCCTTTAAGCCACCATCTCTACCAACCTGTTAACTGCCCATTTTATCTAACCATGGCTTCCACAACTTTAAAAATCTGTCGTAGTTCCTCCATTGCCTTAATCCATTCTTCAAGTGTCGGGGGTCTCACCGATTGCCAATTCTGGGCTATTATCTTTCTTGCTTGGAAAAGGCACCTTATCACTGCCGTTTTAATATTTCCAGTCGCAGTAATATTCCTCTATTTCCTCTGCTGCAGTTAACACTTACAGGTCTTGTCATGTTGCTCTTTCCTGTCTCTTGAGCACTGCAGCACAACTGACTGGCTCCTTGTGCGGCTTTTACCACTCCCAGTCTCTGCTCTGTTGTGCAGCAAACTGCAAGAGGCAGACACCAAGCTAAATGTAGGCACTTACACTGCTTGCATTAAAGAAACCCCAAAATACAAACTTAAATCTCCTTTACGTTGTGCCTTTTATACTGCAGCTCCCTGGAGACACTGGTGCACTGAAAAATACTGGCACAAGACTAATGAGCTTTATTAATGCAGGAAGACTTGTGTTTACCAGTGGTGATTCCCAACATATTATGGAGAGTCACCTGTACTACTACTGCCTTCCAATCTGTTCTACCATAAACACTAACATTCTTTCATGGAGGAGGAGAAAAGGAAATGGAGTCTATTGCAAAGAACTGAATGACAGAGATCAGGCAGTAGTGTGTTGATTGCAGGACATCTTTCTCTCGACAGTTCTCAACAATCTCTGCTAAAGCGGTTATTTCCCAAAGTAAAAATCAAAACAAATTGTATTTAAACATGGTTGTTGGGGTGAGGACAGAACACCACACAGAAGGATTTAACACAGTCTCATAATAAACATTTCCACTGTTATGACTGCACTGGGACTTACCATCCTGAGTACAGGCCCCAAGAAGATTGATGATATTTTTGTGCTTTCCAATCATTTTCATCATTTCCATTTCTGAAATTAGGTCAGACAAATCCTTCTCACTTGCATCAGCTGAAGCAAAAAAACACATTGCATGGTTATTAGTGGTTATATTTACAAGTATTAGGCTTAATGCACACTGGACGTTATAAAAAAAAGTCAGTAACGTTAGATGTAGCTGTAGAGTGAGTTTTTCAGCGTTTTTTTTTAGCTGTAGCTCTTTTATCAAAACTATACTCCCATAAATGCTTATGGCTCAAATACTCTGATAAATGCTGAATAGCCGCTTTAGGCGTCTTTAAGCTGTTTTCAGGTTTTTTTCAGCGTTAAGAGCGTTTTTACACCTGAAAAACGCCTATCAATACCCACTAGTTCTGGGTTTTTTCCAGATAGAAAACTCTGCCAAAAACTGCTTATAACAGTCCATGTGTGCATGGACACATAGGATAACATGCTGGGGAGTTTATTGACTGAAGCCAAAAACAGCAGCTGTAAAAACGTCTAGTGTGCATGAGGGCTTACAAATGGTATTACTTGTTTTAGCAAACAGTTATTGTATTCTCTCCATTCTTATCACTTCCTGTCCCAGCGGAGCTTACAAATCGCATGCCACCAGCCCTAACCCACAATCTAGGCCTAATTTAAATGTCAATGAACAAACAAGCATGTTATTGGAAGAATCTCACATATACCTAGAGAAGAAGCAGAAAACTTATACAGACAGTGCTTTGGAAGGATTTGAGCTCAGGACCTCAGTGCTGTGATGCAGTCATAGTAATCGCTGAGCCAGTGTGCATTGTGGCAAACGTTTCTGGTATATTTCTTGTAGTTTTTTTATCACTAGAAGATAAATGAGCAACCTATAGCCATTGAACTGGTGATGGCCCACTTGTCGCTTTTTAGATATGCCACCTCCTTTCATTATGCAGGATCCCTGCTACCACAGATATATCAATTCTCACTAAAGTCAGCCATAGATTCAAAACATGTATGGGCAGGCTGATCGTACCCAAGTCAATCAATACGTTGATCGATACCCATCGTTAAAGGCAAGAAAATCAAATCATCTATGGCCTGCCTAAGATTTTATTTGTGTGAACATCAGCTAATGTTCCATGCTTTTATAATGGTGCAATAAAGACCCATCCCCTCTGGTGAGGTTCAACCTACTTTATTCAGGTGTTTTGGCAGGTGTAGTAAAGCTCCCTGCTGCAACACGCATGAGGGGCAGTTTTATGAAAAAGGGATGGTATGTCAGCCATGTCATCACTTGTGCAGGAATTACCATTGTTATGTGCTGTCTTGGCTGTCTGTAGGGTTACACAAACTGAAATGGAACAACTGAAATACTGTTGCAGCTCTCAAAAGGGAGAATGTACACTTCTGGCCAAACATTACTTTACAAGGTGCAAAATAGGTCTTCAACTTTGTTAAACTCTTGATAAAAGATAAAACAACTTACATTTAAGCATTTTGACTGCAACTTTTGTGATCCTGTTTGGTTTCTCCTTGTCTAGCCCAATAGCCTCTGCCATAACTACTTGTCCAAAGCAGCCTTCTCCAAGTGGCTTCCCATGGACTAACCTATGTAAAAACATATTTGCGTTTGCAAAACATATGTGGATAGACAGAAAAAAGATTGAACAAAAGTTAAACAAAATGAAAGTGCAGTCATTTATGGTTCTTCACCTGTCCCTTGCTACTTCCCATCTGGGGTCTTCAGGAAGCTCATATTCAGATACACCAGCTAACATTGGTGTTCCACTTGAAGACAGTCGAGAAGGCCTAATCAATATTACTCCAGAATTCATTGAAGAGCTGGAATCTGCAGATACCTGTAATGGGGGAGACCAATAACAGCAGGTTACCTTATGTACAGAATAAACAAAGCAGCTGTAAATAATCAGATGTGTTCTAAAAAATGTAGGCCTGTCAATTGCTGAAAATACTTTAGGCCGTACAAATAATAATATAAGAACTGCCAAACCTTCCATTCTTAAGAAAAAAACAAAACTGTTATACAGTTGAAAAATGTTGACATTTTCCAACCATATGCATATACATGAAAAGGATGATATAGGATGATGCTCTATGATACTGTATATGCTCTGATGATGATGCTCTAAGAATATAAGAAAAAGAGGGTATGCCTGTTAAGGCCCCCCTTTTCCTTATGGGATCATGATGGCAGTAGCAGTTTCAAGGTCTCCCGCTGTATAAAACAGTGGGAGAGTCTGTGACATGCTATTCCAGTCAGCTGTTCTGGAACCTTCTGGAAAGTTAGGGTTACTCTGTCTTGATATGTCAGATGACCCCCTGGAATGTTCTTGAATTCCTGGGAGTATCCATAAAAATGGTAGACTTGTTGGGTCTGTAGCCAGTCGCCTGAGGAGGATCGTCCAGCGGAACTTTCCACCCCCCTGCCTTTGTCGCGGCTTTATTATGTGGTACGGTCCCTCTTTTTAAAGTTAAGAGGGGGCAGTGGTGTTAAATAAAATTGAAGTCTGATTGTTTATTCAGCTTGAGTCTTAGTAGCTGAGCTGTCTTCTTAAAGTTTGGTGTATAAAGTTATTCAATGCTGAGTTGAATTTATATGATCAATTGATATTTAATTTAATCTGTATGTAAACCAATAATACAAGCTGCGGCCAAATTTTATCCAATAAATATGTTGAATAAAAGAATCTGGTTATTTTGTGTTTTTCTTTATGCCCAGGCATTACTGCCTAGTGTCTACGATCCCATAAAAGCTCTTTGAATTTTAAAAGAACATTTCATATTTTGCCTCTTTAACATTGTGTAGCTTCACAGTGCACAATGCTTAGGCCAACGAGCAATTCCCTTTCCTACATACACAATTTACATCACAAAATAAATATGTTACATATCTTACACTTAAAAGTGCTTTTTTACTGTGTACTGGTGTGTAGGTGGCAGCAGCTCTGTGGGTACATCCATACGGAGAAACGGATGTGTTCACATCTAGCATTACTGCTACAATTATGTTTCTCTTAGAACAAATATTGGAAAAGCTGCAACGGTAAATAGCCCTGTGGTCAATAGGTCAGGTAGTGACACAGAGTTTGGGAATGAGTCAGAGATAAAAGTATTTACCTGGAGGTGTTGTGAAGGAAGTATGGACGGAAAGGGATTGTGCAAGAAGTTATTTTAAGCAACAGCTGAAAAAAGTGATTGTGCCAGAAGAGTATTGGGAAAGTAAAGCTACAAAAAGGGCAGATTTTGTTTAAGAAAGAACTATTGTGATTTGGAAAAACATTTGTTATTAGACCCTAAAGGCAAAGCGCAGTAACCATATCAACCATTTAGAAGTGATCTTTTATTGATATGACTTCTGTATGCTAACGGTCGAAGTACATCTTCATTGCTTCTTGCACTGCTGAACTTAATAAACCAGATAGTCATTAACTTGCCATGTACATATAACATTTTTGTTCAGCCCGCAGGCTGAATTAAAGAAATCTACAGATACCTATAGATTCCTTCATCCACGCTAAACGGCACGAAAGGACGAGTCTCCCGCTGTGGCTATTGTATTTTCACAGCCGGCCCAACTGGATGTCAAAATACCTAAACTGTACCTGCATCTGATAGGGTGCAGGTACGGTTCAACTGACAATTTACTGCTGGCTCCCTCGATTTTTCAGTCAAAGGCTGCTAACACAGGGCCACCCACAAAGTGAATTTTGGCTGATTTACCAGGAACTGGTCAAACTTTGCTCCATTCATGGCCAGCCTAAAACTCACAATTTATTTTCAGCTTTAACAGCAGCTAGTAGTAGTGCATGAGCCTGCCTGATTCTAAACAAACTTAACAAGTTGCTTTGGTAGAAGCTTACTTTACATACTGCAGTTTTGGTGAACCTAAATGAGATTGCACACACAAAGTGTATGGTCTGCTTTAGTCACATAACACTTAGGAGTCTATTTTTAAAACTTTTGACACAATATTTACCGTGTATAAGATTCCATTAGAAAAAGGAGTAAATCTTGGGTGAAAAATATTGATGTGTTTATTTGTTAAAATACATTTTCAAAATATAGAGGTTTCTGCAAAGAAGGGATGGGATACACACCTTGTCTGCTGCCCATCTCTGCAGTGTTGAAGAGAAAGCTCCCACTGAACATGCTGCAGATTCCAAACACTTCCAAAGTATTGGATACTTGATACATCCACTGGTACTGTGTCTTGTAGCGACACAGGAGGCAGCAGAAGAAACCAGAGCACATTGTGGAAGACCAGGTAATTGAAACTCCTAGTAGCATCTGTTTCTGGAGGATCTTCAGTGGCTGCTTTCTCTTCAATACTGCAGAGATGGACGGCAGGAGGGGAGAGTATCCCATGTATTCCTTGCAGGAGGATTTATTTTAGCAACAGAGTAATTTTAAAGTTTTTATTTAAAAAAATACTGGGGTTAATTTAATTAAAATGAGGATCAATGTAAAATCAGTTTGATTCAGTCTTTTCTTGACTATGGTATAGTTGATTTTGTTAAGCTGCAGTTTTTTTATTATGGAATTAGCCACTGCCATGAAAGTCCATTGGGTCAGCATTAGTATCAACAAGTTCCATTCATAAAATAGCAATGACCAGAAGCACAGAACTCAAAAATTATACAAAAAAAAGCCAAAACCACTTTCCTTTTCAATTATATTTTCAAGAGTTCTTCTTTATAAATTTTTATTTTATGGATTCATAAAATGAGTGAGTTAAACAGCTCAGTAGCTAAGTGGGTCAGGTTTATTGCTTGTAAATCACACCCAGGACATGATCTGCATGTAGAGTACGTGTTCTCTACACGTTTGCATAATTTAAAGAAAACAAATCAATACCCCTTCAAAACCCCATGCATAAATATTTTCTTTCCACCTTGGGCGCAGGCACAACTTCTAAGCCTATCTCCACTTAAACGTTCACCAAACAATATGGAGCAAACACCCACCTGGGACCCTCACTTACTAAAGCATTTCAACCAACCACGACATCAGAAAACAAGGATCCCAGGTGAGGAGATCAGACTTTCAAGTGAAATCAAGACATTTTAAACTGAAACTGGCCTGCAGTGTTTTCTCTTTTGTTTGGTGGTTTTCACAAGTTTGCCGTTGGTATAGGACAGTGGTCTCCAAACTGTTGCCCTTTACTTGCCTTTATCCAGCCCATGAGGCATTATTCTTGCCAATGAAACCAACGAGGCAGGATTGCTTCCACTGACACCAATGAAAGGGCATAGTTCCACTAACAAAAATGGGGCACTATTCCTCCCAGTGATACCAACTACTTCTCCCCCTAATACCAAAGATCAGCATTGTTTACTCCCACTGGGCACAGCCTGGCACCTTTGAAGTCTGAAGGACAGTAAACTGGCCCTTTCTTTAGAAAGTTTGGAGATCCCGGGTATAGGAGTTTTCTTCCACAACCCAAAGTTATGCAGGTAAGCTTACTCACAAACTAGACCCAGCATTCTATGTGCAAGTCCATATGACTGCAGTAGCAATACTAGACTGTAAACTCCCCTGTTATAAGAACTGATATAAATAGTCTATGTCCTCTGCAAAGCGCTGTGAACTTAGTTTCACCATGCTAAACTTAGTATGTTGCAACTATCAGAACTGATCTATGTGTGGTGTGTAAGGCATGTAAACCCCCTATATACTTTCTGTTACCTGTCTGCGCAGTGGAATGCTTTTGGCCAGCTTGTGGACAGCCAGCTGGCTGTTGAAGTCAGACTTCTTGGAAGGATGCTTCATCTTGAAGATAATGATGGTCACAAACATGGCAGACACGATGGCAGCTCCCGTGCAGTAAATGATAATCTCAAGGTGTAGTGAGGAGGTCATGTGTGCCGGTTTCTCATCCACAGCTGTGCCCATGTACATGAGAGAGTTATTGTTATAAAAGCGCAATCAATACATTTGTATAAATGTGTTCTGAATTACTTATGGTTAAAAATGTGGCCATGCATAAACTTGTAACCAAGCTGTAAATACTGTTCACAGCTCCTTATCCACAAAGCCTTAAATCATTTAGAGTAAGGGGGCAGTGAGAAATATGTAATAGTACTAGAGAGCTAATACAGAGACACGTGACCCTATTTAAAGTGTATAGATTATAAAATGTTTTATTTATTAGTTTGAAGCTGAACTCTGAGCACGCAAAAAAAAAAAAAAAAAAAACCCACAATAAATACATTGGACCTTGTTGTAACTATAGGTAACCTATGCATTTATACTGCTCCTTGAGTAACAGAAAATACTAGTAATACAAACTGCAATTTACGATTATGGCTGAACTACCAATTTAAAATGCAGCACACCTCTCATGAGAGAACTAGACAGAGGGGCAGTCATTGCTGGCATCTTTATAAAAATGCTAGTTGTATTGCCGTCTCTGACTAATACTTGTAAGCAGCAAACCCAAAAAGCCATTCTGGAAACACACCGTATGGTCATCATTTTGTGGATACTAAACTATCACACTTATAGGAGCTAGTTGGGCAAGCCATTTAAAAACCAGTCAATTATATGGAAATGGAAACAGCCAACATAGTTCCATCATGACAGGTGTACTTTAAAGTAACTTATTTTGCCTTGAGCTAAGACAAATGAATGTATTACAGATACACACGAGTAAAAAAAAAAAAAAAAAAAAAACACAAACACTAAAATTTAAGCATACATGTACAACAAAAGCAAAAACAAAATGAAGATGGACAGAAAATACAATATATGGCAGAACAATAGAGAAAAGATAGATGCCATATCCGCAAGATGGATAGAAAAGAAAGAAAATCCCATCAACATTTTGGTACTTCCAGTGTCTGTTTGGGTTAATAAAGCCAACTTGTGTAGTTTAATTTATTGTAAACCGGCTCCATTGACCTCTTCGGCACAAATACATGCACATTGTTGTAATATTAACAAACAGAACTGGCTTTATAACCCTCCTAAACACTGGAGCACTGACAAAACACATGCATTTCATATGAGCCAAAAGGACAACAGACTAGGGGACATTTCAAAGTGAAACATTATTAATCTGTAACTTTCAGAGCAATCCTCCAGCTGTGAGTAAAGGCAGGACAATACAGGTCACAAGGGCCCATTAAACGCTCTATTTACCAAGTTGTAAATAAATCAGACAATTTGTTCACACTGAAGTTAAAACGCATAGTATCTACTAGTGCGATAATATAAGGAGCTGTAAACTCAACACACTCTACTTGTACTCCAAATACTGCCTGGTTGCGGCCATTCTGACATATAAATTAGATATTTTACCCTGTTTATAAGTGAAGATTTTGATTTAGGATTTACAGTATAATTGTTCCGTACTAAACAAAATCATTAAAAATGATCTAATTTTCCCTTTTATGTATAGTTAATATACTGTATATATTTAAGGTTAACTAATATTAACAGCACAGAAGCAGCATTTTTGCAGCATTGGTCTTTTTGTCCAGCTGACATTAGACAAACAGACCTGGCTCACAATTAGTGTTCCAATTCATCTCAAAGATGTTTATTAGGATTGGCGTAGGTCTACATACTTTTCGCCATACATTGTACTGTAATGCAGGCATGTACTGGCCATCGGACTACCGGGAGTATCCCGATGGGCTGATGGCTCAGTGGGCTGGTTTCAGTGACAGCCAGTGGTGTTGCTAGGGGGTGGCTTTTGAGGCTATAGCCCTGATTCTGGGACCCATAGCCCCGAGTCCCAGGTGTCCCCAACCACTACCGGGCTGTGGCCACTCTGCAGCTATGCGGCAGACCGCATGGGAGAGCGGGCAGACAGCACCGCCCGCCCTGCATCACCGCTGTTCCGCCCTCACTGTGTAGGCACAGGCAGCAGAGAGATTACATTATCCCTCACTGCCCGCCCTCTCTCTGGGGACCCCGATGTAGGTGGGGGAGGCTCTCTGGGGACACCGATGTAGGTGGGGGAGGCTCTCTGGGGACACCGATGCAAGGAAAGGATCTCTGGGGACCCTGATGTAAGGGGGAGGCTTGTTTTGCACAATTGCATATAGTTTATATACTGTTTTTGTGCGTGTTTGCAAAATTAAAGTGGGCCAGTCTAGATGAAGTCCAGTGCCAAATTTTTGCCCCAGTCCAGCCCTGCTGTAATGTAAAGCCCCGTACACACAGGCAGAATGTCAGGAGCGATTTGATGGTACGAAAAACACCGGCTGACATTCAGCCCGTGTGTATGTTGGTCTGTCGGACGTGCATGCTGGAAAAAAAAAGCAGTCGACGACTCCCGATCAGCGCTCTCAGCCAATGGCTGATCGAAGTGTTCTGGCGGAGGGGCCGTCCACCTGTCAGAAGACAACAGCTCAGCGGGGGAAATCGCTGGACTAAACTCACATTGTTAGTGCAGTGGCTCCCGACCTGAGCTGTCATTTTTTTCGCACCAGAAAAAAATGGTAGTGTGTACCAGGCTTAAGGCAGATGTAAAACAGATTCATGAAATTTGAGCTGGGCACATATTTATAGTGTTTTCTTATCCCTCTCCAAAGCAGGCTTTCTCCTGCTCCGTAGCTCTGTTATCAGCCCGATTCTGACAAGTTCTCCGACACAGGAGAGAAAAGCAGCTTAAAGTTTGTGTCGTAGGAAGTTTCTATAAATAGAGTAGCAGACAGCTTGCCTTCTCACAGCAAAGCTCTGCACATTCCTTCCTTCCGTTGCCAATGTGGAGTGGGGGTGTGTGCCTTTCCTCCAATCAACTGTCTTGGCTGTATGCCCAGACTTCACACTCAGTGCTGAACAGGAAGAAAAAAATCTATCACAATGTGCACTTTCCAAAGAATGCATAAAGCTGAAGACAGCAGATATACACATAAAACTTATGTAGGGAGATTTGTTTCATCCCTGTGTATAATCTGAGGCTGTTCACTTCACTGGGTATATGTGAGGTTTTACATCCACTTTAAGTCTTCAAAATCAACACTAAATATATTCAGCCCAAAAAAAGCATCATCTGTATTTTTTAGGCTTTGCCACAGTACAACTCATTTATCAATCGTGCTGGCATTTTCTTTTAGGAAATAAAAGTAGGTGGAATGACTTCCAGAAAAAAAATGTTATATTATTCTGCCTATACTTCAGTCTAATTTATGTTTAGAGGGGGCTAACCCACATAAAAACAAAACTTGCAAAATTAGAAAATTTGATTTTAATCAGAAATGTGTCTCAAGGCAACACAGGAGCCTTCAGCTGATATGAGAATGGGAATTAAACTCAACTTTTCATAAAGCAACTCTTCCTAGAAATGGTTTAATTATTTCCCCTTGGACTGTGTAATAAACACATCTAAAAGAATATAAGCAATCAACCTAGTATCAAGAACAAAAAGCGGTTTTATTACCGATACAGATGAGTAGTGAGAGTTGTTAAAGGGGATTTTAATACTTATTTCCTTTCCTCTATTAGCAATGTACGGTAGATGGAATCTTAAACACCTGAAAACCACATTTTGTGGGATAGATGGGGTTACATGTTAGGATAGTGTTAAGGGTAATAAGAATTAGGTTAAGACCCCTTTCACACTGAAGTGCTTTACAGGCACCACAGCGCTAAAAAAAAAAATAGTGATTTCTGATAATAATCCCGGCTTTACACTGCTGGTCCCCAACATGGTGGTCCCTGGCATGGTGGTCTCCGACAAGCGGCACTGGTGGTCCCCAACATGGTGGTCCCCAACTTGCCACACTGATGGTCCCTGACATGGTGATCACTGACAAGCGGCACTGGTGGCTGCGACACTGGTGGTCCCTGACAAGCGACACTGTTTTGCATTTATATTAAATGCATTAACCACTTCTGGACCGGCTCACGACGATATACGTCGGCACTTTGAAGCTACCATAACCCTGGTATCCTCTTCTTCAGTGAGCGGTCCAGTTTCAGATAAGTGGTCTCAGCAGCAGATTTGCCATGAGATAACTTTTATCGTGGGCGGGAGAGGGGCTCCCCTCTCCTACAACTCTCTGGTGCCCTCCGCCGCTTACCGTAGCCGCTGGTAGAAGCGGAGGTGATCAGATCCTTCTCTGTTAGGTATGGAGATGAGTGAGGGGAAGATGGCTCCCACCTATCTCAATACCATTGCAGGGCGGAAGTGCAGAAGCGAACGCATATGTGCGCAAATACGGTGTGAAAGAAAGTATTGCAACAATCGTCATTTTATTCTCTAGGGTGTTGAAAAAAAAAAAAAAAAAAAAGGATGTTTGGAGGTTCTAAGTAATTTTCAAGCAAAAAAAAACAGTTTTTAACTTGTAAAACACCAAATCTCAGAAAGAGGCTCGGTCCTTAAGGCTCCATTCACACTAGCGCGTTTTTTGATGCATTTTGCATGAAGAATTTTTTAACATGGGTTCCTATGGAATATGTTCACATCAATGCCTTTTTGTACCTCTGCGTTTTTGGAAAGGGTCAGGGACTTTTTTTCACGCAAAATGCAGCGTTTTGCATGTAATAGAATTCAATGGACCAGCATCAAAAACGCAAGTGTAGCACTTTTGCAGCGTTTGATGCGTGTTTTTTTTTTTTTTTTTTTTTTTTTAAGACTGTATACAGTCTTAAAAAAACTAAAAAAAAAAAAAAATAAATAAAAAAAAAAAAAGCAAAACGCGTCAAAACGCTGCTCAAAAATGTGGCAAGCATCACAAAAAAAAAAACTCCAAAAAACGCTCAAAAGCAACATGCATAGATGTGAATCGAGCCTCAGTGGTTAAATGTATTAAATGTATTAAATTAATATTATTATAATATGCATTTATATTAAAATGCTTTGCATTTATAAGGCTGTAACCTATCATACTGTGTGTTATGTATGGCTTACTGGCTGCAGAATGAGGGGTGTGATTTGTGTTGAAGTAGGAGAGTTCACGTTTTCATGTACAAGCCTAGTGTACCTCCCACATTCATTCCCATCCCCAGGATTCATGGGGAATGTAGTCTGATTATAGTTAGTGAGAGAGAGAGAGAGAGAAGAGGATATGATGCAATCACTGTTCTAAGAGATCCTCCCTGCCAGAAAAGATGATGCATTTTTTGAATCAAAGAGCTGATTTCCTGAAAATTCAATCAGTCATATCTCTTAAAGGATAAGAAATTTCACAAATGTAATAACTGTTTAGTATTTTGTGTGGGGGGTGTACTAATTTTTTTTTTTTTTAAATCCTGGAGTGCTGCTTTAAGGCTTCATGTACACCATGCCTACATTTACCGTTTTACATTTTCCCGCAGCCAGAGGTCAAAACGTTCCTATCCTGAATGCGATTCTTCTGCGTTCAGAAGAGAGGTTGAACCTCACCTAACTGCAGCAGCTCCTAAACTCTGCTAAAAGCTAGTGTATACATGGACACATTGGCTTTTATGGAGTTGAGTTTGGGAGCTTTGGCAAAAAAAATGCCAAAAGCTCCTAAACTCACGTTTATGAGCTGCTAGTATACATGAAGTCTTAGTCTGTTAAGGAATCAAAGTTGATAAAATGAGGGAAGGAAAGGGCAAATAACAGGAACATATTAAAACGGATAGGGGTAAGTACACAGGACATGAAAGATGCAGACGGGAAACTGGAGAGGACATGGAATGACAGAGGTAACTTGGGACTTGATAGTTCTCTGGATAGGAAACCTTTCCTATAGCAAATTTCTTGTCTAGAAAAATGAGCATTGTTTTGTATGTCCCATTTTTACTCAATGAGAACTATTTAACAGTTGTCAAAATATTCTAGATGAGTGATGCTCAACTTAACAGAGCTCCAAAAGTGTACATTTATCAGTGTTGTTTATGGACCATAATCTTCACCACACAAACATAAATATATATATATATATATATATATATATATATATATATATATATATATATATATATATATATATATATATTTATTAACCGTAGTTGTGTCCTTAAGAGGGAATTATGAGAAACCTCACACTTCTGTTAATTTGTTTTAAATCCTCCCAGCTGGGGGAAGAGCAGTTACAGAAAATAGTACTTCATTTTAAAACCATTTCTTCTCTTAGTCATTTCTTTGTAGAAATCATTGCAAAATTATAGCACACATTGCAGTCTAGTTTAACTAAAAGAGTATTTTTGCATTGAAAGATGGTACCTTTTGACTCAGAAATGCATGTAACATTTAAGAGGAGAGGACAGAATAGAACCATATATACCTTCAAGAACGGTCAACCATGCAGAATGGTGAGAGAGCCCAATGGAGTTAGCGGCCAGGCAGGTATACTGGCCAGCATCCTCAAAAGTGACATTCGTCAGGTGGAGAACCTCCATCTCCTTGTCGGTGGTGTTGACTCCTGCAGTCTACAGAGAACAGCATCGAAGAAGGGAAGGGGGGAGATGGACAAGCGAAATGCCATGAGAACCAGAAGAGGTGTGGGCAG
Source organism: Aquarana catesbeiana (assembly GCF_042186555.1). NCBI lineage: Eukaryota > Metazoa > Chordata > Amphibia > Anura > Ranidae > Aquarana > Aquarana catesbeiana. The sequence continues at coordinate 621,208,436 of NC_133326.1, read as the reverse complement.
GTATTGTCCTGGAACCAGATGGTGCCAAGGACAAAGAAAAGAAACCACTGGAAGAAATCTTGTTAGAAGATTTAAGGAATACATATACCCTTAAGCCTGGCCTAAAGAGAAGCTAACTCAAGTTAAACCCGTCACCAAAATTGAGACCTCCTGCCCACTCATAACATGCTGGAGATTAAACACATGGAAAAATGAAACCCAAGCATTATGGCCTTGTTCATTTCTGAAAAACAGGATGATAGAGAAAGCAAAGAAAAGGGTAAGTCTGCATCTCAACTAAGAATGTGTAGTATTCCATGCCATTAAGATCTTTGTTATACACAAATGCAACTATTGGAAAAATTTAGAGGAGCCTTATGAATTTTGAAAACCTACGTTTATTAAGATCTCACTCTAGCAATGTTATTGTAGATTAGAATAGGTTAATAGAGTTACTAGAGCTAACTCTAGTAGAAAAAAAAAGAAATCACAGGCGATAAAACTATACAGAATTTGTAAGCCAGTTAAGAGAAATTTAGTAGTAGGGTGCTCCTAAAACCCACGCTTGTGTTATAGGTGGGATGGAATGTGAAAATGTAGTTTATTTAATATTTTCTACAGTTTTGGGAGCCCCAACAAGCAGTAATTTTTTCCATAAAATGCTCTTCACCTAGGATGCTTGAGTTTACTTTTTCTGATAGAAATGCCTCTAGAAGTGTCATAATCCCTATTGTCAGTGCTTTGGCAACCCGATTCCTGGGCTTGAAGTGTGGGGGAGTGGAATAGGGTTAGAACCAGATTTTGTTGGGTCTGTTCCTGCTGGGGAAATTCACATACACTATTTGTGCTGGTGACCGCTGTCACTTGGACTAAAAATGTGGAAAATATTAAAATTTGTTGCCACCACCAAAAAAGGAATAGGTGCAATTGTCCAATAGGAACACTTGGGTTGGTAATGACTAAGAAGGGATTTCCCTTAGGCAGGCCATACAGGATTTATTTTTTTTTTCATTCGTGCAGTGAGTTGAACGAAAAAAAAAAAAAAAAAATTCCCTCATCCTTAAATTCAGTGTGGATAAGGGAATCACTCCCATTGCGCTATTGTATTCTGCTGGCAGGCAAGGCTATTGCCGGCTATAGCTTGCAGCATTGATCGCTTAGGAAGAACCCAACAGGCTAGTTTTACACAAGTTGATCGACTTGTGTACAACCAGCTAGACCATACATTGATTGAATTTTGGCTGGTCCCTACTGAACTGGACGGACTAATTTCGATCCATGTATGACTGGCTTTACTTTGGGGAGATTTTCTTTTACTTCCTTTTGTCTCTACAGGACAATAAGGCAAGATAGTTCTCTGCCATAAGACAAAATCTATGCAGGGAATTTAACCATCAGCTACTCAATCCAAAATATTTATTTTCAAATCTTAATGTGTTAGGGCATGATCAGGGAGTTTATGACCTCTAAGTCACAATTTGGAACAAAAAGTAAATTTAAGGACATTGTTCAGACACCATAATTTTGCAGCATGAAATAAAATTACACTACTTCCTCTCACAGCCATTTTGGATCATCTGCACTGACTGATATGACAGTAGTCCATTCCAAGAACCAAGGAAGACAGCCAAGCCCTTCAAACTTTCTGAAAAGCTGTTCATTCTGGAACAGAACATGTTTTCCACTCTTGATAGTCAGAGACCTATTTAATTTCCAGATGGACTGTTACGATGTGTATAATTTCTAGATTCCAGCAGTAACAGGAAGTAGTGTCATAGTAAAGATTAAAGTATCTTTCTGCAGGAAGGCATTACATATAATTAAAAAGTTTTTTTTCCCTCCAGAAGGGGTCCTGGAAGCAGCTGAGCAAAGTATACAGTTATTAAGAGTTCAGAACACAGACAGGAGAGTAAGAGAGAAAGAAAGATTGCTGAAACTAAACCAGGCCACACGCAAAAGTATTTTTCCATGGAAATAAAGCAGACAAAAAAAAAAGGGGGTAGATGTACAATATGCCCACCAACTGGTTTTTGGAGAGCAATTGTCCCAAAGGCCTAGTTTATTTGACTTAATTTAGCTCAGGAGGTGCCACCAAATTTTTTTTTACCTTGAGTCATGGGTCTGGTGACGGTAAGCCACGCAGACTGATTGGCCTCACCAATATAATTGGACACTTTACATATGTACTCCCCACTCTCTGCCTCTGTCACATTGTACAGGGTCAAAACTTCTGCGTCTGAGCTATAAATCCCAGAGTGCTGAAATAAACCGAATACATCAGGGTGTCAACACAGCAACAAACACAGAGCTGATATTTCCCACAAACCAAGAGCCAGATTTACTAAAAAGTCACCTGTGCCACACTTCTAAGTTGCCTATTATTCCCAGCATTAGTTGGATACTTGCAAGCTACTGAATGTATGCATCTGCTTTTGGCTTTTTAATTTTACATAAATATAGTAACAGTAGGCAATATGCTGGCACCTGGAAGAGTGGAGAACATGTCTTCAATGCTCCTACTTGTCTGATGCAATAGAATTTTTGAATATAAGTAAATTGCATAGTTCAGGCACTTGTATCAGAGGCCTCCTTCACACGGGTATCTGCCAGCAGATTCTTGTTGGCAGAGAACAGCTTCGTGCACACACTGTATGCAGAATGGAACGGTGTGGTCACTGTATAAATGAATGGCTGGCACCACCACGGTTCACATCCAAGCAGTCACATGCAAACAGAGCTCTTGACCAGCACCGGACACAGACAGTTTGGTTTATGGACAGTATTTCTGGCCACGGCTAATCGGCCATAGCGTAGCATGCTGCTGCATACAGAGGCAGTGTTTAGCTTTTTCTTTTAAAAATTCAAATACAGCCTTTAAAAGGGTTTTCCACAGTAAATTAGAAAGTGTACCTATATTGGATTATCAAACACAAAGAAAAGTGGGATCACAGACTGTTTTTTCTGCAGCTCAACTGCAGGCAAGAGATGGGACTGAAAATTATCAAAGCAAATATAATAAAATTCATTAGGCATTATTACTGTAAATCCATGTCAACTAACAGAAAAAAAAATATTCCAGCCAGTCCAGAAAGGACAGACGAGGTCACTGCATATGAGCTGACTGTCTGTATAAAGGCATCACCTGTCAGACCGATCAGGAAGCAACTTAGATTACAGTTTTTTCATGCTGATTTCTGCTGTATGCCATAGGCATTTTATTGTGGTTTACCTAGGTGCAAGAGATTGTGCACTGTTGAAGGTGAGTGTGTTTTAACGTTTTTTAAAAAAAATAAAACACTATGTGGTAGGTCTCTGCTTGTATGGAGTAATTGTGAGGAAGTGGAAAGATCTAAGATACCTGAACCTCAGGAAGGGTGTGCAAGTAATTTCTTAAAGTTGTTGTAACCCTTCTTTTTAAAAAAAACAAAACAAAAAAAAAAAAAAAACAACAAACATGCCTATATTTACCTGCTTTGTGCAATAGTTTTGCACAGAGCAGCCCTGATCCTCTTCTTCTGGGGTCCCCCGCCAGCGCTCCAAGCCCCTCCTCTTAATCTGGTTCCCCTACGGAAAGCCGCTTTCCATAGGGGCACCCATGTGGGCTCGTTCCTGAGATCTGCTGCTGCATCCATTGACACAGACAGCAGCACAGACCACCCCCTGCTCCAGGGTCACAGGATTTGATTGACAGTAGCAGGAGCCCATGGCTCGTGCTGTTATCAATCTGTCCAATGAGGAGAGAGACATCGGCTGGAGTCGCTGCGCTTTTGCACATCGCTGGATTGGATCGGGCTCAAGAAAAAAAAAGGAGGATCTGGGGGGGAGAGCTGCAGCACAGAAAGTTTTTCACCTTAATGTATAGAATGCAGAGAAGGCTTTACAACTCCTTTAAAGCTAATCTTCATGTTTCCCGAGACTTTAAATAGCTTGTTTGGACCAAGCTTGTCCAAATGAACTATTTCTTTCACTAAGTGCTTCGGATACATACAGCACACAGTGCTAGGTTCCGGGTTTGAGACAGAGACTTCCAGTCTCACAAACAGAACAAAATAGGAGTCGGTGGGAGTCTCTTGTCTCAGCTTGAAGGCTGGAACCAGCACTGTGTGCTGTATGTAGCATGCAGGACATAGTGTGCTTAGATCAGTGGTTCTCAACTCCTGTCCTCAGGACCCACTAACAGGCCAGATTATAAGTATTACCTTGGGGAGATGCAGACTAGAATACTACAATCACTGAGCAGCAAATGATATCACCTGTGATGTATTTCAGTTATCCTGCAAACCTGGCCTGTTAGTGGGTCCTGAGGACAGGAGTTGAGAACCACTGGCTTAGAGCTAGTGTAGCATTTGGTAAAGGAAATAGCTTGGACCAGCTTAAAATGACAGGCAACATGGAGATCAGCTTTAGGTGGTAGCACATCTTGACTGAGGTGGAGGAGGAGTGGTGTGAATCACTGGGGGGAGCTGCATTCTGAAGGCTTTTTACCTTCATGCATAGAATGCATGAAGATAAAAAGCCTTCAGCCTTTAGAACCAATTTAATTGAGATAACAGCGCTTGAGTTTAAGAACACAGTTGTCTACAGGACTGGTCACACCTACTTACACACCAGGTTAGGTCCCTACATGAAGCGTAACTGCAGGCATCCAATCTAATACAGGGCTCCAATACTTTATAACAGCCACATTTTCTAGCTGCCATATTCCCGTTCCAAATTCTTCATTACAGGAGCTTTAGATAAATGTTGCAATCAGACACTTTTGTACATTTTAATAAATCTGGTCTTGGGTATCCCAAAATTTCATAAGACATAATAATTTACAGAGTACATAAACCTCTTACTTACATTTAAAATTCAAGCTGGACACATGTATTAACAACAGTTTCTCAAAACAGAATCCAATATTTAAAAGGGATGCTTACCAGGTAATGAGCATTTATGAAATCTGATTACTCTGCTCACAATATCTGTAGCGGCTACCTGGTAGGTTATCCAAAACGGATAACAATTTATTTATGAAACAATACCTTTTTTTTTTTTTTTACACTCTGTGGGCAACCTAGTTATTTAAGCAGCATTCATACTAAAAGGACATTGAACACATATGAATCATTGATTTAAAGCGGTATTAAACCCAAAAGCAATTATTATAGTGCTGCTTACCAATTCTTAGATGCGATGGCTGCATTAGTTTTCTTTTTAAAGGGTTTCTTTCTTTTATTTTTATCTGTTGATTTGGCCAGTAATCTGTTTTTTCAACAGAACACGCTGCCCTGTAGATGTAGCAGTGACAGTGTTGAGACAAATTATTTACCACTGACGGGGTGCTTACTATGAACAGCTTTTATGTAAAACCTTCATCACAAAAAGATAAAAATGCTGTAACTGCGTAAAGCAGTAGTAAATCGCAGTTGATTGAGAAAAAAAAAAAAAAATCCCTGCAAGGCAATGTCATAATGTGCATTGCATACTAGCACATTATGAGAGACCTACCTTAGAACAAAGCCCTCCAGTGCCACGCTGTCACCGCTGAGAGGGCCAACTTCTTCCCCCGGTGGCCAGGGGTGCCATGATGTCACTCCTGCACATGCACACGGGAGCCGCTGTTTATGGCACGGGCTCTAAAGGTCCGGCACCATTTGCCAGACCTTCAGAGCGCATGCGCCGGTAACGTCACTGGCTGCATGCACTCTGAATATCTCCTAAACTGTGTAAACAAGTTTAGGAGATATTCACAGTACCTACAGGTAAGCCTTACTACAGGCTTGCCTGTCGGAACAAGTGGTAGAACAGAGTTTACCACCACTTTAAATAATGTTAGCTGGAGTTCAAGTTTAGTTTGTTAGTGTCTCTAAATCTGCTAGCACATCCAACACGCCCCCCCCCCCCCCCCATATTAACAATGCTGCTGTCCAAAAGGTGCCCCCTGTGCTCCTTTATCCAGAGTGGGGGAACTCTAATAGAGGAGATGTGCTATTAGCCAGATCACCAGGTGGAAACAGAGGTGGAAAAAAGAAAAAACTAATGCAGCCACCACATTGCATGATTGATAAGCTGTAGTTTACTACATTTTTATTTTCAAATGAACCACTGAACTGTTTAATGCCCCCACAAAAATACAACTACCGCTGTCATTTTAGGGTTACCTTTTGTGTAATATGACAAAACAAAGTCAAAAGGGCTACATAAATCTCAAATATCTTCATCTTTATGCAAGTATAGATACATAGGCTCTTTAAAGTATGTCATTTAATTTAGTTTTGGATAAATGGAACCTTTGTCAGATTTTTCTTACAGTCTGTGCCCTAGCTAAGAAGATTATCCCTCACAGTGGGACACCAGGACATGAAATAAGGGGAACTGGTATCACTGGGAGAGGAAGGCACATAGAAGCAAGAAAAATCTTGCAAGGCTTCCCCTAAAAAAAAAAAAGGGGCGTTCATTTTTTGGTCTGATCTCACACCACTTTCTGTCCCTCCAACCCTAGGAGAGGCAAATTCTCCACTGTGGATACAAACAGCAATAAAAAGAAAACTAAGACGTTCTAATCCTACCTACCCTCAAATCTATATGTTCTGGTTACAGTTGATCTTCAACTTTTGATATGTGCAACAAAGCTGATCCTACATTAGATATGTGCAATAAATCTACTAATATCTATCTCACTGAAAACCATATTTTAAACATTTAAAAGTACATTTATTGTCTTCCCGAACACACTGTAAAGCTCAATACAATTTTAAAGCATTAGCGAATGAATAAAATACTTTCTAACTTGAAGCAGGCTCTAGAAGACAAGCCTGCTGGTTCATTCAATGTGAAGGAGAAGACTGCCCCGTCACATCGCGTCAGTGCGCCAGAGCCTGTTGTCAGGATATGGTCCTAGACGGGTCTATATTTAGCAACCCCCCCCCCAAGTTAATAAATAATACAGACCCTGACTAATTGTATTCGGCAGACTCAAAAGTGCTGCATCTGGTTGGCTGATTTTCCATCGGGCTTTTCACACTAAAAAAGACCGGGAGCAGCTACCTATATTAACCCCATCACTTCCAGAGCCAGATGTTATCATACTCGGGGACATTAAATAAGTGTACCTACTTTCAGAATCTCTACATAAGGGAAGCCATCGGAGGCTATTCTGCTCCCGTTGATTTCAATGTGCCGAAGCCATTGTATGTGAGGCTGTGGATCGCTGTAGACTTTGCAGAAGAACTCAGCATTACTTCCAATAGTAACTGATGTATTTGCTGGCAGTCCAGCTTGAAGGATTGGCCGGTGAGGGGAACGCTCTAAAAAAAAGGGAAAAAAAGAGAGAGTGCAATTCCATTGCTTTTAATCCCAAATGCATTGTGAATGTACTACAGTTTCATCAATAAAACCATTTCTTCCATCTTGGCTATAATCCCTTCTTTTGCTCGATACTCCCCCTCTACACTTAAAAAAAAAAAAAAAAAAAAAAAGTACAGATTGCCAGTGCAAGAGTTACAGTAAGGCCTCATGTACACTGAGGCTGTTAAACAAACCTTCAGAGGCAGTTGGACGTTTTCTTCAACTGCCCCTGAACTCATTCGATGTTATCCTATGTGACCATGTACACAGTTTCGTTTATAGTCATTTTTAGGCAGTTGCGTTTAACAGCCTTTCTTTGAAGGCAAAAAATTGAGTTCAGACGCCAAAGATTTCCACGTTTCAGACGCCAAATGCGGCTAAACGCGGTACCGGCGTTTAGCCGTGTTTTCATTTGTAAGCGTTTGGTGCCCTATTTTTTTTTTTACATTAAAAATCTCAAAAATGATGGCAAATGATGAAAAAAAACATTAAAAAAATATATTTTAAAAACTTCTAATTGCTTGCAATGATTCATAGACCATTTATATACCCTAATGAGCCCATGATCCAATCCAATACACCACTAGCATTGCTGTTATCCACAGTATAATTGGAATTTGACCCATATGTTAGATTTGAACAAGCAACTTGTGGCAGGTGACGTGGAAAGTGGACAATCCACAACTTGTGGCAGGTGACGTGGCAAATGACATTCCGCAACGTGTGGCAGGTGACGTGGCAAATGACAATCCGCAACGTGTGGCAGGTGACGTGGCAAGTGGACAATCCACAACTTGTGGCAGGTGACATGGCAAGTGGACAATCTGCAACTTGTGGCAGGGGGTGTGGCAAGTGGACAATCCACAACTTGTGGCAGGTGACGTGGCAAATGACAAGCTGCAACTTGTGGCAGGTGACGAGGCAAGTGGACAATCCACAACTTGTGGCAGGTGACGTGGCAAGTGACACGCTAAATACAAGTACACTGCTGCTCTCTCAGCTGCTGCTACTCACTCTGGTCTCACAAAATGGCTGAAATAGTTAAATAATACTGTATTTTGAGCTTGGGGAGGGTCTTATGATGTTATCTTAACAAAACAGTTCGACGCAAACGCAGTAAAACGCCGTTAAAACGCCGTTAAAACGCGGCATGCAAACACAGCTAAATGGACGTTTTAAACGCTGGCTTCGATGTGTCAAAACAAATCGCTCAGAGGACTTTGCCTCAGCGTCCCGTGTACATGGAGCCTAACAAAAACCATCACCAGCAATGCTGGTGAAGCCACTGATGGCCCACATTGGGACCAGTCACCAGACCTTTTCTTATTTCTTCCCAGTGCTTGGCCATGTAATGTTCGCAATCAGATAACATGTCCAAGCACAAAGCGCAATGGAAGCCTGTTAGTTTAATATCTTTTTATTAAACATAGAATATACAGAAACAAGAAGAATATAGTAACAAAAGAAGTCATTATTCCAACAGTCAAAGAGACCGAATACAAGGGCTCCTGTATACCCATAGTTTAGCAAACAGAGGAAATACAATCTAGGACCCGCAGCGACAGAAAAAAAAAAATATATATATATATATTTAAACAGGCTGGATTACAGTACCTGGCCCTTGAGCGGATATGGGTCTAGGCGAGCCCCTGGGTCCACATATAACTAAAGAAAAAATGACTTGGTAACAGTTGAACTGAGGAGGAGTTACAAGTTAGAAGTAAGGAGAGGGGGAGAAGGAGAAGAGGGACAAGTGGGGAGAGATTGAGAAGGACAGAGAAGGTGGGAGGTGGGGGTAGGGTGGGAGGCTGGCAGACATGGTAATATTCGTATAAATGGTTCAAATACAGATACTAACAAACTTCTGAAAGTTCAAGGGGGTGGACCCTACACCACAGGTAGCAGTGGAATGTTGGGCTAGATGATGGAACATTTTAGGTTGTTTGGGTATTCTGGGAGATCGAGGAGATGATGTCCTTGTAGCAAGGGGTGGAGAGGAATGAGGTCCAAGGGGCCCAGATTAGAGCGTGACATTTGGTAGTTCCCCTTGCAATATGGGTGAGTTCTTCCATGAGGCTTACCTCAGATACCTTTTGCAGCCAAGTCTTCATGGATGGGATTGTAGATTGGCTCCAAAGAGTGGGAATGAGAGCCTTAGCTGTATTTAGCAGGTGGGGAACAAGCGAGCGTTTATACCTGCCAATAGGCGTTGGGGTGGCGTGGAAGAGTATAGTCCAAGGGTCCTGGGGAAGGTTAACATCAGTAATCTGATGAATCAGATCTATCACCTTAGAACGTATGGACGTATGGACGTATGAGGGGGCAGAACCACCAGATGTGTGCGTGGGTATCATCACCTCGCAGTTCCTCCAGCATAGCGGGGAGTTGGCGGGGAACATTCGATGGAGTTTAGCTGGTGTGTGGTGCCATCTGGTGAGAAGCTTGTAATTGAATTCCGCCATAGTCGAAGCAAGTGAAGAGACATGTGCAAGTTGGAGAACTTTGTCCTTGTTTGTAATAGTGGAGCCAAGGTCGGATTCCCATTTGGTCAAATAGGCAGGGTACGGAGGGCTCTGTAATTCAATAAGAGCCCTATAGAACTGTGAAATACAGTGTAGTGGGGGGTCCACGTGATTGAACAAGGATTCAATTCCATTGAGGTCTTGGATACTTCATAGAGGCTGGGGAAGGGTTAAAATGAAGCGTTGCAGTTGATTGTACCTCCATTTGTTCATGAAGGTGACTGGTTTGGATCCCAAAATCTCAGGTAGTGGCTTAAGTGTGTTTGAACGGAGAATGTGGTGTAATAGGAGAGGGCCCTCTGGTGACCATGATTTGAATCCTGGGTCCAAGGAGCCAGGCATAAAATGTTTATGATGTAGGAATGGCATCAGAGGAGAGTCATATGACCAGGAGAGTTTCTTATGTAGTCTGTCCCAAACATCTAGAGAAGATGTGGTGAGGGGTGAGGTATTTTGAGAGAGGTTTCTAGAGGAACAGGGTATCTAGGGAGTGGTGAAAAGATCCGAACCGCATAAAGAGTGTTCCAACTGTACCCATAATTTAGAGGCAATGGCATATTTACAGTCTGCAATACGTGATAATACTACAGCATGATAATAAGCTTTGAAGTTAGGGACAGCCAACCCCCCCAAGCAGCTAAATAGTACTGCTCTGGAGACCCTGGGGTGACCGTCTCTCCAAAATAAAGCGGACGATCATGGTCGAGAGTGGGAAATCCTATGGGAACCCCTAAGGGGATCATGTGAAAGATGAAAAGAATGCAAGGTAGGATGTTCATCTTAAATTATATTAACTTTGCCTAGCCAGGAATGTGAGAGGGAGGACCATTTCCTGAGGTCTGTTCTAATACTGTTCAAGAGGGGGACACAAATCGTGTTTGAAGAGGGAGTGGAGGTTGGGGGTAAGATATATACCAAGATATTTCATATGTTTGGTTTCCCAGCGGATGGGGAAAAGGGGCTTCAGCTGGTCAGCAACTGGTTGGGGGATGGTTATATTTATTATCTTGGACTTTGATAGGTTAATTTTGAAGTTAGATATGGTTTGGAAATCAGAGAATGCTGACATTAGGTTTGGGAGTGAGATGGTGGTTGTTGGATGAAATATAAAATGTCTTCAGCATAGGCAGCATATTTATGGAGTCTATTTCCTTTTTGAATGCCATGGATATTCCTATTGTGTCTAATTGTGGCCAGAAAAGGTTTGAGGGAGATGGCAAAAAGGAGGGAGGAGAGGGGGCAGCCTTGTCTGGTACCATTGTGTAATGTAAAGGGGTCGCTTAAGGAACCATTTATGCGGATTTGTGCGGATGGGTTAGAATAAAGTGAAGAGATGCGGTGGTACATCTTGGGGCCAAGACCAAAATAGCGGAGGGTTGTCTTGAGGTATTCCCAGTCCACCCTGTCAAATGCTTTTTCAGCATCTGTGGAGAGGAGGAGGGTGGGCTGGGAATATCTATGAACAAAGTGGATTAGAGACAGGGAGTGCAAGGAATTATCCCTGGCCTCCCTATTGGGTATAAAACCCGTTTGGTCAGCTGTAATCCCCTGGGGAAGAAGGGGGAGCAGTCTATTCACTATAACTTTGGCATAAAGTTTAGTGTTTATATTTAAGAGAGAAATGGGCCTGTAGCTCCCGCAAAGGGTAGGGTCCTTGCCAGGTTTAGGGATGACGGTGATATGGGCAGAAAAGGATTCCGGGTGTAGGCCAGAGTTATGGGAGATGGAGTTGGCATATGCTGTGAGGCGGTGGAGCAGAATATCGTTAAATGTTTTATAATATAAGATGGTGAAGCCATTGGGTCCAGGGGCCTTGCCTGCGGGCGAGGATTTTAATGCATTTTGGAATTCGTCAATGGAAAAGTCAGCTTCCATGTTTTTAAGGGCCGATCCTGAGAGTTTGGGAAGATTAGCAGCTTTCAAGTAGGTGAGTATATGTTTACGTTTTTCTAGTTGTGGCAGAGTTCCTAGGCCACCCTCAACATTGAATAATTCAGCGTAAAACTCTCTAAATGCTTTGGTGATTTGGGGGGTAGCGTGTACTAATTCGCTCGAGATTTGATTTTAGGTATGAAAGAGAAGGTCTTTTTAGCCCTAAGGGATCTAGCCAGTTGTTAACCTGGTTTGTTTCCCCACTCGTAAACCTTTTGTGAAATGTAGTGAAATTTCCTTTTAGTGTCAACATCGAGAAGAGCTTGGAGTTCCTCTCTTTTAAGAGTGAGAGCTTCAAGGTGTATAGCTTGTAGCGAGAGTTTGTGTTGTTTATCAAGTTCAGCAATTTGACCTAGGACCTGTGAGCTGTTGAACATGTTCTTTTTTTTCCCATGCACCCAGTTCAATGAGACAACCCCTCATCGAAGTTTTGTGGGCTTCCCACAAGACAGAGGGGAAGGTTTCTGAGGATGCGTTCTCCCTGAAGTACTGGGTCAGGGAGGTGGATAGCATGGAAACCTCTGTTGGGTTGGAAAGGAGGGAGTCATTGAGCTTCCAATTATTGGTGCGGTGTGGCAGAGTAGGCATGGTCAAGCGTACAGAAACAGGTGCATGGTCCGAGATGGATGCAGTACCTATATTGGCAGAGCGTAGGAGAGGGAGGTGGAAGTGATCCAGAAAGATGTTGTCTATTCTGGAGTAGGAGTGGTATGTTTTAGAAAAGTGGGAGTAGACTTTCTTTAGGGTGAAGTAAGCGCCAGAAGTCTATAAGTTGTAAATCTAAGAGCCTTTTTTTGACATGCGCTAGTCGCTTAAATGGGATATTAGAGCAGCCCTGTGAGGTGTCAATCGTGGGGTCCAGAGGCATATTTATGTCCCCCCCCTAAAACAATCAAACCTTCAGCAAATTGTGATAGTTTTGCAAGAAGTTTGGTAAAGAAAGAGGGTTGGTTATGGTTGGGGCAGTAAACATTCGCTAGGGTGCATTTGGTGTTGCCTATATAACCTTTGAGGAAGAGGAAACGACCATGATAGTCTGCTTACATTGCAGTGAGACGAAAAGACGCACTGTTACTGAACCCAATGGCTACTCCTTTGGCTTTGTTGGTGTCAGATAAGCTGTAGTACCATTGTGGGAACTGATTGAGTAGAGTTTAACGGGTGTTGAGCGAGTCAAGTGCATTTCCTGGAGGAAAGCAATAGAAAAGTTTGAATTTTTTCAATTCTCGTAATACCTGATGCCTCTTTGCGGCCACATTAAGGCCCCTTACATTATAAGAGAGAACCGTTAGAGTAGCCATTACATCAGTGGTTAGTGGGCCTTCAGCTTATAAAACCATGTATGCCAGCAAAAAAGGAGGGAGGAGGAAGGTGGGATAAGGAGGGAAAGAACAGGCCAGAAGGGAGAAGAGGAGGAAAAAGAACACATACTGAAAAATTGTCTACAGTCTGTAAAACTAATGGGAATGAGAGGAAATGCATGCAGAAATTTGCAGTGGTCCCAGTGGGGAGGGGGAGAGCGAGCAGCCATCATGGACTCTAGGAAGAGACCAATAAGAACAACATGTGGGCTGCCAACTCTCGCCAACCCCAGCAGGAGGGGGGAAGGGGACATACGCCATGATAAGGGCATGAACAAGGAGCAGTAGGCTCCATTAGCGTACGGCCTCTATAAAGGGTATTGACAACTTTAAACTCTAGCAATGTCAGAACAGAGATATATCAAACCTTACAGAGCGGATCATATAACAATACTGTGCGACCATGCTGTGGGGGGGGGGGGTAAAACAACAAACAAAACAGAACCTGAGATGGTCACAAGTACATGTTGGAAGACTGAGCTCAGGAATGCCCAGGGTGAGGGTTCATCACAAGAATGTAGAGGGGTGATGAACTGAGGTGGGAGCTACTGTCAATGCAAAGAAGTATGGTAGCAAAGGAGATTAAGTATAGGCAGGGGAACATCTCACCCAATTTTCTGAGAGGAGCCCGGAGTAGTACGCTTCTGCTTGGATTGGGTTTTCCGCCATTTGGAGGCCTGAGGGGTCGAGAAGTTAGGTATGGGGTTTTGCCATCCCAGGAGCTCCATTTGCGGCATGTTCAGATCTTGAAGGAAGGTAGGGAGCTCTTCAGGGAACCGCAGCGTGAAGGAGTGGCCATTTTTAGTAGCTATCAGGCATGCGGGGAAGCCCCATCTGTAAGCGACCCCATCTCCTCTCAATTGATCTAAATAGGTTTTAGTGCTCTGCGCCGGTCGAGGGTCTCCTTGGAAATATCAGGGAAGATATTGAGAACAGCCCCATCAAAATCAATGTTAGGAGTACTCCACAGTTTGGTCATGACAGCGTTTTTGTCTTCAAAATAATGAAGGTGACATCCCTGGGCTGGTCGGATGTAACATTGCGTGGCCTTAGGGCACGGTGTACCCGGTCAGATCTCAGCGTATCAGTGACAGGGTTGCCCAAAATGGTGTTAAGAATACCGCGGATCGAGGGTTCTAGGTCATTGTCCCTGGTTGCCTCTGGCAGTCCTCGGATGCGCAAGTTGTTTCTACGATTGCAGTTCTTGAGTTTGTATAATGAGGCCTTGTGTGCAAATGCCAATTGAGTAACAGTCTCTTGTAATTCTTTAATGGCTGCCGCATGGGAATCCTGGCACTACTCTGTCTCCTCTATTCTAACGATGTGACATGTCCGCCCTCACTGCAGAAAGGTCCTTTTAAATGGATTTCTCCATGCTGTGGAACATACCCGCTATTTCTTTATTAAGTTCACTCACCAGTGAAGACATTTCAGAACCTGCGGGGGATCCGGGATCATCCATCAGCTCCGAGCAGCAGGAGACGGCTGGAGAACTTTCACGAGCGGAGGTGGCGTGCGAGGATGGAGGGATAATCGACCTCGAGGCTCTGGCCTGTCCACTCCGTGTGTTAGGGCTGGCTCGTTCCGCAGCGAGGAAACGTTTAATGGATCCGACGGCAGACTGGTGTGAAGCCGAGGACTTCCCGGGTCACTTACCCAGTGTTGAGCGAGAACCCGAGGCTTTAGATGGCATTGCTAGGTGCTGTTAGGCCGATGACTGGACGGAGCTCTTCTCAAACACGTCCGCTCGGCACCATGCCCCCGCAATGGAAGCTTGTTGTGAACTGGCCTGGTCGGAACAGTTATTCATGTTTTTACAGGCTGGTTTACCAATCCATTATCAAATTTGTCTGAAAATATCTAAATACAACTGTGCAACTACAGCATACTGCAATCCGCCATAACATGAAGATCTCTGACCGGTAAAGTGAAGAACATAGATTATCTCATTACAATGGCATCTGAAAGTCAGTGGGATATATTAGGCAGCAAATAAACAAATTGTTCCTAAAGCTGCTAATTTGTAGTCCTGTGAGCCTCCAGGTAATTGACCAAATCTGGTTTCCAAAATAGTGTATCTTTGCAAATGATCAGCATAGAATCACATGGATGTAGCACCAAATAGCATGGATGCGTTTTTTTGTATTTTTTAACTTTTTATTGTTTGAACATTGCACTAACACCATATTGCATAGATGCAGCGCTGAAATGCATGGATGTTTGTTTTGAATTATCTATTAATGTTTGAAAATTGCACAAGCTTTGTGGAATATTTGCAATACACAGGCTGATTGGAGCACTTTTACCTATTTATTCATTCATTGAAGTTTATTGCACATTATTGTATAGTATTAATATATTTTGTATATTTTGTATGTTAAGCACAATATCACTTTATTAATACTTTAGTAGAAATTTCTTACATTTTTTTATTTTGATAAGCGCAGCGTGTGTACTATTTTGTTCCCAAAGCTGATGTGTTAAAAAGCTAAAAAAAAAAATGGGCATTGCAGTTTGTGGTGTTATGTGCCATTTAGCCGTAGACTGGTCAGAGTACCCATACTGACCCGTGTCTACAGCCAAAAGAACCTAAGCTTCAGAACCGGACCATAGAGCAATAGAAGAAGGTGGCCTGGTCCGATGTATTATTTTTTCTTTTACACCCTGTGATCATGGCCAGGTGCATGTGTGTTGGGGAAGAGATGACACCAGGATGCAGTATGGGAAGAAAGCAAGCCAGTGGGGGCAGTGTGATGCTTTGGGAAATACTCGAGAGGTATGTAGGTATGGCGCTGTTCACGTGTTATAAAGTGTACGAGTTCCCAATATACTTTAAATAAACTTGAGTGTATAATACACCCTATATTGGTAAACACTGCTCATATTAAAGTGACTAGTGCTAAAGTGTTGTGAAAAAACAAAAAATAAATTCAAAGTGACAAGTGCTCTTATTCCTATGCGCTTCAGCCTCTCAAATTGATACGTAGTGGCCAAATGCTACAGTCCTTATAAATATGTACATATATATGTAGTCCTTCAATACATGAAAAAATTGTATGAAAAAATTAATTTCCCAAAAAAGTGATAGGTGCACTTCAAAAAGTAACACTGGTATTCTTCAATCTTTTGTACTGGTGCTCTTTATAGTGCCGCTGTAGGAAATGCACTCACCAGAAATCCTCACCCCACACAGGGGTATTGCGCATTCACAGTATGTGCAGCACTCTGAAGATCCATGGTTTGCTTTTTTCCTAATACGATCCTTCATGCCTCCCACATGTAGAAGAAAGCTCCCATAGTGCAATACTGTTTAAAGAAGTTTTATTAAATCAAAACAGTGGAGATATACTCACATTTACACTGTATGTTAAAAGCATGTAGCAAAAAACACAGGAAGCTGGGAAAATCCACGATCCGTGGCTCTGACCGGAAGTTATGCAAAGACGCTCAGAAACTCTGCCCATGAAGGATCGTATTAGGAAAAAAGCAAACCGTGGATCTTCAGAGTGCTGCACAGTGGCAGATACTGCGAGTGCGCAATACCCCTGTGTGTGAGGTGAGGATTTCCGGTGAGTGCATCTCCTACAGGGGCACTATAAAGAGCACCCACACAAAAGATTGAACACCAGTGTCACTTTTTGAAGAGCACCTGTCACTTTTTTGGGAAATTCATTTTTTCATGCAATTTTTTCATATGAGCAGTGTTTACCAATATAGGATGTATTATACACTCAAGTTTATTTAAAGTATATTGGGAACTCATACACTTTATAACACGTGAACAGCTGCACACCTACATCCCTCTCAAGTATATCCTGCACTCCACCTAGGTGGCTGTATCTGTAGGGGCAGCAGTTCCTTAATTATTCAGCCAATTGTGCGGAATCACCAACACACCTTTTTCGTGATGCTTTGGGAAACGTTCTCCTGGGAACCTGCAGTCCTGTCATTCATGTAGATGTTACTTTGACATGTACACATCTAAACATTGTTGCTGATCAAGCAGACACTTTCATGAAAGCAGGGTTCCCTGATGGCAGTTGTCCCTTTCAGAAGGATACTACTACCTGCTACACAGCAAAGAGGGTTCAAGAATGTTTTGAGGAACACAATAGTGAGTTTGAGGTGTTGAATTAGCCTCCAAATTCTCCAGATCTCAATCCATCACACATCTGTAGGATGCGCTGGAAAAACAAGTACGATCCATGGAGGCCACACCTCGCAACTTGCAGGACTTAAAGTGTTACTTGTCCCACAACAGTAAAATCAGTGTGTATATGCAGTAAAGCATGCTTGTTATACTGGCTGTTGAACCAAAAAGGTTAATCCTGCGCATTGTGTAAAAAGATAGTTTGATCCCGTCTTCTCTGATCCTCCCCTTCTTCCACTGTCCCCAATCCATCTCCGTATAGTACAGAGCCTCTGGGGGCACTCTGCACATGCTCAGTTGGGTGTGTATTGCTAGAGAGTTTTTTTTCTGTTTTTTTTTGGGAGGGTGCATATGATCGGCACAGGGCCAATCAGCACTGTCCAGACAGACTGTCAGGGGTCCAGGAGCCTTATAGGACAATCAGGGGAGAATGAAAACTCCTCCTACAAGCTTTAACCAGACACTGATAGAAGTCACAAGACTGCTATATACTGCTGATGACAAAAGGTATTAAGCAGTTTATATTTACTAAAATAATTGCATTTCCATGTTCTGTGTACTATGGGAGACCAGATATAGTGAATGCAGGGTCCTGGGTTTAGCGACATATTAAAAGGAACCTTTACTGACGTCTTGGTGCCAGATACCACAGCCTATACCTTTAACAACGTCAATACCGGGCTATAATCCTATGATGTCCGCAGATGGGATCTCCCATCCTGGGCGGGCATCATATGACGCCCTCGGTTTCTCGCCGCTCCTGCGGGCCCCCGGGGGCCTGCAGCGCGGCAATCGGGGATGAGGTGTGTCCCTGGGACACAACCCATCCCAGATTCGTGTAAAGAGCCAATAAAAAAAATGACTCTTTACCACGTGACCGGCTGTGTCCAATCACAGCCGGTCACATGTACTGTCTACGTGAACGGCGCTTGTGCACGCCCATAGGGCGCGCTCACAGCGGCGATGGGGGTCGAGGCTTGTCACCCTGACCCAGCCCAACCCCGATCGCTGTAAAGAGCCAATGGAATTGGCTCTTTACCACGTGAATGGCTGTGTCCAATCACAGCCGGTGACATAATGTCAGACTGCGGCAACGAGAGGTCACCAGGTTCTCCTCCTCACACACTGATGGCGCGTGAGGAGATTGCGGTAACATCTCGTTACCACTTAGAGTGTACACCAATCACACTGATTGCCCCCCCCAATAAAGAGGACCCGTCACCACCCATCAAAAGTACCTGTCACAGGCCATCTGAGTACCCGAGTACCTGTGACAGCCCGAGTACCTGTCTCAGTCCATCTGAGTACCCGAGTACCTGTCACAGTTCATCTGAGTACCTGTCACAGTCCATCTGAGTACCTGTCACCAGGCCATCAGAGTACCTGAGTACCTGTCACCATGCCATCAGAGTACCCGTCACCATCCCAGAGTAACCAAGTACCTATCTGCAGCTCATGCCTCATAGAATATACGTTGGGGTGTTTGCTTTCCAAAATGGGGTCATTTTGTGGGTAATTCCACTGTCCTGATGCTCAAGGACCTTCAAAAGTGTGATAGGTAGGAATGAAATGAGATGTGTAATTTATGCTCCTAGAATGCCTGAAGGTACTACTTCAATGTTGGGCATCTGTATGTGGACTGGCTGTGTAAAAGTTTTACATGTGGTATCGCCAAACTCAGGAGGAGTAGCAGAATGTGTTTTGGGGTGTTATTTTTGCTAGATACATGCTTTGATTAAAAAATATCTTATAAACTGACTTTGTGTAAAAAAAAAAAAAAAAAAATACGTTTTTAATTTTTCTTCCACGTTTTCCTGAAGGCTTGTGGAAAAAAAATGAACCATTCAAAAGATTCCTTATGCCTCATAGAATAGACGTTGGTGTGTTTGCTTTCCAAAATGGGGTCATTTTGTGGATAATTCCACTGTCCTGGTGCTCCAGGGCCTTCAAAAATGTAATAGGTTGTTAGGAAATTAGAGGTGTAATTTATGCTCCTAGAACCCCTGATGTTGGACCTCTCTGTGTGAGCAGGCCGTGTAAAAGTCTCACACATGTGGTATCGCCATACTCTGGAGTAGCAGAATGTATTTTGGGGTGTAATTGGAAGTATGTATATGCTGTGTGTGAGAAATAACTTATGACAATTTTGTGGAAAAAAAAAAATCTTAATTTTCCCAAGAATTGTGGGAAAAAATTACATCTTCAAAAAACTCACCATGCCTCTTACTAAATACCTTTGACTGTCTACTTTTCAAAAAGGAGTAATTCGGGGGGTATTTTGTACTTTCCTGACATTTCAGGGCCTCAAGAAATGAGATAGGCCGTCAGTGCATCAGGTGTGATCAATTTTCAATGATTTACACCATGGCTTGTAGATTAGCTCAGACTAAATAATATCCACTAATTTATTTATTAGTGTTATTTGGGTTATTTTTACCAAAGAGATGTAGCAGTATACATTTTGGCCCAAATTTATGAACAAAAATGATTTATTTGCAACATTAACATTTTATCATAGAAACTAAAAAAAAAGTTTTTTTTTTAATTTTTGTTCTTTTTTCACTTATGTCACAAAAAATAAAAAACCCAGTGGTGATTAAATACCACCAAAAGAAAGCTCTATTTGTATGAAAAAAAATGATAAGCTGAAAATTGGTCTGGGCAGGAAGGGTGTATAAATGCCCTGTATTGAAGTGGTTAAAGGTCTAATGGCATTAGTGCTGCGATAGATCGGGGCTGTTTTGGCGGCAACCTACTCAGTATTAGCTGGGTTACCATAATGTTATGGCTGATCGGTGTATATCTGCATAAAAACTGGTATTAAATACAATAAAAAATTATTTAAAAAAACAAAAAACAAAAAAAAAAAACAAAACAAACACAGGGAGTTTCATGCAGTGGGTTACTAACTATTGGATAAAACATTTTCGCAGGTAACAATGGAAAGTGCTTATTACTTGCAGAAATCAGTTATTTTCTACATATTTTCAAATCTGTGTTAAAAAGATTGCAGCTTGTGCTTTCCTTTCTCACAATTTAATAAATAGGACCAACTGGGCATAATTTATCAGAGTTTGGGTTAAAGTTGAGCTCTCCATGTTGTCAATAGTAATCAGTGTCATTCTTGCCATGCTCTCCATAATAGCCGACAAGTCTGCATTTTCACAAACTGCTAAATTAGGCTTTGTTTGCGTTTTTTTTTTTTTTTTTACATCCAGGAAGAAAGCAGTCAGAATGAATAAAGGACATGTAGCAGGAGCAGTCTGGAGACTAAGGAAAAAAAAATGCTGACAGACTAAATAAATTCAGCACCTTAAACTAGGCCTCATTGCCCCCTGCACAGGAAATATCTGAAATTTAATAGGATCTGTGAGGTGGAAATGGGGGTGGCAGGGAGTCAGAGCGGCTGAAATATGTAGGATAATTAAAGGCGGATGTTGAATGAAGGAAATATTTGAGTGAAGAATTGGCTACTAACTTGAGGAAATGGAGGGTAATTTCTTGATTTGTCAGATAGAGGGCAGAAAAACAAGGACTTTATTTTTTTCCTCCCTGAGACCAGCCCAGTGCTATCATAACAGGCACAAATGCCTAATTTCTTTCCATTCTGGTCTCAAATAACACAGCTGCTTGTGAAATATTTGTTTTGAATTTTTTTCTGGAGCATATCATATAAGACATCTGTGAGGGGAATTAAAAATGGTTCCCTCGGAGTGATTACACAGCATTCATTCGTGATATAACTGGCTTAGGAATCACCAAAATTACCTCAGCTACATTAAAGGCAATCAGTACAGTTTATGCAATGCTGGCCATTTATTATCCTATGGATTTAGTCCTTGAGGCGTTTGTCAGTCAGATGGAACAGAATGCAGACATTTTTGCACATACAGTCACCTAGTTAAGAGTAACTCCACTTAACTGCTTTCTTGAGCGGGCACCAGCTGTGCGAATACAAACCTAGATTTAACCCCTTCACAACTGCAACCTGACCAGTTGTATTTTTAAACGGTTAGCTATACAAACTGAAAATTCTGTGAGCTTCCATGGACATGTATGCACACAAAAAGCACTTTTAGCTATATGACTAATTATGCCAGGGGTGGGCAATTGTGGCCCTCCAGCTGCTGCAGAACTACAAGTCCCATCTTGCCTCTGGGAGTAACTGCCAGTCTTCCCATCATGCTTCTGCCTCTGGGGGTCATGATTGCAACTGTCAGTCTTGCAATGCCTCATGTAGTTCCACAACAGAGGGCCGCAGTTGCCCACCCCTGAATTATGCCATGGTGTGTGTGTGTGTGCTTAAGTACACATTCTTGGAATTTAGATATTATATGGCTATGCTTTAAAGTGACCATGTTCCTGACTAAAGGAAAGGTTTTAAAAAAGGGGTACATAAACAGTTTTAATACATCTCCCACTGCCAGCATTGGTGTCCTGCTGCCCTTACTGCTGTCTGGAAGAATCCTCTGCATCATAGATACTTCCAGATGTGTTGAAAGCCTGGATCCCCACGGAGTGCCTTGGTTCATTCTGCCAGCCCCTATGACACTACTGTGCTCTGTAGCGATATAGGGGCTGATTGACAGAACCACAGAGCATAGGGGGTCAAGCACCCAACACTTCCAGAGGCAGTAGGGTAGGTTTAATTTTAAAGCAGAATGTAGCCCTAAAGCCTCATTACACACTGGACGTTCTAAAAACGCCAGTAGAGTTAGCTGTAGAATGAGTTTTGCAGTGTTTTTTGCAGTTGCGTTTTTCAGCTTTTGCTAGCTTATTTTTTTATTTTTAGCAAAACTATACTCTCACAAAAGCTTATGGCTCAAAAACCATTAGCCGCGTTTTTTAGAACGTTTTTACAGCTGAAAAACTCCTTTCCGAACCCACTAGCTCTGGGGGGTTTTTTTCCAGCCAGAAAACACTGATAACAGCCTATTGGGTTGATTTATTAAAGGCAAATCCACTTTGCACTACAAATGCACTGCAAGTGCACTTGGAAGTGCAATCCCTTTAGATCTGAGGGGAAGATCTGAAATGGGGGGGAAGCTCTGCTGATTTTATCATCCAATCATGTACAAGCAAAAATGCAGTTTTTTTATTTTCCTTGCATGTCCCCCTCAGATCTACAGCGACTGCACTTGCAGTGCACTTGTAGTGCAAAGTGGATTTGCCTTAAGTAAATAAACCCCTATGTGTGCATGGACACATAGGATATGCTGGAGAGTTTATTGGCTGCAGAAAAAAACGCCTGGAAGCCAAAAACAGCAACTGTAAAAGTGTGTGCAACCCTTCTTGCCAGCAGGAAGGATTTTTATCGCAGGAGATACATACCAAATCTCTTCTGCAATAAAAGCTTCTTACCTTCTCCTTGCAAGATACTTTAGCATGTACACTAAGCCGCACATGCATAGCTCAGTGTACATTCACTGCAAAATTCAAAGCCAGGACACAGGTGTTATGTTATCCTAGGCAATAAAGACAGAAGACCCCAAACCTGGAACTAGCTTGGGAGATGATGTCCGCACCAGCAAGGAACATTGCCAACAATGCATCGATGGAGGGGAGGTAGGTACTGGAGAACTTTGTTTAGTTCTGCTCTAACCAGGCACATTTGCTTCCTTGAAGGGCCAAGCATTAAGGATCTTACCGATTTAGGCAGTGTGCCAATCAGGAGTCCACCCATAGCTGAAATCACAAGTAATAGGCGACTGAATCTATAAAAACAGGTTTAGTTTCTTCTCTTTGTGATGATGAACTGAAACTGTATTTATAGATTTAGTCGCCTAGCACCAGCAATGGTCGAAAACCTGGCCAGCAGTGCTCTTTCATGCACTGGCTTGCACCATATAAACATGGTCTATGAAGCAAAACCTGTGTCAGCTACCAGCCTAGGTTGTACTGATATTAGCTCACATCAGGAACATTAATGAAGGAGCTAAACGTTTTGTTTGCTGGTAGATTAATTGCTCTTATGCTGTGGAAGTCCTCAGTAAGAGTACATTCATCATTGAGCCATAAAGTGTTTACCGTATAAACAAGGAGCAGATGTACAAGAACATTCCCGCAGGATCTGTGGTCTTGGAGGAATTATAGATCATAAATGCAAGCTTGAATTGACATACTTTTGAGGTCTCTTAATGAAAACATTTGTGCTCTTACCGACTACATCCAGCTGGTAAGTGTGGTTAATACTGCCATATTTGTTCTCTACAATACAGGTGTAATTCCCTTTGTCAGATGGAACAACTGAATCCATTATAAGACTCCATGTCTGAGAACGGACCTATAAGTGCAAAAATAAAATGATTACATTTTTATTTTATTTTACATAATGCTTTAGTAGCATGAAGTTAAAAAAAGAGAATCTCTGTAAAGCACTTTATGTAAACTGTCCATCTAAGGTTATTACACTAAAACAACCACCCTTCATGTGGACACCCCTCCTCCATGGCATGTCCTAGTAATTTGTCAAGGAAGAAAAACAGCTAAGGTCATAGCCGGTCATATTTATTGTTATAACAATGGTCAAAGTATGTGTGAGCTTTCAAACACCCAAGACAGAAGACATGTCAATGGAGACATGCAAGAACAAACAGCCTCATGCCCAAATACTAAAGCTCTGCTGGAACTTACTATACAGAGGCAGCCTAGCTAGGAATAAGATAAAATCAGAAGATAGGTATACAAAGATAGATAGAACTCAAAAATAACAGGCCTCGCTCCCTTTTCTATATTTATTAATTACCCTCAACTTGTTAAACCATCTAACAAGCTCAGTAATATCAGCAGGGGGAGAGATTAATGAGCCTCAACGTCTAAAACTTCTGCTAAACTAAAGACGACAGCATGCTGGGAGAGAAAAAAAAAAGGATGGCCAAACTTCAAATCTGGACTGGCACGCAAGGTGATCTCATGTCCTGGCAGCTTCCCAGTTAAAGTGGAGCATCACTAATAGTAGTAAAACCAGGCAATCTTGATGAGAGGAAGAGAGAGAGGTTACTTTGCTGGTCTACCTTTTGGACTGGGGCTTATACTACTCTTCTGCTCTGTCAATGTACTAAAATATCAGTTCTTCTAACATTCTATCATAGAAGTATTGCTGTATCTGTTGTAAAAGCATCTAAATAAGGATGCATACCCATGAGCAACTGTTCCCTCATGCATGCTGAGGTGCCCAAACCAAGCACTGTCCCGCAGGTTGGCTCTAAATTTACAAAGTGTTAACATGGTCTGAAAGTGCATCTCCAAGCAAAACAATTTATTTTAGATTGGGGAAAGGTTAGACAGTCTCAAGTTTGTATTATGGTCTGTGTCCCTATTGGAGAGTTACCCATCTATTTTTTCTAGTGACCATTGTTACAGAAAAGGAAATAGTCCCCCTTAGAACAAAAGGTAAGGGAAATCTTCCAATGGCGACACATGTTGCGGGGATAACTGTCAAAGAGGGGAATTTCCCTATCACCTTGGGAGATGTCTTTAAACTCCCTGTTGCATCTCTAGGTCAAGGTGGTTAGGGTAAATTTTCCCAAAGGTACATAGACCACAGAAAAAAAACTGGCAGGGGTTGTAATCCTTTCCTACTCAATCCAAAAATGGAAAAAAAGGCTTTGGCTATACATACACCAACACTTTGCAAATGCAAGTAACTCAGTGTAAGTTTCCTCTGAATTAGTGAAGGTCCCTTTAGAGTTTTGTACCCTATGGACATTTAGTAATAAACTTAATAAATTCAAAGTATTTCTAAATAGTCAAGTGCTGCAACTTTTATCACAATCTTAAAAACTGGCAAATTTGTTTGCGAACTAGGGTATTCTGCACAAGCTTTGATTTGGCCTAACATATGCATATGGTTTAATTTCCAGAAAGGCATACAGTTCATCAATCACACTTGCCTGGATTCCTAAATTGTGTGATAGGAAGTTATCGGCTCCCAAGACTTCTGGCAGTATCATTTCTTTTTGCACTTAACAGGTAAAAAAAAAAAACACTATAAATAGTATACTAGGGTGTTTTGTTTGAATCCCAACCAGGACACTGGGTGCACAGAGTTTGCATTTTCTTCCTGTGCTTGTGTGGGCTCACTCCAGGTATTTCAGTTCCTCCTACACTCCAAAGACATGCTGGTAGGACAATTGGCTCCTGAATAAAATGGCCTTAGAGTGTGTGTGTGTGTGTGTGTGTGTGTGTGTGTGTGTGTGTGTGTGTGTGTGTGTGTGTGTGTGTGTGTGTGTGTGTGTGTGTGTGTGTGTGTAGTAGAAAGTTTAACTCCTTGAAGGCAGGGACTGATGTGAATTTACAATATGTAACGTGTTAGCTATAGACGTTCATTGCTAGGGTTTACATACATTTGAAGTATGTACTTGGGTACAGCTACTGTATTTGTTTACTACTTACACAGACTTTGCTTCCTAGTTTACAGAGCTACACAGTGGTTGTGCTCTACTGCGTCTTTGCGTCTTTGCTCAATGGAAGTATATAAATTGGCTGATGGATTTAAAACAATGTACTTCCTGTGTGGCCGATATCACTTCAGTTGTTTAAAACAGAAAGTAATTGCACTTTTACTTAGAGCTCCCTCTTTTTTTTTAACCAAAGCTAAAATCATGTATGGCCAAAACTGATAGAAATCCAGCCACCCTAGTGGCTAGTTTGAGTTGCATGGCCATATTTATCACAAGGCAATAATGGGCCTAAGGTAGCAGGGTCTTAGGGGACAAAAAAAACCCACATGTGCAACATGACATTTTTATTTCTCTTGTCCAATTACCGCTGGACCATGCTGGGTAAATCCAGACAGAGGTGAAGTGGAAATAGGGCAAGTGTAATGCTAAGAGGAGTAAAAAAAAAAAAAAAACTCCCTGTGGCCTCTCTTTTATTCTGCGGTTAACAGAAGATATGTAAAGAAAGTAAACAGCATCCACCTTCAGTTGTATATTCCAGTTTTCTTAATAATTACATAAGAAGGAATGATTCCATTTGTTGTATAGTTGGTTTAAGCTCCAAAAACCTGCCCTTGCTGAGCAACGGTATCTGTCAGCTTGCATTACAAATTACAATCTGAATTATGTAACCCATAATGCATCAGGTCATGTGTTTTTTAAAAACAATCTGTACCTTATAACCACCGATGCGATGATCTGGTTTGAACTCTTTGCTGTTCTTCAGCCAGCGTAGTGTGGGTGTAGGTGTCCCGCCTGCCGGACACCTGAACTTCACCGTTTTGGCTGCTGGTACAGCATGCAGTTTCTTCTCCATCTTTTCTGGGTTTGCCCAATATGGACCTGTTAGAAAAACAGAGGCAAAATATTAACTGCAATATAAAAATATGGCTCAATTTCCTATAAACACCAGAAAGTTAGATATATTTTTATGGCTTTGTTATGGCAATGGTTTGAAGAGGATATCTTGTCAACAAAACTATGATATCCACCCAAAATAAACATGATTTGAGTGGACTTAGCCTTGACTATGCTGTATATGGGTAGTTCTAGTGTACTGCATATGAAATGCCAGCCACTACGGTTCGCCAATTGATTGCCAAGCAAAAAAAAACAAACAACAATAAAATGAATTTCTTTCAATTCAATTTTTAGATTAGGCATTTTCTTTTCAGGGAAAGCTTTGACCTTCTGCTCACAAATCTTTCCTTGTACTGCAAGTGTTAATGGCAAGTTGGGGTCTTTACTCAATTAGGATGGCATGGGGCTGGAGGAATCCCACAGGAATTTAGGGTAGGTGTTGTTTAAATGTGAACTGTTAATGGGAGAAAAGGGAGATCATGTGGCTGCTTGACATTAAAACGGATGAATGTGGGGCCGTTGCACGATTCTGGGAATATAAACTTGTATAACACAGACAAGCTTTTACACAAAGGTCTGTTCTGACGTTTCTCCACAGAATGGTTTTAGGAAAATATCGCTACTCATCAGTCAGTTATTCTAACCTTTTGTTGTAGATTTAGCTACCCAGAAGCATGCGTGACTTTGGAAAAGTGGACCGGTCAAGAATTTTCTAGCTTGAAGCAATATTTTGAAGGATGCAGCCTTAAAATATTTTGTATCCCACATTGGCTGAAAGTCATGTCGGGTCGGGTCGGTTCCTGCCGAACAGACCATTTTCTGCCGATTTTCTTAAGAGAAGTAGCTTTGAGAGCTGGTTGTATGGCATGGATGCAATATGCCCCCAGCACACCGACATGCTTGTTTCAAAGTGCAAAGCTGTTTATTCTTGTATGATCACATATAAAAGCAAGACTGCTGTAATGCAGACACTACTAAAAACAATTAAGTTGTCTCACAAAGTGCAGACACTACTGCTTACCTTCACTCAGAGAATAGGTAAAATATATACATCTTTCATTGCGCTATAAAATTATACAATTTTTTTTCCCCCTGTAGTTTGTAACATCATGGATGTATTCATGCAGACTTGTAATGTTACTAATATAATCTAAAAAGTGCATCTTTATCTTCGAAAACTACAACAATAACAAAACATATATATATATATATATATATATATATATATATATATATATATATATATATATATATATATATATATATATATATATATATATATATATATATATATATATTTTTTTTTTTAATTCTGTGGGTCTCTTCTGATGTTTGCGCTAATAGAAAAATCAGCTGGCATGGGAACATAGTGATAATAGGAAAATCATCTCAATCATAACGATCAGACAATAACATAATAATAACAGACAACCAATACGCTATTGGTTTTCAAAAAGTGGTTGAGACTTTTGTGATGACCAAATCAGTGCAGGCTAGAAGGTTTTTTTTTTTTTTTTTTTTTTTTTGTTTTTTGTTTTTTTTTTAAAAAGGTGGGTGTCACAAAAGACTGCTTTCCTTTCTCTGGTTTATGATTAGAAATGTCAAGGATGTTTGCATTGTTCAATTCTAAATCTTTAAATACAGATTACTTCTGGGTGTCTTCCTGTGTCTGGATCTCAGGTTTTGTTTTGTTAAAGAAAAGGTCCTCAGTTAAACACAGCTTAATGCCAAAGGAAACTATTACCAATAGATAATTATATAATATTATCTACAGTCACGTGTAGCCACTGCTTCTTTTGAAATGCAGCATACCTTCTATTTAAACAGAAGAGACTGGAACATAAAGCTGTGCAGATTTTCAGTAAGGAAAGGTCATTCTAGGCCTTCACTGCCAACAGTTGGCCATATATGGGTTACCAACTTTCAAGCCTAGCAAGTGTCTGCTCAGATATTAAAAAAAAAAAAAATCAGATGGGAAGAAGACTGCACCAATACATGTGCGTGTCCCCGGTATGACTATCTTTCTTGGCTGCCACAAATATAGGGTCACCATCTGCATCCATTACCCATATCTGGCAATCGCTATGGATCGATTTCAGATCAGCCACCAGCAGCCAAGTGTCAGGTCCACCAATCTGCCATGTATAGATAACGTTGGAATCATGATGATTTCTGGGAAAGGGAGTCCGTGTAAGAACAAACCTATCATTTAGCTTACAGACACAAAGTTTTTAATTGCAAGTGTACCATGTAGGCATTATGCAAAATCCCTAAGCTGAGATAGAAAATGTACTTTTTTTTCTAATATTTTTAATGAAAGTAGGTAATAACAAACAGTGCATGAGAGACAATGACTAAGTAGTACAATGAATAGGTGTCTTCGTAGATGAACACAGTACAGATAGCTAAATTATCCATAGAATGTAATGGTAAATAATAACTAGATGATAACATTACATCATGAGTAGAAAAAATGTATACTATGGAATACTTCCATAAGCATCATCAATATTGTACCAAGACTGAGGTAACTGAGGCATTTATGGTCCTTGGAAAAGTTACCCTCTCAGATCCATGGCAGTGGTAGTAAATCCAAAAACAAAAAAAATGTAATAAATTGCAGCTTACCAATCCTTAAAGTGATTCTAAAGGCTGAAAGTTTACCTTTGTGCATCCTATGCATGAAGGTTAAAAAAAAAACCTTTAGTAGGCAGCCAAACCCACCCAGCCCCCCAATCCCCCCCCCCCCATAACACTTACCTGAGCTGGATCTCAATCCAGCTATGTGCACGAGAGCAGCTGCTCTCCCAGCTTTCTACCACCTCATTGGCTCAGACACAACAGCAGAAGCCATTGGTTTCCGCTGCTGTCAATCACAGGCAGTAAAGAGAGAGCAGGGGGCGGGGCAGAGGCCCATTTTGAGGGTCTTAAAGTGGAGTACCACCCAAAAGTGGAAACTCATTTGGCACCTTTTGGTGTGTGTGGGGGGGGGGTTCGGGAGGGGGAAGCAGGTACCTATTTCTATTTTTTGACAGGTACCCGTCCCCACTTGCCACCTCCTTCCCACCGCCAGGCTATTCAGAAAGCGCAGCGTGCTTTGCGCATGCACAGTAGGGAACCACTTGTGAAGCTGCAAGGCTTCACTGCCGGTTTCCCTTACAGGCAATTGCGGTGGCAGCACCCAAGAGCCTATGGAAACATCGGCTGGGGTGCCGACAACGCTGGATTCCAGGATAGGCAAGTGTCCTAATATTAAAAGTCAGCAGCTACAATATCTGTATATGGGCAGATTTACTATGGACAGTAGGCACCTCTAGGTGCTACCCAATTTCCTGTAAAGAACGTCACACTAGCCATGCTAGTACAAACCAGGTTCTTGCTTTTCACTCCTACCTTACTGTTAGTCCAGACCATGAATAAAGCCAAGTAAATCTATATAGCAGAGGTAGGGGAGTCAAATAATCACAGGAAGTTAGGAGTTAACTGGATTTCTGGAAGTTTATCAGGTATTTTTATGTACTTGCAGCATTTTTTTAAAGGGGAGGGGGGATCTGTACATCTTTGCAATACATACAAATTTCCCTTTTTTTTTTAACTTTAGCCCACACATACACTTCAACACCAGCAAGAATATAGTGGTAAAAAAAAAAAAAAAAAAAAAGAAACTTTTTTGCAACATCTTCGTGAAATGACATTAACACACAGAATGCAACAATAATATAAAAGTTTATACAGTAAATGTAGCTGACCCATGCAAAAAAATCCTTCAGTAAATTGAGAATAATTTTTGGTAGTAAAAATAAGTAACGACAACCAGCACATGTAACACTTTGGTGGCCAAATAGTAATAGTTGTACATCCGAATATTTATCCGCAATTGTCGGAGAAAGAGGATACATAAAGTATACTATAATTTAGGATGATTTGCGACTAAATGATGGATAGCTGGTCACTGTACGAAATCATGTAATAGGGCTTTCTGGCATACATGAATGAAATATATGTTTACTTACGATTAGGTTTAGAGTTCTCCGTTGCCTTCTCTTCTGAAGAAGAATTATCGTCGTCGTCGTCATCATCTTCGGCAGAAGGTAAGGCATCTACAGTAAGAAAAGGTAAAATATTCACTCATTTAGCTATATATATATATATATATATATATATATATATATATAAACCAAAAGTACAAACATGTCACGTCACTTTGATATTTATTACACAGGCTTAGAGAATCAAGCATGCATTCACTAACAGAATGGTGCAATAAAATACACCGACAGGTATGGCACATTATCATGAGAATATTTTTCACATTTTCCTCTCAACATATTTTAGCTATATTTGCAAACTATTTGTCAGCTGAAAACCAATAACAGTGGAAAGAAAAAAAAAAAATCTGTGTAAAAAAAGAACCTTGAAATGCGTTTACTGCAGCTATAATGATTTATTTTTTTATTGGCAATGGTCATCAATTTGTATCGGGATCAGATTTCAATTACATGCTTCCATAGGCCACTTATTTTGCGGCCCACTATGACCAAAGGTCTCTGGGCAGATAACTGTCTATTGTATTCTTCATGCAATAAAAGAATGTGAACTCTATGGCTACTTTCACACTGAGACGCCCGGCTGTTAGGGCTAAAGTGCTGCTTGCTTTAGCGCTGTTTTAGGCCGCTAGCGGGGCGCTTTTTTTTTTTTTAAAAAAAGGGTAAAAAGTCCCGTTTTGCGGCGCTTTCAAAGTGCTTTGGAAGTGCTGCCCTTTCATTGCAATGGGCAGGTCATTTTGGGAACGCCAAATACAGCACTCCCAACCCGCCCCAAAGATGCTGCTTGCAGGAATTTTTCGTAACATCCCGCAAGCGCACCGCCCCAGTGTGAAAAGACACTGGGGCAAATGGGAGGCGGTTTTCAAGTGCTTTTCAGAGGCTATTTCGAGCACTAAACCGCCTGAAAACCACATCAGTGTGAAAGTAGCCTATGGCCTTTTTCCCCTAGAAACATTAAACCAAGGTAAAATACAAAGTTGATTTCATTAGATTTAGTCAGGGGAGTGGAGTCTGTAGACAAATCTCTATATTGCCTGGTCTGGACTAGGCCGGGATGCCAGAGAAGACCACAGCAGGTATAGTTTAGGGACATCACAATATGGGGCGTACAATCCTCACATCATTGAAGCACACTGGAATCTGCTGTACCTGTGTGCAAGGGAATTTTTAGAGCCTTCCTAACTGATCATAAACTCACCTACCACACATAACCAAGGCATTTAGAGGCACTCAGTTTTGTGTCTAGTCAACTTCATTGTTCATCACAGACCAACTCTAGACAACTTTTTCTTTCCAGATATAGTATACAAGGGTTGGTACCTTTATCACAATGCTGTGCATCTCCTTTGAATGAGGTATCCCCTCACTTTCTGTTCTGCCTGCCACTAATACAGGAAACGAGGGAATATTTCCACAATGGGAACACAAGCATTAAATTATAATCTGACAGAGGTGCTAACCCTTCCCCACTCTACTTGCTTTCTAATTTGCCCATTGGAGTTGATTTTCTCTCATCTGTTCTGTCAGACACCTTCCAAATCTACAGGATGTAAAGAACAGGCTCTATAAAAAAATTTAAACAGAAAGCTGTGGGCGAACGTGCATGGTGGAACAAATGTTTCTATGGCCAGTTGTGTTCATGTGTTTGTTTTATGATGGTTGCACTTTGTACAAGACTAGAGAGGATGTTGGTGCTTAATAATAATGAATGGTGGTGGTATATTGCTCCCCTTTCCTTGTATTTGTAATCGTAAATCATTCTCCCATGCTATTTAGCTCTTCTACCTCAGGGGTGTCCAAACTTTTGTCCTTCTTGGGCCACATTGGAGGAAGAGGAATGGTCCTGGGCCAAACATAAAATACACGGACAATAAGGAGAGTAGAAAAAGTACGGCAACTTACAAATCACATGTACCTGAGTAATAAAAAAAAAAAAAAAAAAAAAAAAAAAACTTACTTTTATAATGAAACATATTACAAAAAAAAAAAATGGAGAGGGCAAAATAAAACTATTGTGGACACTTTTTGGCAAAGGAATGCATCAATATCTGGCTCGATGGATGTAGTAACAATTTTCAATGAATTATTAAGGCGCTCATCAGATATTTTGGTTCTAATTTTGCCTTTTGTGCTTTCTTGAAAATAGTTATTTACAAATATAGGTGCTGCTGCTAACATGAATAGGGTGTGACTCTGAAGAATGGTATAGTTTTCTTTGGAAAGATAACATTTATAAAAGTCCACTAAAGAGATACCGTCAAATTTTTCTTTGGCCACATGTATTCGCCAAGTTTAACCGCATTTTCACAAAAAAAAATTCCAAAAAAACCCCAACATTCTTAAGTTTACGATTTTGTGTTGGGCCCCCAAGTTGGACACCCCTGTTCTATCTCTTATAGCTACTAATTGATGCTACTGTCAGTAATGCATGGTGTGTGAGATATCTTTGTGGAAGCGGATTTGATAGAATTTTGATGTGTTGGTTGTAAAACTAAATAGAAAATAAGATTTTTTTCTACAGCTTACCTGTAAAATCTTTTACTTGGAGTACATCACAGGACACAGAGCTGGTTATTATAACAACTACTTGGGTTATACGCCACCTATAGGTGAATGGAGACTGGTTGGTCAAACAGGAAGTCCTCCCCTATATATAACCCCTCCTACACAGGAAGCATATCAGTTTTGTAACAAGCAATAAATTCCCAAAAAGAGGGGAGGGACCTCAGTGTCCTGTGATGTACTTCAAGAAAAGGATTTTACAGGTAAGCTGTAGAAAAAAAAAAATCCTTTACCGTACATCACAGGAAACAGAGCCGGTTATTATAATAACTACATGGGACGTCCCAAAGCAATATCCTTGAGGGGAGGGAGACACCATCATAGAAACTGCCACCAGAGAAGGAGCTACACTGCTATTTGTAATACGCTGAGGCCAAAAGGCAGTATCTTCTACGTTATTGACATAGACCTGTTAAAAATCCTGTAGATGTATAAACCAAAGACTATATAGTGGTCTTGTACACCTGGGCCACTGACTCGATGACAGATGGCCCAAGATACTCCCCCACACCTGGTGGCCATTTAAACCATAGGCATCGTTGATAAACTGGCAGATCCACTGCTAGATATTCGACCTGGATGCCGCATGCCCTTCCTGGGCTCTTCTGGCAGCACAAACCAGGATTCCCGACTTGTACCGACAACTCAAGTAGACCCTGAGTGCTTGAACTACCTCTAGAGTAGGTAGCGATCTTTCTCCTGCTGACTGTGGATTAGGGGAAAAATAAAAGGCAAGACATCGTCCTGATTCAAGTGAAAATGAGAAACCGCTTTAGGCAATAAAAATGGATGAGGACGCAACATCACCTTATGATGTAAGACCAAGAACGGCTCCTTGCATGAAAGCTGCCAATTCTTAAACTCCACTTCGTTAAGTGATAGCAACCAAAGAAGCCATCCTCGAGATAAAAGGACCAACAGAATCCCTCGATTGGTTCAAAAAGTGGCCTCTGCAAAGACAATCAAGATTAAATTTAAGACCCAAGGACACAAGAATGGCCTGTCAGGTGGGACTGTCCAGGTTACATGCTGTATAAGGTATGAAACGAGTGAGAAACAACGGCCCCTGGAAAAAAAAAAATGGATAGGGACAAACTCTGACCCTTAACTGTACTTAAAAGGACAACTCCTTTCCTTTACCGATTGGAGAAAGAAAAAGAAAATCTCTCACTCACATATTTCTGCGGGTACCACTTCCTAGGACTTCATTGCAGGCAAAAAAAATAGTTTTTTTTGTAAGTCCTGTAATTGAAGTTCCGCGAAGCTGGCTTCCAGGGGTTCAACAGTGCTGAGATACAGGACTCAAGACCATCAAGTCCCACTGGACTGGGAGTCTCCAAGGAGCAACCCCCGCAAGACTCGCTATGTCAGTGTACCAAGCCCTCTTGGGCTAATTCAGCCAACACGAATATCAGTGTTACCACCTCACGGATTCTTTGACAAAGATGTGGCAGAATCCAAAACAGGGAAAAAACGTCAAATAAGGGAGAACCAGACCTTAAAAAGTGTTACCAGTACCTAACAGTATCTACCCCAAATGGCAGTGGGACTCTTGTCCTGGGCACACCTGTCCCAAAACGGTTGTAGAACTTGGAATCTAGTAGATTTCCCTGCAGAGTTCCCCCTGCCACTATTCTAACCCTGGAATATATATTGGTGATAGAGACAGCACTTGTACTGACCCAGACAGAATGTGGTTCACCTCCCTAAGTCGACCTCTGGTGCCGCCCTTGTGGTTGATGTATAAGCCTGCAGAGACATTTGCGGATTGAACCTACAACTAGTTTGCCCCATAATCCAGAGCAAGGTGTACTGGCCAAAAATTCCAAGCTATTGATGGAGAGTATTCTCTCCTGTGGATACCAAACCCACTGAACTGCAGCCAGCCTCAAATCAACTTAGAGAGAGACTGGCATCAGTGGTTATTATTTTCCAAATTCCTGAAAAGGAAGAATATCAACCACCAATGTTTGCTCTGCAACACCTCAGAAACAGAGCCTTTCCACTGCAAATACAGAAATCCTTGATGAGCCTGGAAACAAACCACCACATGAATATGTGCGTTTACAGATGATTATGGACCCTGAAATCTACCTCTTGCAGAGGGGTCATCACTGAACAGATCTAGCCTATCTGAAAACAGAAGGATGTTCAGCGGCTTGAGATCTTTAGACCTCATGTTCCCATTTGGTTTTGGAACTGCTACCATTCAATTGTCTCACAATAATGAGTCCATAACTTCTGCTCCAAGAGCAAATGCAAGGCAAAAGACTGACTCCTCTGTAGCAGACCCAAGAGTCAGTCCCAAGAGGTGCACTTAATCTACCAGGTTTCTGCTGGCTAAAGATGGAACAAACCCGCTTCAGAGACTGCCCTAAGATCTTCTGGCCTGAGATACTCCCAAGACACAGCCGCCTCAGATGCCTCCCTCACCCAGTTGGGGAAAGCTTACAGCATCTGGTATTCCCGGGCAGTCTCCCATCTGTATACTAACCAGGCTTGACCCTGCTTAGGTTTCGATTAACAGAGTTTAGGCATGATCAAGGTGATGCGGCCGCAGACTGACGAAAAATTAATGCGACAGGAAACACTGCAATGACAAACACCACAGTGGCTCAGATGCACCCAACGCCACTGTCCATTGGGAGATGTGGACACCGAAAGATCCCTGAACCTGAGAGAGGTGCCCCTGCCTCCCCCGGCTGCCTCTCTTTTCTGGAACCATTTAACTGGTATAACAGGTAAATAAACGCAGCAACTATATTAGCCAACCTAATATACAGTTCTCCAAGGATGCAGGTCTAAAACAATGTTGGTTTACCTCTATGCAACCCCTTGGGGTCTGCAAGTACCCAGGTATGCAAGTGCCTATGTATGCAAACATGCAGGTATACAAGTACTCTTGCAATCATGTATGCAATACAAGGCCAATAAGCACACACACATGTACCCCCAGGCAAACAAGCACTTATGCATGTAGTCCCAGGAAAACAAGTACATAAGCTTAATGTAAATAAACATACGTATGCAGTACAAATAAAAACATGCCAGCATGTGTTTAAGTAATATGCATCTATGGAAGCATGTGCTTATGCAACTATGCATTTAGGCAAAATATGAAGGCTTGCGTCCCTGTAAACACGCATTAATTCAATACGTGCCCATGGAAACATGCATTTACGCAAATAGCAAGCATGCGTTTATGAAATCTGTGTATGCAACATTACGCAACACGTATCTATGCAGACATGTATAAACTTGCATCTTTATGCAACCATGCATCTTCATGCGATCATGTATAACCATGTATATTTAAGCAAACATATATAAACGTGCATCTTTATGCAACCATGAATCTCCATGTATATTTATGCAAACATGAATATACATGCATTTTTGTGCAAGCATGCATCTATGCAAACATGTATAACGATGTATATTTATGTGAATATGTAAAAACATGCATCTTTAGCAACCGTGCTTTCCAGCAACCGCGCGTTTTAGCTAGTTTTCAAGTATGCACCTGCTTAACTGCAGTTGGCCCCCTTACTAGTCCTACAGGATTTAGCCAAG
Source organism: Aquarana catesbeiana (assembly GCF_042186555.1). Lineage (NCBI taxonomy): Eukaryota > Metazoa > Chordata > Amphibia > Anura > Ranidae > Aquarana > Aquarana catesbeiana. The sequence continues at coordinate 621,171,680 of NC_133326.1, read as the reverse complement.
CACTTATGCATCCAATGCAGCTTCTATGCTGTTTCAGAACAGCAAAAAAAAAAAAAAAAAAAAAAAAAAAAAAAAAAAAAGCTTCTGCAGACCAAAAATCACACTATGCTGGAGATACAACTCCTTAAAATGCACCCATGCTCATGTTTTTCCAAACGTGTATATTTAAACATGCATGCAAGCATGTATAACTATGCTGCACCTGCCTATTGAGCAGCCAACAACACTTTAAAGTGAACTGCTAACCATCCAGGGGTGTATGGACTTAGTTGTACAGTCCCCCGGATAAGCAGTAAATATGCAGCATATAATCATGACTTGTCCGTCACACAGTTCTCCCATAGTAAGTACTCACATTTTGTTAGTAACCATGGGCTGCTGCTATGTCTCCAGAGGCCCTGCTGAACCTGTTGCCACATGGCATCATGGCTGCCCTTCTACTTCCTGCCTTTAAAAAAATGGGCCATACTGAGCGAGCCTGCTCCATCTAGTGGCTGGAGGAGAAATCGCAGCCGACATGACTAGTACATAGCATGATTAAACAGCACACTTCTCCCAGTGGCCACTGGGAGAACAGACAGTCAGATCTCTCTTTTTTAATTTTTTTTTCCAAACAAAAGAGAAACTGCAAAAATGCAAGACTTACCATTCCTGCTGCAGGACTCTGAACATAACAGAAGTCCAATCTTCACCCATCGTGGCGAACTTTGTAATAAAAGACCTTCAGAGACTGGGTCTCCCTAAATCTGGGGTCCACTCCCCTGGACCTGTATAGCACCCTGCAGGAAAGCACCTTTGTCAGAACAAACACTACACAGGGCTGTATTACAGGCAAACCTTGGGGAATCTTCTCGCCTTCCAATGAGGCTCAGGTACTATCCATCTTTGGCTGACAGTTTTTTTTCGAATGGATTAGATTGAAGTCCACGATTCTTAATAGAACCGTCCGGAACCTTCAAGTATGCTCCAAGAGAACATGCATCACATCAGTGACCACCACCTTACAGACACTGGCGAAAAAAACCTGATGTGCTTCCTGTGTATGAGGGATTATATAGGGGAGGACATCCTGTCTGATTGAACTACCAGTGTCCATTCACCTATAGGTGGCGTATAACCCAAGTAGCTTTTATTATAATAAACGGGCTCTGTGTCCTGTGATGTACGATAAAGAAATAAAAACTATGCATGTGCAGTTGATATGAGTGCCTGACTACTCCATCTGCAACATCAAAGCAATCCTATCAAGGTTTCCTCAGCTATTTAAGCAATTATATTATAGAATCCGTACTAAGTACTGATACAAGAAGTTAAAACTTCTATTAAAAACAAAATAAATAAATACAGAAAAAAAAAAAAAAAAAAACCCAAAAAGAAAAAAGGAGGACCTTCTTAGTAAAAAAATAAACAAACCACACAACTTGATTAAATGTGCAATTTATGCTGCTATTTTTAGAACTTGTGACAATACCAAGTCCTCTACTACTGATGCATTGGCCACCGGGGGCACTGTCTACTTTAATTCTACCGCATAATGAATTTCTATGTACAGCATTAGAGGCTACTGCATAATCACTGTAAAAAAAAAAAAAAAAAAAAAAAAAAAAAAGAAACACCACACAATTTTCATAGATAGTACACTATAGCATTTCAGAATACAGCAGTGTCCACTTAAAACACTACTAGTTTGCAGTGCTTAGGCAGAAGACCTAAAGTGTATTTCTACTTTCGCAGCCCATAATATAATATAAAAAAAAAAATATATATATATATATATATTCATCTTTTTTTTTTTTAAATGCTCCTTTTCTGAAAGCTCAAGGATTGAATAGTCCTACTTAGTCTGCTCCCTCATACCCTCTGCCTACTCCCCGTCCGCCCTTGTTATTTTCTTTTCCATCCGTTCTAATTCAGGCTCACTCAACTAAATAATTTTAGTTGATTTGCCATGAATGAAGAACAACAGGTTTTATATTAACATTTTTTTAGGCCTCATGCACACAAGACGTTTCGTAAACTCTCCTATAAGACCCCTTTCATACTGCTCTGTAGCAAAAATGTGTTAAAAACTGGTGATTTTGCTGTGTTCCAGATGCATTTCATGTGCGTTTCTGGTGCATTTTTGGGCCGCCTGCACCTGTGAAAAATGGACACCTGAATCAAAAAACGCACAACACAATGCGTTTTTACGGCAAATATGGTACCGGCATTCAATATTTTTCAATATTTTAGAAACCTGACCCTCCAAGTCTGTCCCTTATCTCCACATTGCCATATTTTCAAAGCGGTAGGAGCTGCCCATAGAGTCCTATGTATAATCCTGCTTCAAAGAAGTAACTAAGGGTGAGAAATACTATTTTAAAATGATTTGGGGTATTATGTGTGAACAGGAATGCAATCATAGTGGGCGTTTCCCAAATTTGACTGCAAAGGTGGAAACACACTTTTAAAAAAGCGCAATGGAAAAGATCATGACCTTGCTGCTGATACCACAATACATTGCATACATTTTTAATAGCAATATAAAAGTATTGCATGAAACAGGTCAGCCATGTAAAGCAAGGCTAATGACGAGCTAACTGAGAGGAGGTCTATAGTGTGAAGGTGCCCATTGACACCTCACTGCAGTGGCTATGAAATTTTCTTTATGATGGATTAGTGTACAAACATGCAAACTCGCACTGGTAGGACGTGTAGGTTTGTTCCTATGGAGGAGGGTGCAATCCTTGGACATTCCCCAGGCTAGCCTACCTCAGGGGTAAAACAATGGTGATCAGCAGGAAAAACCCATCCCAACCACTTGTCCCTGAGAAGGCTTGGGCAGAAAATATTTACAAGGTTTGGGCAGCTTTTACAGACATATAAAACATAAATCTTGTGTTTCAGACATATTGGAACATGTTTGTGTGTGGTAGCCACTTATTAACCTGTGTCCCACCCAGGGGCGGATCCAGAGCCTAGTCTCGGGAGGGGCACTGGCAGAAAATACACTAACTGACCACCATACTACACTAACTGACCACTATACTACACTAACTGACTTTCTCCCCCCCCCCCCCGGGCCAGTAACAGGACTGTCACGAGGGAGTCTCACTCACCTTCGTGTCTGCCTGGCCTGCATCAGTCCGGAGGAGGAGAAGACAGCGGCGGCTCACAATGCTTCTCTCCCTTGCGCTGTAGCTGCAATGTTTAGTGTCTGGCGCAGCGCTCTGTGATTGGGCGTATGGGGGTCATGTGCGGAGGCGGGACTTCAGGAGCAATCACAGACAGGCCAGCTCTAGCCTCACGTGACCCCCATACGCCCAATCACATACACCTCTTGTCTAGTATCTAGCAATCAGTCCCCTTTTAAAGGGACCCTATCAAAATAAAAAGCAGGTAAAGGCATTTTAAATGCCAACTTGCAGCATTATTCCTTTCCATAAACTACAGTATTTTTATTGACCTGCAATATGCCTCTGAACTTGCTAACAAAATGTAATCACTGCAGAAGAGTCAATGCACATGACCGGACTGAAGCGGCCTAAAAATAGGCAAGTACACACATCCTTTATATCAGGTTAGGCAGCACAGGCAACAGGAAAGGGGAGGGGACATTTTTAAGACTAGTTTGTGTTAGGTTTGAATTCTACTAGTAACAGGGTCTCTTTATTGTAATCTAAACTGTAATGAGCTAGATATTGGGAAAGTCTGGTATGCCAGTGATATTAGTGTGGACAAACAGGTCATCTCTCTTACTTGCATCTGCTCATACACTATATTACCAAAGATATTGGGACGCCTGCCTTTACACGCCCATGAACTTTAATGGCTTCTTAGTCCGTAGGGTTCAATATTGAGTTGGCCCACCCTTTGCAGCTATAACAGCTTCAACTCTTCCGGGAAGGCTGTCCACAAGGTTTAAGAGTGTGTCTATGGGAATATTTGGACCATTCTTCCAACAAGACTGCACACCAGTGCACAAAGAAAGGTCCATAAAGACATGGATGAGCGAGTTTGGGGTGGAGGAACTTGACTGGCCTGCACCCACCTTACGGACCTTGCTTTGTGCACTGGTCCAAATCATTTGGTGGAGGGGCGATTATGGTGTGGGGTTTCAGGGGTTTGGCTTGGCTCCTTTGTTCCAGTGGTGGGAACTCTTAAGGAGTCAGCATACCAAGGCATTTGACAATTTCATGCTCCCAACTTTGTGGGAACAGTTTGGGGATGGCCCCTTCCTGTTTCAACATGACTGCGCACCAGTGCACAAACAAGGTCCATAAAGACATGAATAAGTGAGTTTGGGGTGAAGGAACCCGACTGGCCTGCACAGAGTCCTGACCTCAACCCGGAAGAACACCTTTGGGATGAATTAGAGCAGAGACTACGAGCCAGGCCTTTTCGTCCAACATCAGTGCCTGACCTCACAAATGCACTTCTGGAAGAATGGTCAAACATTCCCATAGACACACTCCTAAATCTTGTGGACAGCCTTCCCAGAAGAGTTGAAGCTGTTACAGCCGCAAAAGGTGAGCCAACTCAATATTGAACCCTACGGACTAAGACTGGAATGCCATTAAAGTTCATGTGCATGTAAAGGCAGGCTTCCCAATTCTTTTGACAATATAGTGTCTATAACTGGCTATATTGACATGATAAAAATGCTCTATTGTTTTTATTGTGAATGGCCTTTGCCTTCTTGCTTTTCCATGGTATGATTATTGTACTTTTTTATACAGGATTTATATATTGATTTCTTAATTTTATTATGATGGAATGTGATTAAAAAGTCTACTTCATGAAGGCATAGAAAAGCTCAATTGGTATTATAAAAGAGCCTTCATGATCTGGTCACATGTTGGATGTGCAAATATCTGCTTCTCCTTGTACGCACAGTATGCCTGCTAGGCACGCTGCAATGTCTATTATACAGTGAACTTGCGCTACTTTGCTATGGAGCAGAAAGGATCTTGAAAATCTCCCCATGCAATGAGCTCATTTGCCTGAGGGAGGTGCTCATAATCTCTCTGAAGTGGTCAGAAACAGCAGGATAATGACAAGCAATGCTTAAAAGCGGGAGCAGCCCTGCAATTATGAAGCAGCTGGTGACTTGCACCAGGTAAAGGGAGCAGTAAAGCACAGCCATTGTTCAGTACAACATGAATCAAACAAATATGCCTTCCCCAAGGTACTTCTGTAGTGGTGAATGCTTTATTTTTTAAATTTTATTTTCACCAGGTGATCCGGCAAGTAACACACTTCCTGTCTATCCATGGCCAGGCATCAGAGACACCATTGCACAGCAGCATTATCTGGAGAGGGTAGTGTTAAATGGACTAGAAGATTTTGATTTAGCTTTAACTTGTTAGTCACTTATTTAAAGTCCAACTCCAGCTGACACTTTATAAGCAATTATAGAAACTGTTTTTTTCCTTTTGGAATAAAGGTTTTACACAAATCATTAAAAAGCTGACCATTGTAGGCACCCCTATCACTGTTACATGGTTTGGCTCAACTTCCTAACTGCCACTTTTGCTGGCCAGCTGGGTATGTTAAAGGAGGTTTTGAAATACTTGACTTACTGGCTAAATCATCAGGTAACAAAAATAAATAAAATAAACAGTATAAAAAAATAAAATATTCAGCCACAATTAAGGATTGGTAAGCTGCAATATTACACTTTTGCTTTTGGGTTTAGATATGCTTCAACACACATTGATGAGATTTTTATATTCAGCTAACCACATTAACATACACTATATTGCCAAAAAGTTTTGGGATGCCTGCCTTTGCACGCACATGAACTTTAATGGCATCCCAGTCTTAGTTCGTAAGGTTTAATATTGAGGTGGCCCACATTTTGGAGCTATGACAGCTTCAACTCTTCTGGGAAGGCTGTCCACAAGGTTTAGGAGTGTATCTATGGGAATGTTTGACCATTCTTCCAGAAGTGCATTAGTGAGGTCAGGCACTGATGTTGGACAAGAAGGCCTGGCTCGCAGTTTCCGCTCTAATTCATCCCAAATGTGTTCAATTGGGTTGAGGTCAGGACTCTGTGCAGGCCAGTCAAGTTCCTCCACCCCAAACTCGCTCATCCATGTCTTTATGGACCTTCCTTTGTGCACTGGTGCACAGTCAAGTTGGAACAGGAGGGGCCATCCCCAAACTGTTCCCACAAAGTTGGGAGCATTACATTTTCCAAAATGTCTTGGTATACTGACGCCTTAAGAGTTCCTTCACTGGAACTAAGCCCAACCCCTAAAAAGCAATTCCACACCATAATTCCCCCTCCACCAAATGATTTGGACCAGTGCACAAAGCAAGGTCTATAAAAGACATGGTTGAGCGAGTTTGGGGTGGAGGAACTTGACCTCAACCTGATAAAACACCTTTGGGATGAATTAGAGTGGAGACTGCGAGCCAGGCATTCTTAGCCAACATCAGTGCCTGACCTCACAAATGTGCTTCTGAAGAATGGTCAAACATTCCCATAGACACACTCCTAAACCTTGTGGACAGCCTTCCCAGAACAGTTGAAGCTGTTATAGCTGCAAAGGGTAGGCCAACTCAATATTGAACCCTATGGACTAAGGCTGGGATGCCATTAAAGTGCATGTGCTTTTAAAAGCAGGTGTCCCAATACTTTGGGAATATAGTGTACTTGTCTACTTTTTGGTATGGACTATAGTTCCTGTTTAACAAGCTTTTAGCTTAACCGCTTTCCGTCCAGTGCATGACAATATACTTCGGCACAATGGCACGGCTGTGCAAATGGGTGTACCTGTACTTCCCCTTTAAATCACGGGCTAGTGGGCGCGCGAGTGTGTCCGCGGACTTGATGTCCACCGTTGCCCCATGGTCGTGACACGTAGAGGCAGAACGGGGAGATGCACCGATAAAAATCGCAGATCACCGCTATTACTAATAATAAAAAAAAAATAATAAAAATGCCATAAATCTTTCCCCTATTTTGTAGTCACAATAACTTCTGTGCAAACTAATCAATATATGCTTATTGCGATTTTTTTTACCAAAAATATGTAGAAGAATTAAAAAATCTTGCTTTTTTTTTCAAAATTGTCACTTTTTTGTTTATAGCGCAAAAAATAAAACCTGCAGAGGTGATCAAATACCACCAAAAGAAAACTATTTGTGTGCAAAAAAGGACGTCAATTTTGTTTGGGTGCAATGTCGCATGACCGCACAATTGTCAGTTAAAATGACGCAGTGCAGGATCTAAAAAAATGCTCTGGTCAGGAAGGGGGTAAATCCTTCCGGGGCTGAAGTGGTTAAAAAACTCTTTTCTTAAACCGTAAATGTGCCAAATTTAATGGATACAGTGCAAGTGACCACTTTGAAGTTACGCATACAAGTTGAGGTCATGTCAGATCTCTAAACTTCAGGCACTCCCTGTTCTCAAAGGAAAGTAAATCTTCCCATCACTACATAAAAGACTACATTATCACTAAGGACCCCAAGCCACTGTCAAAGATGGGCAGGTCTGAGTACTAAGGACTTGTGCAAGGCTCTGAAGATTGCTCTATAGCTGGTAAGCTGAAATTAAATTATGTTGTTGAGAATGACCAGTCTGATCCTTCAACCTCGCCCCAACTCTATAAGAGAAAACAAATAACTTCCGTTTGGCATTTCTCGGTTATTTTGATTAAACTGTGTCCAATATGGCAAACAAAACTAGATAAAAAAAAAAAAATCATTAGACCAAAGAACACATTAGGACACTTAAAAAAAAAAAAATTGTGGCCAAATGTCTTGTGAAGAAGAACTTGTACAAACAAATCCCAGCAACAGGTCTCCAATGTTCCTTTCACACTCACACCCTATACATGATACCAGCAGGCTAAAGAGGTGGCATTTCTAAATACTGCTACAGCGTCAGCTGGTATTCACATCATCTGTGATTTCTACTATGCTTAACATAATTAGCTACCCCTCTTTGATCAACTGCTGAGGGATCAAACTAGCAGCATGGTGTCCTGCTGAGCCCTCCCAGATAAATACTGGGAAAGTGTTAGAATGATATGCATTTCATTACAAGCTGAGTGGATAAGGGGCATCCAAATAGGTTTATGTACTTCTGTCTTTCATGTTGTTAATGTAAACAATATTAAAAGCCTGTAAAATCATAGCAGGGGCTAATTAAGTTTGTGCCATGCAGAGGAGTATACAACTTAGTCAATCATGACCAAATGACTAAATAAAATGTAGACTTTGTATATAGACATGGATTAAACACCGTTATTTATTTTTTTTAATTTGTCAGAGTAGGCCAGTGCCTACAAACAGCAAAGGAAAAAGGGGCTGCTTTTCCTTGAATGCTTGTTGAGCATACTACATTTTGTATGACTAAACTGACAATATTGTAAAAAAACAAAACAAAAAAAACAAAAACAAAAAAAAAAAACTTTTGGTCAGAGTAAAACAAGGAAATGGTTCAGTTAAGAATGAAAACTCCTACCATAGTGGCATTGCTTTATGCACCAAAAGTTGTGTGCCTACAGGCCCCAATAATGGAAATCCAGTCCACCTTTTATAAGGTGCTAATTCATGATCAATACACAGCATTGATTTACACATACAAACACCTACATACTAAAGCATGTGGATTCAGCCTGCCCAGCATCTACCACAACTAAGCATCAGTTTTAGGTGAACTTGCCTGTCGGCAAAGCAAAGAATCAAATCAAGATTGATGGATGTCTGATGTATATTACTTACCACCATATCCCTGGCTTCAATGATTAGTTCTTTTTAAAATATACATAAACCCCAACAATTAACTATTACTATTTGACTTCAATTTGGTCTGTTAAATATACCAATTTGCAATATCTGTATATATAAGTCCTAAAAAAAAAAAAAAGAAGACCAGTTGTGCTGTCCTGTGTCCATGTTTTGGAGAGGAGGAAGTCAAAAATGATTCTACAGTTCTAACACTTCCTGTCCTTTGGGTGACAACAGTGCTTATCCGTAGATACAGTGTATCAAGTAAGTGTGGTCACTTACTTGAAGATGAAGATGAAGTGCGTTACTGGCAAGATCGTCAGGTGAAAATAAATGGCAAAAAGCCTGAACAAGAAAACTAAAGCAGCCACTTCCACTAAGCAAAGATCAGATGCAATTTATAAAATGTTTTCTTGGGTTTTCAAATTATGTAATCATGTGAAAAACATTTGCCTAAATAACTGGACATTCAAAGTGATCAGGAACTTGCTTTTCATGCAATTAAACACAACGTTTTACAAACCTGGTCAAGTCAGCCTGAGCATGTGACGATAAAACGCACAAGCACAATTTTCAATTCAGGTAAATGCCAAGTCATCAATCCCAGGATCCAGAGAGATAGCCAATTGTAATTATATTCAAGTCTCTAGTTTACCTGTAAAATGTCAAGCTTGACACTACCCCTTCCTGCCACCCTATTGGTCACCAACCGGAAGGCCAGGGTGATAGGAAAATAAGGGAAGGGAGGGGGGAAGGGAGGGGGGAAGGGAGGGGGGAAGGGAGTAAGCAGAAGAGGTTGAGATCTGTTTTAGAACTTCAGTTGGCTGTATCTTTGGATCTAGTAATCGTTTTGACATACGGTTTGCACTAAAAGCAAAAGCAGTTGTTTATTTTTATAATCAGACACTCATTTTAAAATTTTCCATATTTCAAATGACATTTTTTCATAAAATGTATAGAAGGTTTTGTCTGACCCATAGATTTGACAGCAGATACTGCAGCCCTGGTGAAATGCTAGCCTGGGACCTTTAGAAGGAATCAGGAACTGGAATAAGGGGCACAGTCCAGAGATCTTCCATCTCATATAAAGCTATTGTTATTGTGTGGAATGCAATTTCAAAAGTCAAAAGTTCTGAAGACCATTGTATATACCTGTAGCTTCTGCCAGATCTCTTTCTGTAAAGGAACATTAGGTTTAAACAAGCTTTTCCTCCAAATAGTAACAGCATTGTATGGTTTCACAATCAGGTGAACAGCAGCTACAAACCTGATATGTTAACTCTGAACAACACGGTATCAGATCCAGATGGGCCGCTAGTGACACAGGCATACAACGCAGAATCCTCCAGCCCTGCGTTGAAAATCTGGATCGCTTCCCCTGTTATGCGCGTGCGGTTAGTCTCCAAAAGCTGAACTCCGTTTTTCACCCAGCTGATGCTCTGAACATCCTCTCGAAGCCTGCACTGTAAAACTAGCGAATCTCCAGGGTGTGCCAAATACGATTCCATTTCTGGTTTGGCTGCTTGGCCAACTAAGTGGGAACAAAGAAATAAATCCGAATTAAAAAAAAAAAAAAAATAGGGAGGCCTTTATTTCTAAGTCTGATGAGCACAGGTGGCTCATGGTAACTAGTTGGGATTGGACAAGAAAAGTGAATTATATTTTTATTGCATGAAAGCAATCTTCTAGTTAGAATATGAATTCCCAGGTCCAAGAGGTTTCTGATTACCCATAGTCAAGTTATCCTTCAAATAATATTTAATGAAAGATGACCTGAAAATTGAAAGTCCTTAGAGCGGAGGTGGCCTATAACCAAGAATATTCTACCAGGCACTGCAATTCACAACTGGGAATGATCTTAAAAAAGGATCTATACTGTACATTTTGGATGGGGAAGAGCTTGAAGGGTGTTAAAATGAAGGAGTTGTGAAAACATTTTCCTCCATACCCTCGATTTCCAAAGCCACCATTATAGATGGCCATAAGAATGGCTCTGTATACAATTCTGATCCAGGTGCTCTGTCTGCACTATCTCAGACAGTTATCTCCTAGCAGATAAGATGGGGAATCTTCAGGCCAGGAACTAAACATGTATGTGCATGGACTATACAAAATGCTGGATCAGGGAGACTGGGCACACTAGAAAGTGTAGGTGTATCTCTCTGACCTAAAAAAAAAAAAAAAAAAAAGAAGATTCCGGTGGAGATCTTAGCAGCCACCGTCTGAATATATTTGATTAAAAACAGAAGTTTAAGATTTCTTGAGATCCATGGTTAGATTAGAATGGCCCATGGTTGTAACAGAATGGCCTTAAAACAGTTGATTTATGTCTTCGAATAATAATCCCTTCATTGTGACTATTCTTCTAAAACATCAAATTAAAAAAATAAAAAATCCTGGCTTTTTGCTAATAGTAAATAATGAAAAAAAAAACTAAACTATGCAGGTGCTTCATGGGTGAAGAACAGGTTGAAAGCCAAGCTTCAAAGGGTTAGTGTTTATTAAATTATTTGCCGATGAGCATATTATTTATAGCGGTCTATCAAAGCAATTGCCCATGGCACAAAATATCCAAGTACCAGTTAACATAGTAGCAAAGCAATGTAAACATTAAAAACAAAATTACAAATGTAACACACCCACCAGCATGAGAAATCTAATCAGAACAAAAAAAAACAAACAAACATATATTTCCATTTTTTTCTTCTCTTTTTAGTAGGGCAGGCAATGATTAAGATCAATTTTTTAATTTTTTTATTTTTGCTGTCTGTGTCCCCATTAGATTTGTTTCCTGTCCCAGGGACACAACAAAAACATTTTCAAAGGCGAGGGAAAAAAAAACCACTGGAACAGATATCCCTACTGGAAGATTTCCCCTCACCTACTGTTCTGGTGACAACATTAACATTTTGAAATTTTGCATCACTTTCACTACTGGAGGCAATAGTCATCAGATAAAAAAAAAAAAAAAAATCTTCCCACTAGAGAGAGACAGACAGCAATAAAAACCTGACAGAGGTTTTGGTTTAACATACATTTAATTTTATCAAGTTCAGAAAAATTTACATTAAAATGTAAACAATAACTCAAATTTAATCTTTGAACAGGGAGTGATCAAGAAAAAAAAAACAAACAATGCAAATGACTAAACAATCATAAGTGATTATTTTTATTGAAGTTTCCAGGGGCCATACAATGTACCCTTTTCCCTAGCTTTTCCTACCCTCCTCTTTTAATCTTACAGGTATCACTGAACAGCATTTGTACATGGACTCCTTTAAGGTCATGCACATACCTAGTAGCTGTACACGATTCTAATAAAAGTGATAAAAGAAAGCATAAAAAAAAAAAATTAATTTTCACTAGTTGGAAAAGACCATCATGACCTGCAGTTTGAATCTCTACAAAAGGAAACCATTTTTTTTCTTGCCCTCTCCTTATCAATGTGAAAGATAAGGGAAGGGCCACTCTGGTCATGTAAACACTTCTTGGACACACAGGAAGAAAAAATGCATTATATTTGCAAGGCCTCGCCAATTAAGCACATATAAGCAAACATCAACTGACAAATGCTGCCTATGACCTGCAGAGTACAGAGGTCTTCCTGAGACACACAGTATAAGTTTACGGAACAAGGCCATAGGAAGCAATCTATGTTTGTATCACTTCCCTTCACTTGTGGTTGTAAATCCTTACATATACCCATTGAAGTGACTGGCCTCGGGTGATATACAGCAATGAAACAAATCCTTCTACATAAGTTGTACCTGTATATATCTGCAGACTTCGCTTTACATCTGTTCAAACCCAGAATTTCTAAAGCTTGTCTGAGATGTCAGAAAAAGGGGGCAGAGAGAATTGACGTTACTCTGCAGAGATCAGGGAGGAAAGCTCAGACAGCCGATTGGAGGGAAGGGACACACCCCTCTCCACACAGCACACAGGAACAGAGTTGAGGCTGTCAATCAGCTGGGGAGGTCCCTCCCCTGTCACCATTTTTCTCTTGGTGTCAGGAAAACTTGTCAGAAGTGATTCATGCTGATAGCAGAGGAACAAAGCAGCAGACAGAAATGATAAAGCATATCTTCCTAAAGTGTGTACTTGTCTCTTAATTGAGACAAGTACACACTTTAGAAGGATATGCTTTGTTCACATTTCATGTCTGAGGTTTACAACCACTTTAAGCCTTTTTACATTTGGCTTGGTATCATAGGTTTGGTACTCTTTATTTCAATTCAAAACATATTTCCGGAGCCATTTAATTAAAATTAACCAAATAGATATCTTACATCAGTTTAAGAAATGTGTGCTTCTCTGAGCATAGACATCAAACAAATACTGTAGTAGCACAGCAGCAATACATTCTAGAAATGTATTAGCTTGAGAATGGATTAAAAGGAGAATCCTAGAAACCACATAATTAGATTAAAAAGTACAACATATTAGGCTACTAAATGTTTTTTTGTTGTATGAAGGTTTTGGCTTTACATACCTCCCAACAGTCCAGATTTGTACTAGTTTTCAGATGAGAAATACGTAGTAGGTATCCCACAAATTAATTACACCAGAAAATTCACCCAAGTTTCTGTGTGTCCAGCAAAGTCTCCAAAGTTGTGTCCATTCTGTGTCAATCAGTTTTAGCATTCCGATTACACAGCCATGGAACACCATGCTAAATTGTAATATCATGATAATCTAGGTATTGCCAGTATCATACCTTATCACCGATAAAGGGCAGAGCATCCTCCCAATTTAGTTTAATGAAGACACTTCTTCCAAGAAACACCATATGGTAAAAGCTTTTAGGTTTGGGTTTACATTTTTTCAGTTATTCCAAATACCAAAAACATGTGAAAATTTGTCATGGGAATAAAACAATCATTCTTTTTATGAGTAAACTTATGAAAATATGTGAAAGTTTGTGAAAAGGAATGAAGCTACCGTTCTTTTCTAGCAGTAAAATTATGTAAAGTTTGGCTCTAGGATGAGCTGATTAATGTGACCTTTGATCATGACTTTTATAAACCTCCCCAGCATAGGACGGAGTCCAGCTATGAATCAGTAGTACTAAGTGTTCTTTCATGACAGAGGCAAAGTGTAGTCAAGTGGTGACTAACCATCTGTAATGATTAGTATAACTAAAAGGTTACTATCAATTATGTCCCTAAAAACGAAGCTTGATCTGCTTATACTTAACCCTCCCCGGTTCATCCCACCGTCCCCTCATCAATATGCCAATTATTTTTTTAAATAAAACCTATTTTCATTAAAAACCTTATTTTAGAGGTCATCACTTCAAATATACTCCTCTATGCAATGCGGGTGGGAGACATAGGAAGGGTACAATACATAGCTTCCTGAAAATTAGTGGGCTGGCTCTTGGGAGGAGTTATGAAAATATCAATATGCCATGGATGTCAGCAGCGATGAGTGGGCATTACTTGGCAGACTGCATTTGCATGCAGACTGCCCTAGGTGACCCCCGCTTGTGACGCTGAGCCTCCACGATTGAAAGACCTGAAATCCAATGACTAAGACAGGCTGGTCTTGAAGGCTGGGGAGAAAACAGTTAAATTATGCTGAATGTCCTCCAGCATCAAGTTCTGTCTGACTTGCTGCAGCTTCTAACGGAAACTGTGAAGTTCCCAGTATGCAGTGAAATCAGCGTAAGCAACCTCAGTACAGAAGAAGACCCTGTACGACTGTGCAAGACTAAAGGATGAGGCTGGAGTTCAGCTTTAAAATATATTAAGTATATATACACACGCATAGTTGCTTGCAGTGACCCGCAACCTATCACACGAATGACTGGCCCATCACTATCCGATCAACATGTTTGGCCACAGAACCTGGTCACTTCTTACACATTAGGGATTCCCGCCATCATATAGAAGAAGAGATTTGGCATGCAGTCACAACACAAGATAAATATATCAGTTTTTTCCCCCCAAAGCTATCCTTAAAAACAAGGCACAAGCTGAAAGTTAAAGAAATGCTTTTTCAAACAGGATTTGTATATTCATGACCATATCCATATTACTAACTTGTATGTTCATGCAATGGTCAATGAGATTAAGATACCCCTGGCACCAGTCTTATCACTAAGCATTTACAAACACTGGCCTAAAAAAAAAAAAAAAAAAAAATCTGCATAATGCATATATCTAAGTCACTAGGGATGGGCTGAACGGACCCCTGTTCGGTTCGCACCAGAACTTTCGAACACTGCGAAAGTTCGGACCCGAATAATGAACCCCATTAGTCAATTGGACCCGAACGTCAAAAATCAAAAGTGCCCATTTTGAAGGCTTATATGCAAGTAATTGGCCATACAATGGTTATAGGGGTCCGGGTCCTGCCCTGTATCAAAAAAAAAAAAAAAAAAAAGTTTGTGAAAAAGTCATTTTTACATGAGCAGTAATTTTTTGATTTTTAAAGTGAAAACCTAAAAATGATAAATTCCTTCCAATATAGTGCCTGGGGGGGTCCCCGCAGTCTACCTGTAAAGTGGCAGATCTGTATTATGTCTAGCCACTTCAGCCCCGGAAGGATTTACCCTCTTCCTGACCAGAGCACTTTTTGCGATACAGAACTGCGTCACTTTAACTGACAATTGCGCGGTCCTGCGACGTTGCACCCAAACAAAATGGATGTCCTTTTTTTCAAACAAATAGAGCTTTATTTTGGTGGTATTTGATCACCTCTGCGGTTTTTATTTTTGCACTATAAAAGCAAAAAAAGTGCGACAATTTAGAAAAAAAAAAAAAAGCAATATTTTTTACAATAATAAATATCCCCCCAAAATATTTTAAAAAAACCTAAATTTCTCTTTTTCAGTTTAGGCCAATATGTATTTTTCTACATATTTTTGGTAAAAAAAAAAAAAAAATATATATATACTTCGCAATAATCGTATATTGATTGGTTTGTGCAAAAGTTATAGCATCTACAAAATAGGGGATAGATTTATGGAATATTTATTATTATTATTTTTTTTTTTTTTTTTTTTTTTTTTATTAGTAGTGGTGGCGATCTGCGATTCTTATTGTGACTGCGACATTATGGCATTCTAGCAATTAGTGCTATAAAAATGCACTGATTATTGTGTAAATGACACTGGCAGGGAAGGGGTTAAACACTAGGGGCGATCAAGGGGTTAAGTGTGTCCTAGGGAGGTGTTCTAACTGTGGGGAGGGGTGGGCTACCACTGACATGAACTGACATGACAGTGATCACTGCTCCCGATGACAGAGGGCAGTACATCCCCTGTCATGTCACTAGGCAGAACAAGGAAATGCCTTGTTTACAAAGGCATCTACCCGTTTTTCCACTTCGTGACACGATCACGGGCCCCCATCAAGTCCGTGGGACCCGCGGGCACGGTCATGGAGTAGGCGGTAGGCTGGGGACGTACATGTACGCCCATTTGCCCAGCCGAGCCATTGTGCCGACGTACATAGTCGTGTGCTGGTCTGCTTGTGGATAGAACCCGCTGCAGCAATAATTGCATTTATAAAGCCAAAATAAAAAAAAAAAAAAAAGAAAGAAAATTTTCCCTGCAAGCTACCTTTATTTTGCTCAGCAACAGTTGGGGAGCCAGTGTATATGATGAGGCCAAAATGTAGTGCACTGGGAACAAGATTAGAGATTTTTTGGATACATTCTGGTGTCACTTTGACTTTGGATAGAACTAACAGATGCGTAAAAATTGGTCTTTGGGTGTCGGCGGCGCCTTCCCACCGTAAACCCTATAGAGCAGGGGTCTCATACTGGTGGCCCTCCAGCTGTTGCGAAACTACAAGTCCCATCATGCCTCTGCCTGTGGGAGTCATGCTTGTAACTGTCAGCCTTGCAATGCCTCATTGGACTTGTAGTTTTGTAACAGCTGGAGGGCCGCCAGTTTGAGACCCCTGCTATAGAGGTACTTTTCATGAAAGCAAGAATTGACCTTGCTGTAAAAAAATTGCAATGATATGCACCTGTCAAACAGGTGCAAAAAACTTGGTCTGTGTGTGTCAGTGGTGCCTTCCCACCATAACTATAATTTGCGATCTGCTGCAGATGTGCTGAAAAAGGCCCAGACAGCTGAACTTTTGGGAGTGGGCCGGGAGATAAGTGCAGAATGTGATGGAATAGGGTGGCTGCTCTCTACTCTTGCTTGATGTCGGCCTCCTTGGGGTTGTGCCACCTCACCTTCAGTTTCCTCCTCTACTCTATCTGGCACCCAAGTCGCATCAGTGGCCTCAACATCATCTCCATCATTACCACTGGAGACAACTTGGCAATACACTGCGGCTTGGGGAACATGAATGCCAATTTGTCTATCAGTGTTCCTCCCTCTCCCTAGGCCAGTGATGGCGAACCTTGGCACCCCAGAAGTTTTGGAACTACATTTCCCATGGTGCTCAACTACACTGCAGAGTGCATGAGCATCATGGGAAATGTAGTTCCAAAACATCTGGGGTGCCAAGGTTCACCATCACTGCTCTATGCTCATGTTGCTGTCATCCTCAACCTCAGAACCAACATCTAAATCCAGTAATGGCTGGGCATCATCAAGGAGTAAGTGGCTGACGCTGTGGTCAAATAACTCAGCTGACTCCTCAAAGGCTGATGTTGGGGCTATGGCAGCAATAGATGTGGACAAGGAGGCAGGTTTATCCACTCTGGCAACTGCAGAGGACTGCACACTTGTCTCTGCTTGTGTGACAGAGGATGAGGGGGATGAGGAAGGTTTAATAAGCCAGTCCACCACCTCCTCTGCATGCTGTGGCTGGATAGCACAGGCAAACTCAATAAACAGAGGAAATGATACCCTGCCTGAGGACTGACTACCACGTTGTTGCCTGTGGACACATTTTTTGCTGGCCCCCTTACAGTGCCAAGGGAACATCTGCCTCTCCTTGTCCTCCCAGACATTATTGGGTTGGGAGGGGGCAGTGCTTTTAAGCAAATGTAAAGAAGAAGTTTAAATCTGTACGCAGATGCACTTTAACCACTTCAATACCAGGCACTTAGACACCTTCCCGCCCAGACCAATTTTCAGCTTTCAGCGCTGTCGCAATTTGAATGACAATTGCGCGGTCATGCTACACTGTACCCAAACAAATTTTTTATCATTTTGTTCCCACAAATAGAGCTTTCTTTTGGCGGTATTTGATCACCTTTGCGGTTTTTATTTTTTGCGCAACAAATAAAAAAAGACAGAAAATTTTGAAAAAAAAACAAGTTTTTCTTTGTTTCTGTTAAAACTTTTTGTAAAAAAGTACGTTTTCTTCTTCAATGACGGGCACTGATATGGCTGCACTGACACGGCGGCACTGATGGGCACCGATGAGGTGGCACTGATGATGGGCACTGATAGGTGGCACTGATAGGTGGCACTGGTATGCGGCACTGATGGGCACTCATAGGTGGCATGGATGGGCACTCATAGGTGGCATTGATGGGCACTCATAGGTGGCATTGATGGGCACTCATAGGTGGCATTGATGGGCACTCATAGGTGGCATTGATGGGCACATATAGATGGGCACGGATGGGCACTGACAGGTGGCATGAATGGACACTGATGGGTGGCACTGATGGCATTACTTGTTTGCAGTGATGCCCCTAAGGGTGGCATTGCTGGGCATCACTGCAACATAATTGTGCCAATCAGTGCCCATTTGTGGGCACAGATTTGGCACACTGGGCACATGTGGATGGCCATGGGGTACATACCTGGCCATCCACATGTTGCCCATTCCCTGGTGGTCCTAGTGGCGATCCCTGGTGGTCCAGTGTGGTGATCTGCGGGGGGGCTGCGCTGATAAACAATCAGCGCATTCCCCCCCTGCCAGGAGAGCCGCCGATCGGCTCTCCTCTACTTGCGTCTGTCAGACGCGAGTGAGGAAGAGCCGATCAACGGCTCTTCCTATTGACAGCGTGATCAGCCGTGATTGGACACGGCTGATCACGTGATAAAGAGCCTCCGCCGGAGGCTTTTTACCAAGATCAGTGTAGCGGTGTGTCAGACTGACACACCGCTCCACCGATTGCCGCGATGCGCGCCCCCGGGGGCGCGCTGCGGCATGTTATCCTGCTGGACGTCATATGACGTCCAGTCAGGATAACAGAACCACTTCCCGGACGTCAATCCGCTATAGGGCGGGCGGGAAGTGGTTAATCAAATGTAAAGAGGTGTTTGGTGCCCTTTAATTTGAGTACTCACACCACACAGACACACGCCACGGATACACTATAATATACTGCAATATAATGCGCCAAAACTATATGGCGTTAAACTGGCAGTAGCGCACACAGAAGTAAATGGCATTAAACTGGCAGCAATGCAATCAAATACATAGTAGGTGAGGTTGAAAAAAAAGACACAAGTCCATCCTATGTGTGTGTGATTATATGTCAGTATTACATTGTAGTTTCCTATATGTTGCGGTTGTTCAGGTGCTTATCTAATAGTTTTTTGAAACTAGTGATGCTCCCTGCTGAGACCACCGCCTGTAGAAGGGAATTCAACACATCCTTGCCGCTCTTACAGTAAAGAACCCTCTATGTAGTTTAAGGTTAAACCTCTTTTCTTCTAATTTTAATGAGTGGCCATAAGTCTTGTTAAAATCCCTTCTGCAAAAAAGTTTTATCCTTATTGTGGGGTCACCAGTATGGTATTTGTATATTGAAATCATATCCCCTCTCAAGCGTCTCTTCTCCAGAGATAATAAGTTCAGTGCTCGCAAACCTTCCTCATAACTAATATCCTCCAGACCCTTTATTAGCTTTGTTGCCCTTCTTTGTACTCGCTCCATTTCCAGTACATCCTTCCTGAGGACTTGTGCCCAGAACTGGACAGCATACTCTAGGTGCGACCGGACTAAGTCTTGTAGAGTGGGAGAATTATCGTTTTATCTTTGGAGTTTATCCCCTTTTTAATGCATGCCAATATTCTGTTTGCTTTGTTAGCAGCAGCTTGGCATTGCATGCCATTGCTGAGCCTATCATCTACTAGGACCCCCCAGGTCCTTTTCCATCCTCTATTCCCCAGAGGTTCTCCCCCTCAGTGTATAGATTGCATTCATATTTTTGCCACCCAAATGCATTATTTTACATTTTTCTACATTAAACCTTATTTGCCATGTAGTTGCCCAC
This sequence comes from Aquarana catesbeiana, assembly GCF_042186555.1. Taxonomy (NCBI): domain Eukaryota; kingdom Metazoa; phylum Chordata; class Amphibia; order Anura; family Ranidae; genus Aquarana; species Aquarana catesbeiana. The sequence continues at coordinate 621,151,814 of NC_133326.1, read as the reverse complement.
CCCATTAATTTGTTCAGATCTTCTTGTAAGATTTCCACACCCTGCAGAGAAGTTATTGCCCTGCTTAGCTTAGTATTGTCCGCAAATACAGAGATTGAACTGTTTACCCCATCCTCCAGGTCATTTATGAACAAAAAAAAAATAATAATAGGGTTGGTCCCAGCACAGAACCCTGGGGGACACCACTACCCACCTTTGACCATTCCGAGTACTCCCCATTTATCACCACCCTCTGAACTCGCCCTTGTAGCCAGTTTTCAATCCATGTACTCACCCTATGGTCCATTCTAACGGACCTTATTTTGTACAGTAAACATTTATGGGGAACTGTGTCAAATGTTTTTGCAAAATCCAGATACACCATGTCTATGGGCCTTCCTTCATCTAGATGGCAACTCACCTCCTCATAGAAGGTTAATAGATTGGTTTGGCAAGAATGATTCTTAATGAATCCATGCTGATTACTACTAATGATACCGTTCTCGTTACTAAAATCATGTATATAGTCCCTTATCCCCTCCAACAGCTTGCATACTTTTGAAGTTAGGCAACCTGGTCTGTAATTCCCAGGGATGTATTTTGGGCCCTTTTTAAATATTGGTGCTACATTGGCTTTTCTCCAGTCACCTGGTACCATTCCAGTCAGTAAACTGTCAGTAAAAATTAGGAACAATGGTCTGGCAATTACTTGACTGAGTTCCCTAAGTACCCTCAGATGCAAGCCATCTGGTCCCGGTGATTTATTAATGTTAAGTTTCCCAAGTCTAATTTTAATTCTGTCCTCTGTTAACCATGAAGGTGCTTCCTGCGATGTGTTAAACACTGCAGTTTTGGTTACTGAAACCTCCCCGATTCCCTTGTGAAGACTGAGGAGAAGAATAAAAGAATAAATTCAATACCTTTGCCATCTCCCCATCTTTTGTAACCAGATGTCCTTCCTCATTCTTTATGGGGCCAAAAATGGTCTTTCCTCCATTTTTTTACTGTTTACATCAGTGGTTCTCAACCTTTCTAGTGCCCTGACCCCTTGATAAAATTTCCCAAGTTGTGGGGACCCCTAACAGTAAAATTATTTTCGTTGGTCGCGTTTGCTGGCACAGTGGCGGCGTTTGCTGGCACAGTGCTGACAATTGATGGGCACAGTGGCTGCACAGTGGGACGTTTGCTGGCACAGTGGCGACAATTGATGGGCACAGTGGCTGCGTTTGGCACAGTGGCAACAATTAAAGGGCACAGTGGCTGCGTTTGCTGGCACAGGTGGCGACGTTTGCTGGCACAGTGGCGACAATTTATGGGCACAGTGGTTGCGTTTGGCACAGTGGCAACAATTAAAGGGCACAGTGGCTGCATTTGATGGCACAGTGGCTGCGTTTGATGGCACAGTGGCTGCGTTTGATGGCACAGTGGTGACAATTGACGAGCACAGTGGCTGCATTTGATGGCACAGTGGCGGCGTTTGCTGGCACAGTGGTGACAATTGATGGGCACAATGGCTGCATTTGATGGCACAGTGGCGGTGTTGCTGGTAGTGGTGACAATTGATGGGCACAATGGCTGCATTTGATGGCACAGTGGCGGTGTTGCTGGCAGTGGTGACAATTGATGGGCACAGTGGCTGTGTTTGATGGCACAGTGGCGACAATTGATGGGCACAGTGGCTGCACAGCGGCAACGTTTGCTGGCACAGTGGCGACAATTGATGGGCACAGTGGCTGCGTTTGGCACAGTGGCAACAATTAAAGGGCACAGTTCCTGCGTTTAAAGGCACAGTGGCGACAATTGATGAGCACAGTGGCTGCATTTGATGGCACAGTGGCGGCGTTTGCTGGCAGAGTGGCGACAATTGATGGGCCCAGTGGCGACAATTGATGGGCACAGTGGCTGCACAGTGGCGACATTTGCTGGCACAGTAGCGACAATTGATGGGCACAGTGGCTGCATTTGATGGCACAGTGGCGGCGTTTGCTGACACAGTGGCGACAATTGATGGGCCCAGTGGCGACAATTGATGGGCACAGTGGCTGCACAGTGGCGACGTTTGCTGGCACAGTAGCGACAATTGATGGGCACAGTGGCTGCATTTGATGGCACAGTGGCTGTGTTTGCTGGCACAGTGGCGACAATTGATGAGTACAGTGGCTGCATTTGATGGCACAGTGGCGGCGTTTGCTGGCACAGTGGCGACAATTGATGGGCACAGTGGCTGCACAGTGGTGATGTTTGCTGGCACAGTGGCGACAATTGATGGGCACAGTGGCTGTGTTTGGCACAGTGGCAACAATTAAAGGGCACAGTGGCTGCGTTTGATGGCACAGTGGCGACAATTGATGGGCACAGTGGCTGCATTTAAAGGCACAGTTGCAGCGTTTTAATGGGGGTTTTTATTTTCAGATTTTTTCAGTTTGTTTGCGCCCCCACCACTTATTTATATATAAACGTCCCGGTTGGTTCCTCAAAAGTGGTTATTCCGTGCCAGTGCTAGATACACAAAGTGTATAGCACCCAAACATGTATCTAGCACTGGCACGGAATAAACACTTTTGAGGAACCAACTGGGACATTTATATATATATATATATATATATATATATATATATATATATATATATATATACACACACGTTTATATATATATATATATATATATATATATATATATATATATATATATATATACACGTTTATATATATATAAATGTTAAGTAACATAATGAAAAAAATGTTATCTTGTCAGCTTCTCCTGTGTGTCTGACTTACCAGATGTCACAGTGACACAGGTGTTCTTCTTCAGGTGTGTCGTTGCCTCCCTCTTGGTACACTCATCCACAGCAAGCGGACTTCGGTGGGTGTAACAAGATGTCCGCTTGCCGACTTCTAAGTCTAAGCATTACTGTGGACGAGAGTACCAAGATGGCGGCGACGGAACGTCACTTCCGTGCAGTCTCTCCTGTGCAGGAAGTGACATCTCGCTGGCCGAGACGGACGGACTCCGGCAGTAACTTCGGGTCCGTCTCGGCCAGCATCTCAGGCTGCATCTCGGCCAGCATCCGCGACCCCCTGGAGAATCGGCAATCGACCCCCCAGGGGGTCGCGACCCCCAGGTTGAGAACCGATGGTTTACATACTTAAAGAATTTCTTGGGATTTTTTTGCTCTCCTCCACTATGTGTATTTCTTGTTCTATATTAGCCAGCCTAATTTCACGCTTACATTTCTTGTTGCATTTTTTTATAAAGTCTGAATGCTGATGATGATCTCTCAACCTCGTATTTTTTGAAAACACTACACTGCATACACTACACTGAAACCATCTGAGCTGTCCCTACTCTAGCTGCACACTATGCAAAGTAAAAGGAAATTAGTTAAAGGAATTCATAAACATAAGATGATTGCCTTTGATCTAGCACTGAGCCACGCCATGCTAATGTCTCACAGGCAAGAAATAGGGAGGATTTTTCTGTGACTGTACAGGAAAAAGGAAAAACAAAGTTTGTTCCATATTGTTCCTTTAGCCTTAGGCATTTACAAGCATGCAAATGAACACAAATGATTACACAAAGACAAAAAAAGCCATTACAGCACATGAAGACAAAACTCTTAACATTTAAAAATAAAATAATTGCATCTGTAAAATCTGCTGCCCAAGTGTCTTAAACAGAATAATAAAAAAATAAAAGCAGCAGTGTATTGATCCTCTTGAAAGACGCATCAGTAAAGAAGCTTTAAAGAGGAAACACGTTGCTAAGCAATCTTTTCTTCTTTAAAAAGGTAAGTACTCAATCTGCTCTGTTTAGCATTTTAACAGCTCTCTGTGTGCTTTCTCCAAAGAAGCCTCTAAGATTGACAGATGCAGCTTCTGTTCTTTATGCAGGTCTATATGGCCATAAAGCATCAGACGGTAGAAAGAATAGCCCTTTAACACCACTAATGGGGCCTATTACAAGAAAAGCCCAGTACAAAAGGTTAGGCTGGTAAGGTGGCAACGTTATGATTTGTTAATAACGAAATTAAATGCCAGTGCTTCTGATATGATGTTACATAAGCGTACGTTTTCTGTTATTGCCAATTGCAAGTCTGCCGAGAACTGAGGCGAGCAGCCTTATTTAATCTGCCGTTCCAACCCATGTGACGGAGAGCGCTGCAGAAAAAATTAACTTAAGAGCTCAAATTTTAGCCTGGGGCGACAGCTTTGAATAATGACGCTCAGGTGGCAAGATGGACATAGAAGAGGATTTAATTTCAGTCATGCCCCTGGCTTGTTATATTAAATTGGAGAACAAATGCCTGTGAAAAATTCAATCATATGAATAGCGTGTATTATCGGTTACTACGATTATGCCAGTTGTTGATTAAAAAGTTTTGTATCAAGGGGTTACAGACAGACCCAGACTCTAGCACGCTTTACACGAATATGTCACTACCCCCCCCCTCCCCCCAAATCAATTTTTAGGGTTCTGCCCATTGGATGGCTCAGCAACCAAGCTGCAATGAGCAGTAACCTGTAACAACCAGGCTTCAGCTTTAAGCAATTTGAGAAAAACCCACAAAAAAAAAAAAAAAAAAGTTAAATATGTTAGTCTATTTTGTCAAAACTGGACATGAATCCAGGCATAACCATCAGGAAAAAAGTTTGGCAGGAAGTCTGAAATGCATTAAAGTACAAATATCAACATCCTGGCCAACAGTCTCTCAAAAATGTTTAAAAATCCAAAAGAAGTATACATTCAGATATCAAAAAACACAAGAACGAATACTTGTGTCAAATGAATGATGTCTATTCAGCAGTTTCTCACCTAACCAAAAAGGTACCTATAGAAATGAGAGAATGCTTACCAAATCCTGCCATTTTGTTGGCTAATAGGCAAATAAAGGAGGCCTGTCATGAGACAAACATGGGAGATTTCAATATTCATTGCTCCTTGTGAAAATATTAGTCTTCTAATCCTCTTGTGATACTTGGGATTGAAGATTTAATGGCACGGGAGAACCTGGGTAGATTCAATTCTGTACCTATGATTTGTAATGTCAAAATACTCTACTGCTATTATCCTGATAGGGCATCTGGGTGATGGGTAGGACCTTCATGGGTAACCTTGGGAAATCAGTATAATGTCTGGATCAAGGATTTGGAGCATCACACTGAAATGTTTAATTCCAAAAAACATGTAGCCTATACATTTTGGGGGCCTCAACCCTGATTGGAGGGAGGGGGGGGGAGTGATCTGAGGCCTCTTAAACACACTGGCTATTGAGTTTACACCACGTTTTGAAATAAAATCTACTGTTTGGATCAAAATACTCTGATCCTCGTGTCAGAAATCTGGAACATTTAAGTGCGGCACTCCAAATCTTTGATCCAATCCTCTGGAAAGTATGCAGATCAAGTCTTTTGATGTCATGTTGACTTTCCTGATCTAGTATCTTGTTTCAGAACCCAGAAACAGCTACTACAAGAAGGCAACTACTGTCTTCAAAAAGTCGTGCGCAATGGCTGCTTTATATTTTTTAACTCATAGTATTGTAAAACAAGCCCCAAAACCCTACAGGAGAGGTTACAGCCATGGTTATGAATAGATGGATTGAAAAAAGAAAAAAAGGCACTCTTCGAAAATTGGTCCCAAGCTCAATTAGTAGAGAAAAAAAAAAAAAAAAAAAAACACGGAACAAGGCAGCGCCAACGTGCAATTTTGTGCACTCTCTTCATAAAGGCTAGAACTCAAGATTTTATGTACTTTTATATAAAGCTCCAATGTACACCTTGTCTTTTTTTTTTTTACCAATGCAACATCTTTAATGAACCGTTTCCAATGATTGTTTCATTTTTTTTTTTTTTTTTTAGATCAACCTCTTTAGTAGGGGTTTGAACACTTGTTCTGTTCATGTTCTACAGTATTTTTTTTTCACATGACCTTGGCCGTCCTTTTGTTAAATGCAAAACAGTCCATGAACACAAGGACCTAACCACCTTTTTATGGAACATTGGGAGTTTGTGCCAACAGACCTTTTTCTCCCGTTTCCTTTGTGATAGGTTAACTAAATCTCAGGTTTTACAAAGTCCTATAGCAACGCATAAGAACAAAGCCTCAGAATAGCATGTTAAGAATCTCTTCCTGCACCAAACAAAATAATATGTTTAGTTTTGGGTGGTACAGTCAAAGAGGAAAGTTAATAACTAGTTTAAAACAACTACCCTCAAGCTAATATCTTGGTGAGAACACTCCTCCTCTGCAAACATGAACATCTGATCCAAGGTGTTTGTTTTCTTGTTAGGTGATCTTATATTAAGAGGACTTCCTAGGTATAGATACGGAACTACGTAGGAATCGCCCCTGGAAATAACTCTATACGGCTTTACGTACCAAGTCAGGATTAGTTTCGAGTCTCCTTGTATAATAGAAATGATACTTTTTAGGTGTGTATATCCTTCCTGGACTCCTCACAAAGTGCTATTATGTGACAATGTGGCTCTATGCTCTCTAAGAATATAGTCACACTCACATTGTACAACGCTGTGGACAATTGTTCACTTTAGCGAGTGTTCAGGCATTAAACTATTATACATTTTAGGTCTCAATCACATGCAGCTTTGATAAATGTTCCCCTCCGTGGTAAGAGATTGGCCTGTAGAGACACGAAGTGGAAGGAATATATTTATAGATTATATATCTCTCTCAACATGTGTCTTATCCCAGGAAAACAAACACTTGGTATCATTAGGCATAACTTTTACTGTGAACATTAGCTTTTAGGCCTATTATGCACAGGCATGGTTTAATGTTAGCTTTTATTGAAGAATATTCTCTAAACCATGAATTTTAAAAAAGCTTTTGTAAAGTTTTGTCAAAGCAGCCTTCTTAAAGCCAAAAAGGAAAAGCATCCCCAGCAGTGCGAAGACTTTGTGGCAAACCTTTGTTTGACAAGCCCACAGATCAAGCCTGCATTTGCTAAAAAGGCAAGTATGTCAGCAAGGCGAGATGGTATTATTAAAAAAAAGATCTTGAGCAATGTCAAGGCACCATCCAAAGAATGTATTACGCTTCATAGAAGTTTGAAGCTTGTTAAATGCTTTATAAATGCTTACAAGAACCAATACTTTTCAAGCCAGCATTAACACGTTACCTCTGGATGGTATGAAACATCTTCATTTAAAGTGGTAGTAAAATCTGCTTCTCTTATATCTACAGGAAAGCCTATAATAAGTTTAGGAGACATTTACTTTAGTAGCAGCTTGTGACATCACTGGTGCATGCACACTGCACACTCAATGGACAGCCTGGTATGCATCGAGAGAGCTGTGCCGTGGACAAAGGTCCTGTACACATGCGCGGGAGTGGCGTCATCGCAGCTTGGCCATTCAAATGGCCAGAGCCCACAAACCCTGAAGGTAGACTGGGCAAAGATGGAAACTCTGTCAGCACGCTGCTGGAGTGCTTTGTTTTAGGGTAAATCTGTCATAATGTGATGCATACTAATGCCCCGTACACACGGTCGGACCTTGTTCGGACATTTCGACAACAAAATCCAAGGATTTTTTCCGACGGATGTTGGCTCAAACTTGTCTTGCATACACACGGTCACACAAAGTTGTCGGAAAATCCGATGGTTCTGAACGCGGTGACGTAAAACACGTACGTCAGGACTATAAACGGGGCAGTGGCCAATAGCTTTCATCTCTTTATTTATTCTGAGCATGCGTGGCACTTTGTCCGTCGGATTTGTGTACACACGATCGGAATTTCCGACAACGGATTTTGTAGTCGGAAAATTTTATATCCTGCCCTCAAACTTTGTGTGTCGGAAAATCCGATGGAAAATGTGTGATGGAGCCTACACACGGTCGGAATTTCCGACAACAAGGTCCTATCACACATTTTCCACCGTAAAATCCGACCGTGTGTACGGGGCATAACACATTATGGAATTAGCCTGCAGGAGCCCAATTTTTATTTTTTGGGGTTTACTACCACTTGAATTCAGCAATGTAGTATAAGTGAATATTGGCTCACTTTAATTCTGTAAAGACAGAGGTTGCATAATGAGCCAATCAGCCTGTACTGCATTGCACAGTGCTGTCAATATAGCACTGAGAGGAGGAATGAGCACAGTGCTATTAGTGTGGGTATGCTCCATCAAAATTAGTAGGCTGGAGGTGGATTGGTGACCAAGCTGCATTACTGCAATGGAACAACTGAACAGGAATATGCAGTCCAATGTTGGGCACTAGTTCACAAAATGGATATTGGGGAACTGGGAAAGGTGCAGAGAAGTGCAACCAATTACATACAAGACATGGAGGACCTTGGCTATCAGGAAAGAGAAGGAGCAAATTGAAACAATACTTTATAGGTTTTGTTTACCTTCCTTTGGATCAGCTGTGAGTATAGGATTCTGTATATGGACATTTTCGATCTATTTTTTTTTTCTCTTGGTTGAACTAGACTTGTACCTTATTTTCAACCAAAGGACAGCCAAGCAGATAAAAATTTGGCCGATTCAGCAGGGGTTGGCCAAATTTTGATCCATGTATGGGCTGCCTTACTATGCAACAAGATGGTGTTACCCCAACCTGGCTATGCTATCTGGCAAAGAGTGCCTAAATCACAAGACTAGTTTGGACAGAATTACAAAATCTTTTGCAGCTAAAGCAGGTCATTTACATTTACCGGCCACTTTATTAGGTACACCTGTTCAATTGCTTGGAAACACAAATTCCTAATCAGCCAATCACATGGCAGGAACTTAATGCATGTAGGCAACTAGATGTGGTGAAGATGATTTGAAGTTCAAACCGAGCATCAGAATGGGGAAGAAAGGATATATAAGTGACGTTGAACGTGGCGTTGTTGGTGCCGGGCTGGTCTGAGAATTTAAAAAAACCGCTGATCTACTGGGATTCATGCACAACCATCTCTAGGGTTTACAGAGAATGGTCAGAAAAAGAGAAAATATCCAGTCAGCAGCAGTTGTGTGGGCAAAAATGCCTTGTTGAGGAGAATGGGTAGAACGGTTCGAGATGATAGAAAGGCAACATTAACTCAAATAACCACTTGTTACAACCAAGGTATGCAGAATACCATCTCCGAACACACAACACATCGAACCTTGAAGCAGATGTGCTACAGCAGCAGAAGACCACATCGGGTGCCACTCCTGTCAGCTAAGAACAGGAAACTGAGGCTACAATTCGTACAGGCTCACCAAAATTGGACAATAGGAGATTGGAAAAACATTCTGATGAGTCTCGATTTCAGCTGCAACATTCAGATGGTAGGGTCAGAATTTGGCATAAACACCATGAAAGCATGGATCCATCCTGTCTTGTATTTATGGAACAGGCTGGTATTGGTGGTGTAATGTTGTGGGGGATATTTTCTTGGCACACTTTGGGCCCCTTAGTACCAACTGAGCATCGTTTAAATGCCACGGCCTACCTGAGTATTGTTTCTGACCATGTCCATCCCTTTATGACTACAGTGTAAATATCTTCTGATGACTCCTTCCAGCAGGATAATGCACCATGTCACAAAGCTCAAATCATCTCACCACTGGTTTCTTCAGGAGTTCACTGTACCCCAATGGACTCCACAGTGACCAGCACCTTCGGGATTTGGTGGAATGGAGATTCACATCATGAATGTGCAGCCAAAAAATCTGCAGCAACTACGTGATGCTATCATGTCAATATGGACCAAAATCTCTGAGGAATGTTTCCAACGCTTTGTTGAATCTATGCCAGGAAGAATTAAGGCCGTTCTGAAACAAAAGGGGGTCCAACCCGGTACTAGCAAGGTGTATCTAATAAAGTGGCCGGCGAGTGTATATGGACAGCAACTATGAAATCCGTTGTCAGTAGGTTACTTGAGTTTAAATGTATGTTAAATTCCTTTGGGCCAAATACCCTTTCAGCTCTGGCATTTAAAATGCACACCAACACATGGTTTTAAAAAAATAAATAAAAATGTACTATACTGTACACCATACTGTTTGTGATAAGGACATTCCTGAACCGCAATGCACTTCACTTTATGAGCTCCTAATCACAGCAGCTGATTAAGCAGAGGATTTCTGTCTCACTAACCACCATAATACTTCATTAACTTAGCTTACACATAACAAGAATCCTCAACCATTACCTTCTCTGAGTTTGATAATGTTTAACTCTGTTCTTCACAGGAAGGGGTAAAGAGCACACAATCTCTGTATACAACACACTGGTGTCCATGTATACATTCTACCCAAGATTCACACTTTTTTTTTTTTTAATTGGGATAAATTGGAAAAATGTGTAAATTCAAGGGGGAATGTTATGTGAAATTATATAGATATATATATATATATATATATATATATATATATATATATATATATATATATATATATATATATATATATATATATATATATACACACATACACACACACACACATACACACATACATATATACACAAACAGGTGTTGGTCATCAAAGGGATTCTGCCCCAACACAAAATTACTTTGTGGACTCTGTTTTACTGTCCAAGAATTAGGATATTAGGATGCATCCTGGGAGTGTCTAGCGTAGAAATAAGGGTCATAATGGCACAGCTGCAATTTAGCCTGGGAGTCATGTGGTGCTACTGTGCACTTCCCCTGATGTGACCTGATCTGTGATGTCACATGAGCAAACAAAGTGCATTTCCACTTTTTAAGCCAACTTGGGAGAACACCTACTTTGTATTTGTTACCTATTGCCTATTGATATTTACATGCCATAACCTATAACAAATATTTTGAACCGGCTGCTTAACTTTTTACTTGCTTAAAATAATACCGTGCTTTCCCCTTCTAATTAATGTTAAGGGGGGCTGGGGAGAAAATGCTCACCCTAAATAACCCTGTGTGTACTGTGTTGCCAGATCTCATCAGTTGTAAGCTTGATGTGCACACTGTCTGACCTAACAAAAGGGTTAAAGATCTCAAGACTTGGGCGGTATATTGTATGTTAAACATACAAAATAAAATCTGTCCCCTAATTGCACATTGCAAGCTGCCTATAAAGTCCTCTGTATACACCTTATTACTTAAACAACAAGAAAAGGGAAGTATTTTTTAAATGAATTTAGGTATGTTGTGAATAGTAATACAGAGACAGTATAGGCTTCTTAAATTTGACTGCAAAAGGTAAAATACACTGCAAGGTTGGAATGGACATTACAGCTCTGCAGTGGTAATCTTGTTACAGCATTTCATGGCTTCATCAGGAGGGTTTCTAAGTGGCATTGGGCAAAGCCCAGTCCAGATTATGTAATGGGACATTTTCAAATATAGCTATAGCAATTTCAATAGGAAAAATATTAACTTCCACTTGAGGCTTCACTCAAAGATACCCTTTTTGTATTACAACCTAAGATTAAACCTGGGCCCCAGTGCATGATACAAGCCAGGGGTCTGTGCTTCAATCACATACCTATTGCTCCAGACAAACTTCCCCAACCCCCTCAACTTCTCTTCAGCTAACCTTCCCACCCCAATAACCCTTGTTTGCATTTACAGATTTTTACTGGAGTTGTCAATGGCCAACTTCTGCCTCCTTCCTAGCTGACCTCAGATTATGGGGTCAATTCACTAAGCATTAAATAACAGGCAAAAAAAAAAAAAAAATGCGGCAAAACAACACTTGCGGTAAATCAGTTTTGAAAGTGCAATTCACTAAGAATTTTGTGTTAAATACAGAATGCAGTGTTTGTTCAATTTCATGCTGTAATTTATAGCATTGAGTTGGTTGCTAAGGAGCCGGCTGGGAAGCCGACCGCTGCATACTTAACAACAGATGACTCATCAGCTGTCAGCGGGTTCCCCGCTGACGGCTGAATGTACAAAAAAAAAAAAAAAAAGAAGAAGAAGGAGGAAGAAGAAGAAGAGAGAAAGAAAACATCAAATCCCGTGGCAAATAAGGGCCTGGGATGGATTTTTAAGGGGAACCTCACGCAAAAAAAAAAAACAAAAAAACAAAACAAAACATGGGGTCCCCTCCAAAGTTCATTCCAGACCCTTATCCGAGCATATATGCTCAGATAAGGGTCTGGATTTTGCGGGGGCCCCATGCCGTTGGCTTTGTTTTTAATTTATCCATACCACGACCCTATACAGTTTTTTTTTTTCATAATTTTTATTGCCAGCATGTTTTTGTTTTTTTTTACATTCAGCTGTCAGCAGGGAACCCGCTGACAGCTCATGAGTCAGCTGTTAAGAATGTGGCGGCCAGCTTCTCCCCCTCCCCAATAGCAACCCACACTGTTTGACAAATACCGCATTTGATATCACCAGCAAAACCCTGGTCATATCACATTTTTTATTTTACTCTCAGTTCCGTTTGTGAATTGGACTTACGAGCTTACTGGATGGTTTTTAAACGATATTTACCAGCACATTTTTCATTTTGGGGTAAATAGCACATAACCGTTATTTTTTTTTTGTGAATTTGACTTTATTTACCGCAATAATTTAGGGAAATGAGTCACGTTACTGTTATTGCATGCGGTAAACGTTAGTGAATTGATCCTTATATATATTAGTGCACCAAAACTCTAAACTTTGTGAACTCAATTTTACACCAGTCTTGCTCCCTAATTAGCCCATTAAATATCTTTTGCTTGTAGTGAAAACACCTCAAACTTAAATTACCTTGGTTGAAGGCAGGCCTAAGAATCTAGAGGCATCCCAAAAATGTTTGCACTGCATTCCATATTTCCAGAATACTCAGATGACAGAAAGTAACCTTTTTTCCCGCCATGTAAGGAATACAAACGTCTACAATGGTAGCTCTTGTCTGTTCTTTGACTAGCGTGTATTTGTCAAAATACATGGGGACCAATTTGTAAAAGATTTCTAAATATGAACAGTCTAGAATACCCAACAGCAAAAGTTAAAACCAGTGTTGCCTGCATTTCCTATTAACAGCACCAATCAAAGCAACAAATGTCAATCAAAAGGCTGAAATTGATTGGATGCACTAAGGTAACAAAATTATTTGATAGCTATACATCATCTATTTGGATACTATGCGCCTTTCCATTCCTGTTTGCTGCTTGAAGCTTTTGTGTGAATGCGACTGGATTCTCTGAGGTGGGAAATAAGATTTCCTTTGAAATTAAATCCTTTCTACCTCCTCCCTTTGACCTCCCAACAAAGTAGCAGAAAACAAGATGAAATCTTAGAGCCACGTTAACCTTTCAATTCCATGGGGCAAACAGTCAACCCAATCTGCAAAAAATGTCTCCGCACATCCGTCACCTTCATTTCTAAAGTGTTAAAAATTAAATCAGAATGACAGCGTATACTCCTCACACAGGTCAGAAAATTCTATGGAAACCATTTCCTGGTTACAAAAGACATCTTGAAATAAGCATTTGTAATAATAGATTGAAAGTGGAGATGGTTTGGAAAAAAAAAAAAAAAAAAAAAAAAAAAAAAAAAAAAACACTACCACAACCCAATTTCAAATGTTTAGTATAGGTGTATGGTGGCCATACACTCATTGATAAACTATTGATTTATTTTGCTGTTGATCTCTTTGGATAGTAAAAGCTGTTCCATAGTCGACAAACCATTTGATCAAACACCCACTTCTTTATGTGTAGCATTTTGATTGGTGGTTAAGATACGGCAGTGACTTACGATCAGACGTTATCGATCGCATCTGTTTCCACCATATAATCTGACTGATCAGAATACAATCGTATTCAAGAACAAAGCATCTCAGTGCTGCCCAATAAGGTAAATCAATAATATTCTGTCCACATCTGTCTGATCAAGTCAATCAGAAGGGAAGTTAGGGCTTTTCAATTGTTTGCAGATTTATTTGATTCATTCATTTTCATAATCAGATAAAAAAAAAAAAAATTTTATATATATATATATATATATATATATATATATATATATATATATATATATATATATATATATATATATATATATATATATATATATATATACATACACACATATACACATATACACACACATATATACATACATATACACATACCATAAGAAACATTCTGATTGGTTGCCGAATTACACACAGATTTGTGAAAACAAAAAAAATCCATATTTCTTTAATGTGAAACACTTCGAATTTATTTAGACTGAAAAAACACAAAATTAACTTTTTTAAAAGTATATTTCCATTACAAAAAAAAATAATAATAATAATTGAAACGGTTTTAACATCCCCTAGCATTAATACTATGATGTCTTGAGTAAAAAAAAAAAAAAAAAAAAAAAAACTGCCAATTTTAAGGTTTCATTTTAACACAAGAGCAATTAATGCAGCAATGATTAAAGAAAAAGAAAACAAACATACACACACACACACACACACAAACCTTGAAGAAAAATCAGGAGAAAAGTAAAAGCAGACCTGTACATACCACATTTGGAAGGAATGCTAAAAAAATAAACAGGAGGGGAAACTAATACAACATGTTTAAAGTGAAAAAAAAAAAAAAAAAAGGAGGAAAAAAGTTAAAAACATGGCTGCTTTCAAATGCAAATACAGCAAAGCATGGGATGCAAAACTTTAGTTAAGCTGATGCTGATGGAGAGTTAGCCATAAAGGCCCTAAACAATGCCCAACTAGGACAAAAGGTAGTGAATGGCTCTAAGCAGCAGGCGCTGGCTGGTTTCCATGGAAACACCAATGGGGCCTAGTTAAATTTTTCCCTTCTACTTCCTGAAGCATACAAAAAAGGCCTGTGGGTACCCTAATCCCAAAACCTCAGTACTGGGATGGGGGTCAGAAGTTTCCCACATATTAGAGCAGGAATAAAAGAAAAAGCACTCAGCCACATAACACCTTTTAATCCACATTCAACAACAGGGAAACTTGTTGATAATTTGGCCATCAAAAAGTAGTGAGTAATCAAGGGTCAAAACACAGTCGAATTAACATCAAGCTTATTGCATTAGGATATTGACAATCCCTGATGAAAATATCTCTCTAGATTTATGTTATTTGTGGAACCATGTTAATGTATAAGCAGACCCAGGGCAAGTGCAAGTGGGTCCATCCCTTTAAATCTAGAAGAAGCACTTCTGTCCCAGAAGGCAAATCACATTTCTCACAAGGCTACCAAATAAGATAGCATTGTAAGTGTGTATGTGAATCATATAGGGAAGATGTAGGACCTAACAGGGACTTACGGACCACACTTTTACTATATACAGACAACCCCCTCTGAGCACTGCTTTAGTACTACAGATTTTAGCTACTATACAAGTTTTCTTTTCAGTCTTGCAGGGGTATCCACGTTCAGCAGATCTTTGATAATGCACACAAAAAGGCTGGTCGCTTCCTAGCCCACTAGCAGGCTGAAGATGGCCAAAAATGGAGCTGCAGGTGGCCCTGTCAGGACCACTTTTGTCAGGTAGAAGAGTATGGGCCAAACATTAACTGAATCCAACCTGATGTAGTCACTATTCAGGTATTTGTCAGCCGTGGGTCCTGCTAGTAGGCAGGGGAGATTCCTCCATCTACATTGGATGAGGGAACCTGTTGATTTCTCTCGTTCTGCCCCACATCTAAAAAGGTGTAAAGCTAGCTATAGAGTTGTTCTGAAATATGCAGACTGGCATTGAATCCAAGCTGATCTAAGTCAGCAGACCCCACATGAAGGTCTTTCCGCATTGCTGTTAAAAGCAGGAGACACCTCAGAACAGGACCAGTCACTTTTATGCGTGCAATGTAGCATGCACTAATATATGCTGCTGTATTTTGCAAAAAAAAACAATGTAACTGCTTCCCTCTACATTGTGATGCATGTGTCAACACAGTTGGTGATCTGGAAAACAGCAAGGCGGATATGTTCTTGGTCCAGCGATGCCGGCTTATTGAACATAAATGGACAATTAAAGAGTCCAAACAAGTCAACACACGAAAAGGCACACGCAAGTGTGAAAGGGAGTTTAAGGGGTCAATCATACCATGTCCGTGGAGCTGTTGTGATTTGCACTGATTAATGCAGGTTCAATGCATTGGCACATAAAGAAAAATAGTTTTCTATGTGTCCTGTTAACCTTATGGTAATTTGAGCTGTGTAAAATTGCAGTATGTCTTCTTCTATGACAATTAAAGCCTTAAGGCTGGGTTCACATATGTGTGAATTGAATACGCGTTTCCAATTCACATGACAGGTGAGTGTGACCGGCTCTCAATGGTTCATACTGGTCCAGGGCAGCTGCAGAGCGGATTGAAAAAGGGTCCTGTGTGCATTTGGGTCCGGTTCAGGTGCAAATTCAGGCAAAACTTCAGACCTGAATTTTACCTGAACCGGTGAACAGACCCGCACTGGACCCCAGGCATGAACCCGTGGCCACATATGTGAACCCGGCTTTAATAAAAACATATTGAAAGTGACCTATCATTATTTGATTAATAATAATAATTCAACTTAATGTTTACTTGCAGAAAATCAATTATAGTTGACCTTTAAAACAGGAAACAAGGTGCATAGGAAAGGATCACTTGGTAAGCCCCAGAAATCATTTTACTAGTATGAATATTCTCAGCTGCTGATCTCTGATTTGGCCCTGTGATTTACTGTCCATCATAGCTCTGGACCAGTTCAACTAAATCCCCATATTGTTTTTTCACAAATAACCATATAGGAAGTAGCATGCACCAGATACAATCTGCCTACAGAAAATGGAGTGCCAGCTTTACAAATGACTCCTCGTTATTTACACGCATGCTGGGATAAATATCACTTAATTGCATGCTGGTAATTACTTTTTGGATTATCCCCAAAAAACTATCACTAGTTAACTATTCCCCTGTAAGTTGATTTGTTTTCCCATTAAACATTCAAATCCTTCATCCATCCGAGCCCAGGAAATACCTCTAGGACAGGCAAACACCCTTTTGTCTGCTGTGAGCGTGACTGGTGGGGGGAGGTCTTCATTAATTCTGCACATACAATCCAGGAGCCTGCTGACCCTCTCTGCCGGGTTAATAAAAGGCTCACAATCTTGAAGAATGCATTTACAAGCATTACGCAAACATAAGGAAATAAAACACAATTCTGTGTTAAAAAATAGACTTGTTGCCTGTGTTTTTGTCGTCGATACAAAAATGACTCTGCCTTTTTAAATTCAGTCAACCTTTTAGGAAAATACACAATCCAAGAACTAAACATTTCTAGAATTAACAACGGCAGTGTTGTTTAGATCAGCCTTTTTCAACCAGGGTGCCTTGAGTTTTCTTCCGGGTTGCCTTGACAAAATGCCTAAAAATTGCTAAAAATTGTATACAAGCCAGTGTGTGGATGAAGGATGCCTTTTAGTTACACTAAGTCAAAGGTTTTCATTGTGCACCATTACAACATTCTAGCTGCCAGCATCCTAATGACCAATGGCATCATTCGTTGATAAGAAGGATGTCAGTCACCTGCATAGCATCCTTGTTTGACCCTCCCCTGTCCCTCTCCATCAGTGGTGGGGTCACATTAGCTGAGTGATGGAGAAACATTGGAATACTAGTCAGTACCAGTTTGCAAAAGCATATTTACTTTGGAAGAATAAATCATCTAACCTTGGGTGTTCTACTTGGACTTTTGGATGTTGCTGCATTACATAAAACTATTAGAATAGTTTTTACATTTTAGAATGGGATGCCTCAAGACTGTCCATAATTCTTAAAAGGGTGTCTCAAGATTGTCCATAATTTTTAAAAGAGTGCCTTGACTGAAAAAAGGTTGAGGGACACTGGTTAAGATTACCTGTAAATATAACCAATTACTGGCAAAAAAAAAAACAAAAACCTTATTGCCTACACAATTTAGACTATTTGCACCACACAGCCGTTTAGTGAATATAAAGATGATTGTACAATAAGCAGTTTGGAGAGTTCAAAAAGGAACCTGTCGCTTTGCCCTTTTGGCCCCCACAAAGGATAAATACCCCAGTGCTGCCTTGTTCACCTGCTGAGCCAGATCCCTCCAGCATGGAACTTACATGGTTCTAGTCCTTTTCCAGTCCCACATAACAGTTTTGGGGTCGGATGATTGGCCACTTAGGCCCCAACACCGCTTCTTAGGAGAAAGAGGAGATGGTCATATGTGCCTCCATACCCAAAGTACTGGGAATTTGCAAGGGCTCAGCAAGGGAGTGCATAGGAGAAGGTGGTGTTTAGAGGACCTGTCAGTGGCTAGATCTGTTTTAATCTATTTCTAAAGCAAGTAATGATGTGAAGTGGTAAAAAGAATTGGAGAGAGCTCAGTTCAGTTGGGCAAAGCTATGGCAGACCTACAGAATCCATAGAAGGTACCAATTATCTGCACAAAAGAGTGGTTTTAAGTCTGATTTGCTGAAAGTCTGTGTGAGGATAGTAGCCATCATTTACTCTTTAGGTGGAATACAAAATCCCATTACATGAGGACTAAATCGATTGTGGTTGACAGGGTAGGATAGGGTATTGAATGTTAGTAATAACAATTGACCATGGGTTCCACACCTTCCTCACTAAAGATTACTAAACATATGTTGTGACTGGAGTTGTATTTGATAAAGACCAGCCACCAAGTCAAGTCTCACATCCATATCTGTGTGTAGGGCCAGCAACATTAGAATCAGGCAGCCAATCTCAGGAGAGGAAGGCAACTGTCACCTACTGTAGGGCTTGTTCACACTTGCTTTGGTCTCTGAAGAGCAATCCAAATGCAGATTGCTCTTCAGAGAGCATTTGGCAGGTGGAGAGGAGGCGTATTCAATCCTGGGCTTTTACCAGCCCTTAACTGCTTGTGTGAAGGAGCCCTAGAAGTGTGTGCACAAATGGGACAGTTATATGCCAGGTCAGTCCACACTGGCAAAACTCATATAAACAAATAGGAAGAAGTGGAAGAGATTCAATGAGATGTAAAAAACATCCTTATCCCTGTTTAAAGCTTTGTGAATTGAGAATATGGATGTGATCTGGAGGTTCAGTCAAAGCTAGCCATACACCTTTACATGTCTCTCAACAAAATCAGTTGATTCCCCTATCCAAGCTAAAACAGCTTGGATAAAGGAATCTCCCCTGCTGACTATTGTATTCAACTATGCCAAAACAGTGTCTGCCAATGATTGCTTGCAGTCACTGTTGGGCAAATTGTTACCCAAATATGAAAAACTAAAGCCAGCAGGGTACAGGAGAATTCTTTTTTGCAGCCTTTGTACACGAAGCACTATGAGGGTACCACATTGGTTGTTTGGCAACTGCAGAATGAAAAACGCAATCCCTATAAAATACTCTTGGTTTTTGCACCATGTGCCAAAAAAGCAATATTTCAGTTTTGGTTGAATGTCTGCAGACCGGATGGCCTGTTGGCTCCCTAGGTCACACCTTAATGTTTATACAAAGGACAAAACAGAGGCATTTGACACAAGAAATAAAACACTTGGCTGCTCGCACCATCACAGACAAAAGTGACCTTGTCAGGGGATAAAATAACTTCAAAACAGCAATACCCTCTGAAGGAACCAGGTTTGTAATTACCTGTTTGGCAGATCTCTTGCAAGCTCTGCGCTCCAATGGTGGGTGGGGTAGCGTCCAACCTACTGGTCATACACCATTGCCGTGTCTTACAATGACGGAGTCATGGCTTAGCTCACTTATCTCCATGACAGTGTCCCCTCCATCACATCAGAGTGTCCCCAACACTACAGAGTCCCTCCCCCAATCACCCAGTCCTCTCATCCATCCCTGATCCATGAGAAATGGAGTCTTGCGAGTGCTGCACCCCAGGGAAACTCAAATGGCACACTAGGATGTCAGGGCACTCTGGTTGCAAAACACTACTTGATACATTGGATGGTATCGGAGCAGAGGAGTGATGCTTAAAGCAGAACTATAGGCTTAATACTTACCAGCTCAAGACCCTTGGACAGGTATCTTCTTCTGAGTGCCGCTCTTTGAGCCTCTTAATTGGCCGGCGAGGGATGATATCACTCCTGTACATGCACATGAGGCCAGACTGGCTCGGCAATGGAAACCGAGTTGTGCATGTAGTGGAGGAAACACAGATCAGGCAGATAGGGGCATTTTATTGCAAAAGAGACCATGCAAGTCTCTTCTGCAATAAAAGCCTGCATGCTCGCTGTTGCTTACAGTGAAACTTCAGTTCCACTCTAAGCAAACCACCTGCTGGACAGAGAAGTATAAGCCCGCTTCTTTCAAAGAGTATTGCTGAACCCTTAACAAGTTGCTTTAATGGAAAAGTTCAGCCAAAGCTCATTTGGCTGTACTTCTGTGGATCACAGGAGTGCAGTTTGTTCTGCACTTCTGCGATCTGTTTTTAGACAGCAGATTGAAGTCACAGAGCCCGTCCAGGCAGGTCCATATGGTCGGGATCTGCTCACATGCCTTGACCGACACCCAGCTCAGCCTTACTGAGAGCGTAAGACAGCTGCTCCTGCCCCCTCCACAGCCCAGCACTCGAGTGGGCGCAGGGGGGCAGAGCAGAGAGCCGGTGACTGACAGTCACCATCTCTCCGCTCACGGGGAGCTGTGAGAACTGAGCGATCAGCTGTGTTTGATAGCTCAGTTCTCAGTGTTAGAGCCGGTGGGGGGCAGATGCAGAATGGGACCGCTGCATTCTTCTAGGCAAGTATGATTCCAATGAAAAAGGAAATCCCATACTTCTCTTTTAAGGATGAACTTTATTCGCTCCTTTGATTTTTTTTTTTTTAAAGTTTCATTTATCCGTAATGCAGCA
This sequence comes from Aquarana catesbeiana, assembly GCF_042186555.1. Taxonomy (NCBI): domain Eukaryota; kingdom Metazoa; phylum Chordata; class Amphibia; order Anura; family Ranidae; genus Aquarana; species Aquarana catesbeiana. The sequence goes on along the minus strand of NC_133326.1, from coordinate 621,131,081 downwards.
TTATCCTGGATTTAGACACTCACCTGCCCAGTGGATCCAGCATTGTCCTGCTGCAGCCCGCTGATCGGGTGCAGCAGCTCAGATTCCGTACCACCATCTTGGTCTTCCTCATTCCTTGGAAGGAACCTTTTATTTATTTTAATCAGTTGCTTAAATTATATCCTATGACCACAGGATTGGCACAGAGATAGTGCTGTAGTGTATTGCGTCTTGGAAGGAAGCTGCCTCTTTTGGGTTCAGGCAGGCGGCCTCTGATTACGTCAACAGTCCTGCCCACTGATTGCCGTCATTCCCTTTTCCTGCAGCCTCCTGGGATATGTGATGTGGAATCCCAGGTGGCTGAGGCAGCAAGAACATGTCATTCTTGCCAAGGTGAGAACAGTGGTGGGTGGGGCCAGGCCTGTGTATGTATATGTAAAAAAAGAAAAAAAAAAAGAGAAGAAGTGCAAATCCATATTGCAGAGGGTAGCGGCTGTGCAAAGAGCCTTAGATAACCTGGGGGTGAAAGTCTACTTTAATATCAATTTTTATACAAATCAAAAAGGTCACAATACAATCCAAACCTACAAAAAGGAATAATAAAAATAAGCAAAACTGCACTTTATTTGTAAATTATCTGTTTAAAAGAAGGTCAGAAAGGTGTTACATGGGTGAGTGCTTTAGAATTTTAATTCTGTGAGCATTTTATTCTTCAGAAGAAGGATTAATTCCTGAAAAAAAAAAAAAAAAAAAAAAAAAAAAAAAAAAAAACACAAAAACACACACACACACATATATATATACACATGCAGGGCCCCAGCTGTTCCAGTTGGCCTCTGACCTTTTGCTTTTCTTAAGTGTGATTTTTGCCCCTCACCCCTCTTGTGAAGCGGGCGCTCCCCTCCCCCCTTTCCCTCACAAGCCCAGACACAAAAGCTTCCTCAGTGCTCCTTGCGTGAAGCAGCACAAAAATGTCGATGGCCCCTTTGGCTAATGAAGTGTATGGGTCAAAATGACTGTTTATATATGTTAATCTACTTCCTCTCAGTAGAGTGTGTGTGACAGAGCTCTCATTCTATACACAAGCTGCCGCCTGAATGGAAAGGCACACAAGCCTGCAATCCCCACATCAGTGGAAGTTATTATTTTACTTTTGGCACAGAGCTTTCACTGATCAGGAAATCCCATGGAACTAGTATTTAGCTAATAAAAAAGGGATAGGAAAAAAGAGAAAAAAAAAAATAACATCCACGCCACACACACACACACACATAAAGAGCCACATTAAAAAGTTTTTCGCTAGGATTTAAAAAGACCTTTGCTTGGTCTATGGTTGAGAAGATGGATCTAAAGCCAAAAACATGCTTTTGTTAGTTTTAGGCCTCATTCACAATGGCACTCCTGTATGTAGCTTCTCTAAACGCCAAAGTTATTTGAGAAGCATGCACAAATTTTAGGTCACCCAGATCACTTTTTCCTATATTAGACGTTCCTATGGTTAGCCACATTTAGGCTACATGCACACTGTGCGCCTATTGCCCGCATTTCCATGCGCCAGGGAGGATTGGGTGAAGTGTCCAGTCCTGCTGCCCGTCCAAACTATGACCGGCTTAGATACATTGCATCTGGATGTTGTACTGAGTGGTATTCACTTTTAGAGCCGTATTTGTTCTTACAAAAGGTATTCTGCATTCCAGGCAAATGTCCCTGAATGCTCAGGACCCTAAATGTGAGTACCGCTCGGTATAGCATCCAGCTGCAGCATATTTAAAGTTGTAGTAAACCCTAGTCTACCACTTGTACCTACAGCAAACCTATAGTAAGGCTTACTTGTAGGTACTGTGAATATCTCCTAAACTGGCACAGTTTAGGTGATATTCAAAGTGCATGCAGCCAGTGACATGACCGGTGCATGCGTACTGCCATACAGTGCCGGACCTTTAGAGCCCCTGTAGTAAACATCACGCCCTTGGCCACTCGTGTAGCCAGAGGACACAAAGCCAGAAGGAAGACCAGGGGAAGAGGTCAGCCCTCTCAGCGTTGACAGTGCAGCGCCGGGGGGCTTTGTTCTAAGGGAAGTCTTGCATAATGGGCTAGTATGTGATGCAAACTAGCCCATTATGACATTGCCTTGCAGGGGATTCTTTTTTATCCACTGCAGTTTACTACTGCTTTAAGCCCGTCGGACTTTAAACAGAGCGGGACACTGCAGTTGCGCCTCCTGGGCACGTAAATATTATTATTATACAGCAGGGATATGCAATTAGCGGACCTCCAGCTGTTGCAAAACTACAAGTCCCATTATGCCTCTGCGTCTGGGTGTCATGCTTGTGGCTGTCAGAATCTTGCTATGTCTCATGGGACTTGTAGTTCAACAGCTGGAGGTCCGCTAACTGCATATCCCTGTTATACAGGATTTATATAGCACCAACAGTTTGTGCAGCGCTTTACAAAATGGGGGCAAACAGTAGAGTTACAATTCAATACAGGAGGGATCAGAGGGCTCTGCTCGTTAGAGCTTACCGTCTGGAAATGAACATGCCAGGTTTTGATGCACAGAGGCTTAATGCCCAGTATGCATGAGGGCTTGGGAGTTTCTAATAGGATCCTCGATGCAAATAACTCTATTCTGTAAACACAGTTAATCTGAACGCACCCAAAACACTGGTAAAATGTACAGTGTGAATGGTACCATATTAAAAAAAAAAAATATAGCACTGGACCCTTAATGTTATCCTTTTGGCATTGCCATCTTAAAGTATTTGATGTAATCAATCTAGTTCCTGGGCAGGTGGCTTCTACACCCCAGAAAAGGATCCCCTCGGTCTCCTTGGCTTGTAGTCCAATGTAATAAAATTGGAAATCGAAGCTCCACACCACTGCCAAGAGGTCCAGATTTAACTTTTTTCCAATAAAAGTCAGGAGGACAATCCAAAAAGTAGCAGACTTTGGATCCTCCTGACTAAGTAAGTTATATCTGGACCTCTTAGGAGTGGTGTGGCACTTTCATTGAATTTTTGTCTGGTTTTTATGGCTTAACCCTCTCTAGTCATCCTGGTGATCACCGTCACTGGCATAGAAAGCAAAAAGGACATCAAAGGATTTGCAATTACGTTTAGTCAGTCTCGTTAACCAGGCATTCCATCAGGTCCTCATCTAATACAGCCACATTTCAGTTTTGCCTAGCACACACTGGAGTTTGCAGATTGCACAGTTAAGGAGCAGTAAGCTGGTCATAGATGTCTAAATGAAAAAAAGGAACAGATTTCTCCATCCACACAAGCAAGATGGATGAAAGAATCTCCCTCTGCTGGGACATCAGACCGATCAGCGGCTGCATTCTCCGATGCATAAAGATTTTCCAGGTTACTTGTTAACAGAAGTCAATCTATTGATCTACTTTTCTCAAATGGGGATGGCCACACACTGATCAAAATTTGTCAGGTCCCGCGGTCCTGTCACCCCCCCCCCCCTTCCTTCCTTTCTATCCTGACCCTTATTTCCTTGCTTCACCTGCCTTCTTTTTGCAACTGAGATTGTGCCTATGGCCGCCCTTGGTCTCCTTTGCTCTAGGGGGACCCTGGATGCTCAGATTAAGGGCCTACCTCTTGTTGACAAGCAGCCACCATTGCTACATCTCAAACTTTTTTTTTTTTTACCATCTCTACCGAATGTTCACCCTGACCTGTGGCGGGGGTAGCCATTGGACCCACACTTTACCCTCCGCTGTAATGCAGTGCACCTTGGACCCCAGTTAGTCGGCCCTTATGCTCTGGTGGTTTATAGGGACCTTTGGGTTATCCCATAAGGTCGCCGAGTAGACAGCTAGTACCTATAAAAGTTAATTGATTGTTATGCTCACTGAACTGCACCCTGCGCTGGTGAACATTTGTCAAGATGTTCTACTTATTTCAATACAAGTTATTGTACCAAAAAATTTGGCAGGTCCCTGCTGAACCTGCCGAAAATTCCATCCATCTATGGATCAGCTTAACTGGTCTCTAAGGAGCAGGCACATGAGGACAAATTCAGTTTGAGGAAAATGGAACGTAAGCACTGGGGATTTAGAATAATCCCAATATTAGAAGTTATCAAATGGTACTTAGACAATGTATCTGGATTATGGGTTGGCAGCTTCTCCACATCAATGGATCTCCACTTCCTTGGTTTGTATCTGAGAACCTAGTTCCAGACTTGAACCTAGAACATCCAGATGAATTTATTCTAATTTGGGATAAAAGAATTTTTCATACAACCAATGCGTTTCGGGGGTCAGAAAGCACCTCCTTCATCAGGTCTTTTGAGTATATCATGTAGGCTAGACTGAAAATTAGATAAATGGTGTTGAACCACATCATGCCAGCAGCTGTTTTAGGCAGCAATCTAAATTATACTGTGCTATATAATATTCATCTGGCTCAATAACCGCATACCTCGTTTTCAGTCGAGCATACATCTAAAAGCCCAGATGAAGGGGTGCATACTGACCCCAGGAACGCACTGGCACTACAGGAAATTCTTGTATTCTCTTTTGAAATAAACACACATCTCAACGTTCATATCTGAGCATTCAAATTTCCTTTGTGGCGCTTTATTCTCAGCTGGAGAAATTCAGGAACGTCTATAATCTATGTCTGGAGTGTATCTTGTAAAGGTTCACTGATGTTTTATTCAACAACAAAAAAGCATTGCTCTACCTCCTAAATACAATCGCGGCTCAGCAAGGTTAAACCGCACTAAGTATAAGTAAATGTTTACACTTCAGACGCTCTGCAATCAATGCTGACAGGGCAACATTTTTTAAGACATTTAGAGACTTTGGATTAAAAATACCAATATTTAACCAGAAATGTCTAATGTTCTGGAACCTTTTGTGCATAGAAAAATAGGGTGGTAGTGGAAAAAGTAGGTCTGTAATATGTGCTTCACCAGAAGCAATTTGCCCACTAAAGTGAAATAGAAGTTCGCAAATGTAACACAGTTCCCAAAGGTATCAGGTGTTACAGATGTGATCTGATATTTTGTTGGTTCAGCAACAATAATTTTAGCTTATATACCAGTAGGCAATTGATATGCCATGTTACTAATATTATATGCCAATTTGGTGTCTCGCAATGTTCTTTTTATAGTCCCATGTCTTTTTCATATTTTATACAGAATACAAAAATTTTATATTTTTAGTTTTTTTTTTTTTTTTTTTTTTTTTTTTTAAATCATCTGCTCTCCGTAGCACTAGGTTGTTTAGATTTGTCCCTTGAACTTTTTTTGCTGGGAAGATTCCTATATTTACATTTTTGATAAACTGTATAATCAGTTGAATCTGAATTTCAGAAATGCCAATCATCTTAAGGAGTGCAATAAATCTTCCATAAGTTATTAAATATCGAGAAGAAAAAGACAGGCTTGGGATCATCCATAAATGATGTCATGCTTTGGGAGGAGGTGTGCAGTCTTTTGTGAGAAGTAACAAGGGTAAAGTAAGGTTGACCTGGTGTGACAGCCCAAAAGTATTAATAAATCAAGATGGTGTACTGTCCAACCATTTTCTATAGGCTTTTTATTTGTTCGTTGCTTATTGGGGTCAGAAGTCTGACTTTATTGGGGTGAGGGGTGGAGGGCAAAACTGAGTGACTTTTATTGAACAACTATTACTAGCAGAAATTTGTTAAACTTGACCACTACTTAAAATCATTTAAACTAAACCTAAGCCTGTATAGTAAGCTGCGTAAAGTACACAAATGCACCTTCAGCTTTACTGGGACCCTTAATTAATCTGCTGCTGGAGCATCCCCCACCTTTTGGTTTATGGCCAGTGTAGACATCACCTCCCACCAAGCCCAAGTGCTGTCACATGAGACAGGCATTTATACAGGATATTAAGGGTGCTACAGCTATAATTGAAGGGATCTAATAAAGCTGATGATACACTCATGCACCTTTTCAAGCATAATATATAAGCTTAAAGTAGAACCATAGGCAAACCTAATTTTTTCCATTTTAGATTCAGTACTGGAAGGTTATATTTTTTTGCCATCTGTATACCATTGGGGAGATTTACCTTCACTTCCCGTCCCATAGCCAAAACAGGAAGTGAGATCAAATCCCTGCAAATTAAGGGAAGTCCTTGGGGACCCCCAGGTCACCAAAACTAATGTCCCCATTGGAAAATGTCCCATCTATTAGAAGGTTTTGCCTTTAGTTATACTTTATGTTAAACATTTTTTTAAAGTGGTTGTATACTATTTTTTTTGATGATTTTTACCTACAGGTAATAAGGCTATAATAAGGCTTACCTGTAGGTAAAACGAAGGGAAAAGAAAGTTTTGGCTATACAGATGCACTATAACTGTTGACAGACAAATCTTTGGTTAGCGATAGCAGTAAGGCTATTGATTTTCACAGCTGCAAAACTAACCATAATGGTGGGGAATGGTATTATTGTAACTTAAAAGTTAGGATTAAAAGGTTTTCCTTTTACACAGTTATTATTGGATCTGTTTAGAGTTTTAAACATGCAATAAGGGGTTCCTAAGACCTGTTAGAACATGAAAATGTAATCTGAGGTTCTTGGATGCAATCCTTCCTCCGATTTGCTAAGTTACACTGGTTAGGTAGGAAGCAAATCCTGACCATTGCAATGATTTCTAAATGTTGGCAGCTATCATTTGTTGTTGCATTGTGGAAGATGGGACTTCACATTCAGACACTCTCTAAGTGAGAGTCCTGCCAGCGATGTACAGACAAGATCTCTAGAACAGATAAAGGAGGTTCTGGTCTGGAAGGAAGCAATATACTGTATATTGAGAGTCTTATCTAGGAAAGCCTTTTTTTTTTTTGGAATGTTCCTCCCCCACAAGAGACGGACTTAAAGACCCCCCCCCCCCAGAAAACTCTCAAGTACCTTGTGTGGGTAGCACACTAAATCAGACACATTTTTCCTGCAAAAGAAAACAGGAGGCGAACAAGTGAACAGCAACACTTTTCACAACAGAAACCAGTATTTCGGGCACAGATTGCATAAGTTCTACCAGCAGCACCGCACAATGAGCCACAAGGTAATTATTTAGGCACAAAAGCTAGAAGTCTTGGGAATGACAATACACTTCTATACTCAATGCCCTAAGATTTCCCTCACCATTAGAGGTATAAACATAGCAAAAGAAATGCAAAAAAACAAAAAACTAAAAAAAAAACCCACACGGCCTATTGCCCATCCTTGGCTCTGAAAGCAGTGTTCACACTGAAGCATGGTCTCAGATCACTCGCCATTCTAAATACAGGTGACATGTTTACATTATAACTCATTTTTACTTCCCGCTTTTCATGCCCACATTATCTTGTGTCTAGATGTAATCCTATCTGTGTCGGTGCATACAGCAATCAGTAACCTGGGGCTGTGTTCTGCTCCATGTACACCAGGCTGCCAGAGAGGTATGCATGCTGTTTACCCAGAAGAGGAGTGCAGACAGCCTGAGGCTATGGAAAGGAAAGACAAGTTCTTTGCTGGGACAAAGGCAGGACAGGAAGTCTGCGCTGGATTAAGTTTGTGCCTCTGGGCTGAGAACCTACTTAGTTCCATATTAGCAGCTACTGGGAAATGTATCTCCCTTTGAATAAAAATAGGCGCCTTTATAGCTAGGCCTAGCTATATAAACATGTTGGTACCTGCAATAAAAAAAAAAAAATAAATAAAAAAAAAAAGGGGGGGGGGGGGGGGCTGGGGAGCAAAATAAGTATGGATGCACTCCAATAAAAACCATAGCAATGCAGACCAACGTGAACAAGGGTAATGGTAAATCAAGGCCGATACAAGGACACCAAAATAACATGTGGGATGTGAACCTGTCACTTACATACAGTGGAAGGAGATCTTTGTCAAGTACTGACTCATATTTAGTCAATTTATTCTCAATGCACTGGACTTCCGGAACATCTTTAGCTATTAACTGAAACTGTAATTTTTAGGAATACTGCTTCACTCCACAAGATGCTATCAATATCAAACACAGCTAGCAGGTACACTTTGTGATTTCCATGTACAAGCCTTTTGAATGGTGGGGGTTTAGTGGCTTGCTCTAGCCCTACAGTAGTCTAAGTTGCTGCAAGTCCTCTGAGAAGCAATATCTGCTCAAGGCTCCTGTCCAGGTCATAGTTTATCAGATTTGAACACAGGAAAAGCAATGAGGATGGAAAAAGGAAGTGCAGTGTGGGACCTCAACTCAGCTAACAAAAGCAACAGAGATGCCATGATGAAAGTTGGATAAAAGGTCCCTCTCAGAGGAAGAAGAAGGTGTCACAGAAATCACTTTTCAAAGATTAACACATAAAAGCTTCATGCTGAAGTCTAGATATCAAGATTCATTACCAACACATGAAAACAAAGTCCTACCTTGGTCCGGCAAGGTGGAAGGGGGCCGGGCAGCTGAGAGGGCAGCGCCAAGCAGGACACCCCAGAGGAACAGGGACCTTCCAGAGAACATCCCAACTTGGCTAATGCAGGGTACAGAAATCCATGAGGTCTCCAGTGTCGAGGGGAGACGAGCCTCACTCCACGCCTGTGGAAACACAAAAATAAATTAAAAAAAAAAATCAATTTTATTTTATCACATTTTATTTGAAGTCAAATGGCCATAGCAGCCTTTAATTATAGACCATTAAAGCGGGGTTCCACCCAAATTTTGAACAATATCTGTATGTATTCTCTTCCTTGCCTAGATGCTGACATGCTGTTTAAAAAAATTTAAATCGCCGTAATTACCTTTTATTTTTCTATTCTTCTTTGCACTTCCTGGTTCTCCTCCCGTGGGAGTAGGCGTGTTTCTAGCCTCTCCCAGACTCCTGGGAGCTAGTCTCAGGCTTCCCAGGATGCCACTGAGCATGTGCAGGAACAAGCGGTGAATGCTGGGAGCACAGCATTCACCACATCCAGGAAATAAATGCTTGTGGGCTTCAAATGCCCACAATGAAGATGGAAACCGCCTGCAGTGAATAATATAAGTTATTCTTTCCGACGAAATCTGACACAGGCGGACAATATGTGAGTATGTAATGCTGAGAAGAAAAGTTTGTGAATGAACTCAAAAAAAAAACAAAAAAAAAAAAACGATAGATAGGTGGACCCCCGCTTTAAATACAACATTCACAAGAAAACAAGTTTAATGCATATAATACAGTCAAAGCATAACAAATAAACCAACCTTAGCTTATGCCCGATCTAAGGTATCTGAAGGCCTATATACTCACGATTAACCGGTTGTATCTGCCACCCAATCAAAGGCCCCCAGCCGCAACTACACAGGCTCAGGGACAATTAACCACTTAAGTACTACCAGATACAACCTAATTAATACCCTGATGTTACCAACATATTGCTAGGAAGGGACACCCATTCCTCAGATGGGCCCAACCCACTATTTTTCACCGATATTTAACCAGCACCGCCTTCAAATACCCAATATTTGTCTGCTGCTATAAGAGGAAAAAAAAAAAAAAAAGGGACCAAGAAATTGAATGGCAAGCTAACATAAAATCCAAAAACCCACTACAAATACCCCAGCACCGCGAGAAAGTAGGAGGCTCCCCCAAACCAAAACAAACAAGGGAGTGAGGGTGGGAAAAAAAAAAAAACCTGTCTGATGCTGTGATGAGCTCTGACTGAGCTGTGACACAATCCCCCTGTTAGCAGAGTATTGAAATCATGCTGGAAGTTTGTTGTATGCAGTAATACGGCTTATCAATGCATGTCTTTACAGAATGGAGAACCATGAACACAGGAAGAAGGAGCATCCAAGTACATAGAGAGTGGATAGATAGAGAGGCATAATGCATATGCAGTATATAGTCAGTTTATAAACAACTTTTCTGTTGTACTTTTCCAACACCCCCCTCCTCTCTACCCACTACAGGACACACCCTCTGCCGTGAACTCTTCAATCTGCTAAGCAGACTGCAGCATATCAAAATCACCCACTAATACTCCGCCTCTTCTTCAGGCCCCAGTCATGCTGGCCCTCCTCCTAGTTTCACTCCGCTCCAGGCCATGTACTTTTTTGAAATGAGATTAGCATGCAAAAAACAAAAACGGATGATCATTTGTCTGATGATCTCATTGTGTGTACCTGGCAATAGCCTAGACACGTTACAAGAGACTGCTAGAGATCACAGCTATTAAAACCCCTTTTCAAGTCAACAATTCCACATCCATGCTCCCTACAGCCCTATTAAGCAGAGTTCTGACGATTTTTCTTTTTTTAAAACTCAGCAGCTACAAATATTGCAGCTGCTGACTTTTAAAATATGGACACTTACCTGTCGAAGGCTCCTGCGATGTCAGCACCCAAAGCCGACCTTTCTCTCGGCTCTCGGGTGGAGGCGCCGCCTTCTTCAGTAAGGGAATCAGGAAGTGAAGCCTTGCGGCTTCACGGCCTGGTTCCCTACTGCAGCGAGTCGCTCTGTACAATCCCACTGGTCCCTGGTGTCTTTTGGGACCTGTGTGTCTCCCAGAAGACAGCGGGGGGCGTAGGAGGCGCCTGACATGTTGTAGATATCCGTGGATACTGCAGCTTTTTATGCCCAGAAGAAGGAGCAAATACCTGGATTAGACAGGTATATGCTCCACCCTCCCCCCTGAAAGGTGCCAAATGTGACACCAGAAGGGGGAGAATTCCGAAAAGCGGAAGTCTCACATTTTGATATTTCTCTTAGCAACATCCGTTATAAAAGATCAGGAGGAAAAAAAAAAAAAAAAGTAAGATGATGTAAAAGAAAAACCAAACCACTAAAGTGGTTGTAAAGGCTGAAGGTTGCATCCAATGCATGAAGGTAAAAAATCTTCAGTGTGCAGATCCCCCCTCAGCAGCAATGTGCACAAGAGCAGAAGCTCTCCCGGGTCTCTTCTTTCTCATTGGCTGAAACACAGCAGTAGATGCCATGGGCTCCTGCTGTGGTCAATCACAGCCAGGGGGGAGGAAACTATGCGCTCTTTTTCTCAGACACACACAAGCGGGTCAGGAGCAAACATCCACGAGCGCCTCACAGCAAGCAGTTTGCTGTGGGGGCAATCAGCAGAGGGGAGGGGCCAGGAGAGCCAGCGGGGGACCTGAGAAGAGGAGGACCTGAACAAAACCATTATACCGAGCAGGTAAGTATGACATGTTTGTTATTAAAAAAAAAAAAAAAAAAAAACACACTATATTGCCTTTGCAAATGCTTTCAATGATAGAAGCTGGTCTAAGAAGTGCTTTTCTTTCACTGGCTTCAGTAAGCATAAAAACCACAGTCTGTGGAGGCCCCAAGGGCCACACCTTTCTTGCCCCTCTTACCTCTCCTGTGAGCAAAAGTGTACACATAAAAAAAAAAAAAAAAAAAATTGTGGCTATGTTTTTGATACTGGAGAGAAGGGTAAAACATAGCCTTTTTATTTTTTTGCGGTCTTCCCACACTTCCTATGCTAAAGAAGCAAACTAGAGGTTTACAAAAAAAAAAAAAAAAAAAAAAAAGGGAAGGAAGGAAGGAAGGAAGGAAGGAAGGAAGGAAGGAAGGAAGGAAGGAAGGAAGGAAGGAAGGAAGGAAGGAAGGAAGGAAGGGCATGGTATCTCTGCTTTTGGCAAAAAGGAGTTTCCAGCGGTTAGATAAACTGGGAGGTTTTGTGCTGGGATTCCAGGATTTTAGTGTAGGATACTACAAAATTTTCAGTCAACAATGAGAAATGGAATGTGAATCAGTCAAACAGATGTTGACATGGCTCTAGGGCAAATTTCAGGCCTATTTGGCCCAGGATAAAAAAAAAAAAAAAAAAAAAAAAAAAAAAAAAAGAGGGAAATGGATTGCCACTCAGCTAGAACTTGCAGCGTACTCGTGGTCTACATCTTGTGGCAGAGGCATCCAAAACTTCTTCTCTCCACGGTTAGAATATACACACACACACACACACACACATATATCTCAAGGGATTTTTCTTTATGTGTGTTGTAGGTGGAGCCACAAAAAGCAATCATTTATTGATCCATTTGCTTTTTTTTATGTACTTTGAAATAGAATGCTTACGTTGTATTTACTTTAAACATGTACAATGCATGCATAGAACTCTATAGAAACACATTGAAAACACAAAGTTTCTATGCATTTCACAAATGCAAACTGTACGACTATACTGCATAGGAAAGATGCAAAAAAAAAAAAAAAAAAAAAAAATGTGGGTGTGTGGGCGTGTGTTCTGAAATGTATGAAAGTGATCTCCCAAAGTGGTTCTAAACTCAAAAGTTTAACCTTAACGCATCCTCTGCATTAAAGATTTAGAAAAAAATAAAGATAAAAATAAAGATAAAAATAAAATTAAAAAAAAAAAAAAAAAAGGGGGGGGGGGGGGGGAGGAGGACAGTCCCCCCCCAGTCCTTAAAACACTCACCTGACTCCTCCGCAACTCCAGCACCTCTCCTCCAATTTCCTGGTCTCACAAGAGACTCAGAGCAGCATAAGTCATAGGCTCCTGCTGCTGTCAGTCAAACTCCTGTGAGGGTGTGGCTTACCTGTGCTCTGTGTGTCTATGGCTTGCTAAGGAGGCAACTGGAGGAAGGAGGAGCAGACAGCACTGGCAGGGGGCTGCCTCTTTTAAAAGGGAAGGTAATATTCTTGCACATAGCAGGTAAATATAACTTTTTTTTTTTTAATTTTATTTTAAAAAAGCCTTTAGCCCTGGTTTACATTGGAGCGGCAATGGCACCGTCCGAATCGGTGCAACGCTGCATTTGCGTGCCCCACCGATTCCCATAAGTAGTTTCTGTACTACTTTTGGTAACTTCGGAGTGCGATTTGTATACACATCTGTGCAGAAACCCGCACAGATGTCTCTGAATGGAAGGCACCAGCCTTCCATTGATAGTGGGTGCAATAGTTTGCAGGCTCCTGTAGGAATAAATGCACATTTTCTTTTCTGCAAAAATATTTACATTTATTATTTTTCTCCTTAAAAGGTGAATTTTTTTTTTTTTTTTTTTTTTTAAGAAGAAAAAGTCCCTTGTATTGTTCTCGGCTGCCTCAAATTTTTTTTTTTTATTATATATAAATACCCTGCCTGTCAGCCATTTGAGAAAAAAAAAAAAAAAAAAAAAAAGTAAAATAGTTGATGTGTATAGGCTATTTTTGGGGAATAAGGATATTGTTTAATATCACCACCTATGCAGTTGCATTTCTCTGCAAGTTATTTAGTTAACACACATGTACATGCAGGATGACATTCATTTTCATACACATGCATGGAACAAACGCATTCGCCCCTCAGGTACTTTTTTTGGTTCCTTGACATGTTAAGGGTCCCAAAACATATTATCAACATATGATCCAATGGATACTAACATGAATAATGCCACATCCCTATAGTTATAGCAAAAGACGGAAAAAAAGAAAAAAAAGAAAAAAAAAAAAAAAAAAAAAAAAAAGGTAAGAAGAAAAACCACACACACACACACTTTTTTTTTTTTTTTTATTAGTCATGAAATATTAAAAAGTATTTTCTATCCTAACTCATACAATATGTCATGGACTATCCTGAAAACAAATACAACTAGGGCATCAGTGTGATAGAGCAAAACATTATATCCAAACATAGTTAATTGCTTTAGGCCAGACATGTTTCATGGACTTGGCCCACTTCTTCAGGAGCCATTGGAGTGCTCATTTACATAATACTCTCATAAAAGCAGCATATTCTCTCCCACTGGTATCTGTGCACATTCCAACAATCTTCAGAATATAAAAAAACAAAAAAACAAAAAAAAACAAACACACCCTCAAAGAACCAGGAGTATGCTTTAAATGATGGCAGGATATAGACTCCAACAATACTCTATGGTTAAATTAGCAATCCATGCCACAGTCCAGCAATTCTCTATGGAATCTAAATTTCATGCTATAACAAAACTGCTACAAATCCAGAACCTACATATTCCCCTGGTTCAGAAGAAGCATGCGTGTACCAGTGTACGGCAATAGGGCAGATATTTTTTTTAGCTTTGTAAAAGAAATATTTGCATTCAATGACCCTTCAAAGATATACTGTATATATCAAAACGCTTCTATCAATTACCTCATCTCAGCTCCTGACAGCCAAACCTTTCTGCTTCCTTAGGAGATTTATTTTAGCTTATAGGAATGGGGGGGGGGGGGGGGGGGGGGGAATGGGGCTGTTGTCCATAGCAACTAGACAGGTAACCTGAACTGCAAACACAACGGAATCTGACTGCATGCTACAACCAGCATGAAATTTGCTTTTTCTTCACACAGGTGTTTAAAATTAAGCTCCGCAGAACGGACCAGCGCCACACACTCTTCAGGTTCTAATTTAGGCAGAACATTAGTGATATATGGAAAAGGAATAGCAGACAGGCCTGGAAAAACTGAAAAATGTACGAGAGACAAAACTTCCTCAAATTTACTGCAGGGCATGTCAAGCGTCAAGAGATAGAGCATAAACTAGTCACATCTTAACTGGTGACCAGTGGTCAATTCCAGAGGGACATCTGTTTCCCCTCATGTTTATGATTATTACAGAGACATTAAATGAGGGAAATATAGGGGTTATTGCAGCTGCCTGGGGAATTCTGCATTTCCGGGAGTCTGGTTGGCTACATGCATCCACTATACAAATGTTGCAAGTGATGTTTACCATCCATCATAAATTCTTACTGCAAAAAATGTTTACATCAATTAGCACAAAAAATAAATAATAATATATAAATATATATACATTTTTTTTTTCTACTCTCAAAACACCAACTTTAAAGACAACAAAGACAACATGTTCACTTGCTGCCAAATATATCCCAGATATAGATAGAGAAAAAAAATTAGAGATATATATATACCTTTCATTGCTAATTCGGGACAGGTTTGTATCCTGTTATTGGGGTGTAATATCTATGTAAACGCAATAACCATGGCACGTCTACACACCAGATGAGGTCTCCTTAGACGAAACGCGTCTGCACAAGTCTTGCTGATGTCATTGCTTGAACTTACAGTCTGTTTTACAAGTGCTTTTTTATCTACTCAAAATGTGAGTGTTCCTCTATTTTTTAAAGTTTTAATACGAGGAAAAGGTGTCTCTCCCTGTTGGCTAGTGTGGACATGAGTGAACAGCCTTACTTTTTTTCCCCCTGTCAAAATATAAAGTATTACTAAACATGTTTGGACTCAACTTCAAATCTAGGGTGAAGTTGAGCCATCATAGAATTCAGCAGCAAGTCAGCACAATTTTCAAGCCACAAGACACCTGGAATAGTTCTCCCTGTAGGAATTACTCTCAAGGTCAGTCATCACTTTTCACACACCATGTGGATCTTGAGATCTTAGCAAGCTTGGAGTAAAGATTAATATAAAATAAAAATATGGTCTACAAATAGTTTTACATATTTGAAGACCAAGCAATTCAACCAGCAGGACTCATACACTGACATCCCACAATGCTGGAAAATCTATCCTCAAGTTTGTATCATACTTTTCTCAACTGATAAGAAGAAGGGGGAACTTTCACTAGATGTGCACCTTATCCACATGCAGTGGTCTACAGAAAATGGTTGCTGTTAAGTACCATTTCACAGTGGCTTAGGAACAGGTGTAGCAAAGTTTGCAGTGACAACTGTCCCTGCTCCCAGGGACATCCATATCCAATTGCCCTCTGCATCACCATCACTTTAAACCTAAATTGCTCAAGGAAAGTCTCACATACAGAGGTCTTTGGCAAGCCGCAATATACGGTAACTAGTGGATGTGGAATCCTGAAGGAGAGGGGGACATGCATGGCAGAGAAGAGAGACTGGGAGGCTTTAGGTACAGGAGGTAAAGGGGTGGGCATGCCTGATACAGAGGGGACTTATAGGGGATGTTAATTCTGAAGCAGCGTGTACAATACTATAGCTCAGAAGCCCTGGCTCATATTGTTCTGCGGCCCTGGCAGGTTGAGCTATACCACTGTCCCTGCAGATGATTTTGTTTCATATCTACATTCCATGAAAGTCTGTGACAAGTGCAATTTCCCAGCCCAATGGATGCAATTGTTGTATTATTCAACCTCTCTATTCACTCGGATCTAGTGACATAATAGAGGTGATATTACTGAGCCTGCAATCACAGCACAGTGTAACATATTTCCTATTCACTACACAGACTTGCCTTTTTAAAAGGGAACCTGTTAGGAAATAAAAAGCTTGTTTTAGAAACTGTAGGATGGTTATCTGTATCCTTGCTTAAAAAGAGACCCTATTGCCATTTATGTCCCAAACCAAAACCAAGCCTGCTAAGAAATAAAAAAAAAAAAAAAAAAGCGTTAATACTAATCCTTCCTGCCACCAATATCACCTGCCTATAGGGATTTCACTGGCTGAAACATCCATGGCATCAAGCGCTTCTAGATGTGTCAGACTGTCCCCTGCTGTGTTCTGTGGTTTCTTCCTCCAGCCCTCACACCACTACAGGATGAGCAGTGATGTAGGGACTGGAGGAAGGAGCCACAGCATGCAGAGGGGAACAAGGCATTCAACATTCCCATACATTTGGAATTTGATATTGGGTTTGGGGTTTAAAGGTGTAGCTGGGTGTGTGTTTTGAATACAAACACCTTAGTTACATGTAATGGTGTATATCCCATGTCCTGCGGACTGCTGTTTCCTTGTAAAAACCCTTCTTTATGCATCATTTACAGCTGCTAGATCTTGTCCTGAATGCCCATCTTTGAGTGCTGCTGGTGTGAGGTGTTGCGACACTCGTCCACTTTCTTCCCCTCTCTAAGCCATCCAGAGAGCTTGAATTACTATTCTCCCAATGCATAGCGTTCTATAGATGGAAGAGCGGATGAATGACAGGATCTCCATCTATTCACAGAACACCTTGCATTGTGGAAGAATAGTAGTACAAGGTTTCTAAACAGAATAAAGGGCAGCTGCTGGAAAAAAAGCTGCGCAGGGCAATATCCAGTTGATTTAAAAGGTGGAAAGAAGGGAAACTTGTCACGTGACAGCAGGCCATGGTATACACACACACACACACACACACACACACACACACACACAATCACTGCTCTTTTTTTTTTTCCATTCGACCCAGAGGGGCTGAATGTAAAATAGAAAAACAGACAGCTCAGTTTATGATGTTCGTACAGAGATCTCCCCTGCCATTCTATTTTGTTCTGACAGAGGGATGCCCCTGCCTCCCCCATGCAACACTGGCTGGTCGGGAGACAGTTGGCAGACCTTTTTCGGTAATGCCCCTTCAACAGAGGCTGGCTGGACGGCCGGCTTCTGTCAGACCGGCTGCAGTACACATGAGCCAAATGTTCTATTGAACTGCCCAATATCACCTCATGTCTAAGGGGCTTTAGGCTAGGTTCACATTCATGTATTGCGGGAACAAACACAAAAATCACACCTCCCTCCTGCATTTTTAAGAGGATTGTAAAAGGTACATTGTTGTTTAACCACTTGCCGACCGCCACACGAACGTTTACGTTGGCAGAATGGCACGGACAGGCAAATGGGCGTACAGGTACGTCCCTTTAAATTTGCCGCCGTGTGCACGCTGCCCTTGGCACTCACGCGACCCTGATGCGAGCTCTGAGTGTGATTGCAGGTCCAGCGGACTCAATGTCCACGGGGATACCCACGATCATCTCACGGAGAGGAAGAACAGGGAAATGCTAATGTAAACAAGCATTTCCCGTTCTACATAATGACACTGATAACAGCTCCCTGTAATTGGGAGCGGTGATCAGTGTCATGTCACACATAGCGCATCCCCCCCCCAGTTAGAACACACTTAACCCCTGCAGTGCCCCCTCCTGGTTAACCCCTTCACTGCCAGTCACATTTACACAGTAATCAATGCATTTTTAATCTCACTGATCGCTGTGTAAATGTGAATGGTCCCAAAAGTGTCTTAACTGTCCACCATAATGTCACAGTCACGATATTAAAAAAAAAAAAAATTATATATATATATATATATATATATATATATATATATATATATATATATATATATATATATATATATATATATATATATATATATATATTTTATATATATATATATATATATATATATATATATATATATATATATATATATATATATATATATATATATATATATTCGCCGCCATTACTAGTAAAAAAAAATAAATAAATAAATTATTAATAAAAATGCCATAAAACTATCCCCTATTTTGCAGATGCTATAACGTTTGCGCAAACCAAACGCTTATTGCAATTTTTTTTTTACCAAAAACATGTGGAATACGTATGGGTCTAAACTGAGGAAAAAAAAAATTTTTTTTTTTTTTTTTTTAATATGTTTTGTGGATATTTATTATAGCAAAAAGTAAAAGATAATGCATTTTTTTCAAAATTGTCGCTCTTTTTTTGTTTATAGCGCAAAAAATAAAAACCGCAGAGGTGATCAAATACCACCAAAAGAAAGCTCTATTTGTGGTGGTGTGGTTAAGTGGTTAAAAAAAAAAAACAAAAAAAAAAACCACACACCATATCATAGTTACTTCCACTGTGCAGCTCGTTTGGCCCCGAACCTGCTCTTCTGGGGTACCCCGGCGGCTCTCCCTCACATCTCCCCGAGCGGGGTTAGTTTGCGGGCGCGGTCCTGAGTCCAGCATTCAGGTCTGCAGGACTCAGCCTCACCCCCGGTGCTCACGTCATTGGATTTGATTGACAGCAGCGGAAGCCAATGGCTGCGCTGCTATCAATCTATCCAATCAAGAGCCGAGAACCATGTGCAGAGAGACAGCAATCTCCGCCGGGTCAAATTCGAGGGTTCAGGTAAGTAAAACGGGGGGGGGGCACTGACAGGTGTTTTTTCACCTTGATGCATTAAGGCGAAAAAACATGAACCTTTACAACCCCTTTAAATGGCACCCCAATGCACTTTGCTAATGTGAGCAACAAAGTACCATGCATATTGGTGCGGCCCAATATTAAAAAAAAAAAAAAAAAAGAAAGCACTTCTGTGATTTGTGTGTGTAGGGCAGCCAATTGAAATGAGCAGGCTGCACTAAACATGGCACGCAAAAAAAAAAAATGCTTGTGCACCCTCACACCTGCATAAGTGTGAACGGCGCCTTACACATTACTACATATCCAATAAACCATGAAAACAAAAATTATGCAACAAATATAATATACACTATTCCCTCAAATCCGCGTAGCTCACCAACTTTAACAAGTGTCAGTCTGTTTTCTGGTGCCAGAAATAATTAGCAGAAAACACACACATTTGTAATGCAGCCAGCAGCAAATAAATGATCCCATTAAAAGAAAAGAAATGTAATTACAGAAAGTGGATTCACAAGTTTGCTAAAGTAACTCTAAACTTTCTGAAGAAGGAAGGAGGAAGAAAAAGAAAAAAAGAATCTAACACCCGTCAGTGGCCCATTTAAAGTAAACTGGCCACAAAATTGTCAAAATCAATTAAGGATGAAAAAAAAAAAAAAAATTATAAATGGATAAGCAGAAGTTGCCTTCAGTAAAAACCACATTTGTAAAAGATTAGTGGATCCAGAGATGTAGACAGATGAAGTTTTATGTATATTTTACCTTTTTCTATTAATGCTGTGTTAGACTCTACCCCTGCTGCCTCTCAAGCCTCACTATTGGTCCTTTAATGTGATGGTTGGCTTCCTTGCTTATGAAAGATTTCACAAGAAGGGGGGGATGGCGAGGCTTGACTTTTACGCAAAAAAAGTGAAAAATTTGTATGTCATTTCAGTGGATCTGCTGATCAATTTCACACGGAAAGTACTACCTGCTTGTACACGTTTTCATCATATGCTTAAAAATTGTGCACACCTCTGACTGGTAAACATTTAAAAGATGACCTAAATTTTGCGGAATTCCTAACTAAGTGAAAAAATTATCCTCTCAGTAGAACCTTATTTTAACAAATAAACCTCTCTGACCAATTCCACAAACCTTGTTCATGTTGAAATGCATTTAATAAGATGTAAATATGAACGGTGACGCTCCAAGCATGTAGCTACTGTTTGTATGTGCATTCTTGGAATGCATTTTCCAGCCAAAAGAAATCCTGACCAGTTACTCCTATGATTCCCACACATCTTGCACACTATATAGCCTGAGTGCGTAGACAAAATCCTGTGACATACATATATACATTATAATATTTATTCAAAAGTGTTGGGACACCTGCCTTTACATGCACATGAACTTTAATGGAATCCGTCTTAGTCCGTAGGGTTCAATATTGAGTTGGCCCACCCTTTGCAGCTATAACAGCATCACCTCTCCTGGGAAAGCTGTCCACAAGGTTTAGGAGTGTGTCTATGGGAATGTTTGACCATTCTTCCAGAAACGCTTTTGTGAGGTCTGGCACGGATGTTGGACGATAAAGGCCTGGTTCGCAGTCTCCACTCTAATTCATCCTAAAAGGTTTTCTATCAGGTTGAGGTCAGAACTCTGTGCAGGCCAGTCAAGTTGCTCCACCCCAAACTCGCTGATCCATGTCTTTATAGACCTTGCTTTGTGCACCAGTAATGTTGGAGCAGGAAGGGGCCATCCCCAAACTGTGCCCACAGAACTAAGGGGCCAAGCTCAACCCCTGAAAAACCACCCCACACCATAATCCCACCACCAAATGATTTGGACCAGCGCACAAAGCAAAGTCCATAAAGACATGGATGAGCAAGCTTGGGGCAGAGGAACTTGACTGGCCTGCATGATGCCTTTGCCAGAAATTTACAACTCTTCAGCTTGATGTGCATCTCCAGGCAATACACTCCTGCGTATCCAGCTTCATAACCAAGAGAACAGAGTTAATAAGTATGTTATCTGAATAAGCTACAGCCCTGTGGTCAGTGGCCTCAGCAATAAGAGCTATGAAAACATTAATTTTATAAAAGGGAAAGTTTGATCTCGTTGTTCATACATAAACCTTAGGCAATATGTAACTGTCAACAAGATAATTACCAACACCCTATCATGCCTAGTTCCATAATTAGCTCAATGATACGAGAAAAGATACCTAAAAAGTTTAACAGTTTTTGCAGTTGGCGGTGGATTAGCCTGGAGTTTTCACCACATTTCACATTTTCCATCATGTTTGAAAGATAATGGCCAGTGTCAGCCCATCAAAAACTCTCATTATCCCATAAGCCCCACAAAAAGAAAAAAAAATATATAATTATTGTACACCTTGCTCAAAATACGGCCATCCTAAAGCCTAGTACACACCACAAGTTATTTTTTGTTCTTCCTAGAGGGTTGTTAGTACAGCGATCTCCCCTGCTGTTCTATTGTGTTCAGACAGACGAACGACCCCCCACCAGAACACTCTGATCAGCGCTCTCTGTCACTGGCTGAGAGCGCTGATCGGGAGATGGTTGGCTGCTGGTTTTCCAGCATGCTCGTCCGACAGAAGTTGGCCCGGCTGCCATACACACGGGCCTAAATGTCGACTGATTATTAAAGAACCGGCTGATGTCACCCTACATTCATCTCATGTGTACTAGGCTTTAAGCTCTCACAGAGCCACTAGTAGAAAAAAAAAAAAAAAGGCAATAACAGACAATATGGATGAAAGAGGACTACTTTAATTTAAGGAGAGGCAGCATTTGACTCCCTCTCTAGTGGCTTGAAGAGACCCTCTTAAACCAGACTCGTCCTCCTCATTGCCCAAATTTCTCTGCAGAGTACCATGGCTCCTTCTTAGCTCTGCAATCAGAGACCATACAGTATATATACTGATAGCACCAGGAGAGTCTACAAACTTTGAGGCACATGCTCAGTGGTCTGGAGGTCATGTAGTACAGGCCCCTTTGTTTTCTTGACACATGGTCATAACTGAAGCCCCTCTTCCCGTGACAATCAGTTCCAGTAAAATGAAAAGTCTGGCCAAGAAAGCCAGTTCCTCCCTTTCATCCCTCAATAGAGAGCTAGAAAATTAAACCACCACATTAAAAGAGCACTCCTAATTAAAAAGGAATATGTTGGCTGCCCTGCTTATTTTGAAAGTGCTAGTCGTCTGGCTGTCAGTGATGCTTTGGCTTCAATACTTTGAAACAAAAATGGAACAAGCATAGATATATGAAATACAAACATTTTTTGACTTTCATTTGCTGCATGTTTGTTCTGGGTCTGCGATCCAGAAATGTTGAAGCCAAACTCAGTCAGGCATCTAAAAGGGTTAAAAACTACAGTTCTGTATATGATCAATATTAACCAGTAAGCTCTGCTAAATTATCAGCACTAAACATAGTGCAGTAAATTAAAAGAGGATAATAATGGAATAAGCAGGAGGCACCACATACATTTAAGATGTAACCCAAAAACAATCTTAGGAATTCATATTATAGCCCACATAGTTGTATCTACTAATCAATTTAAACCATGACGGTAAAAGACTGGAAATAAACTCAAATAGAAACAAACAAGGTAAGTTGTTACATTAAAGAGTGTTCTAGCCATTTTGTTTTATAGGGCTCATAAACACTGCAGCTCGAAAATGCCCAATGTATAGGTGTTTGAGTTTTTTTTTTTGTTCTGTCTTTAAATGCCCTTCCATGTTAGCCTATGTGCCGCCCCCACCCCCACCAAAAAGTCACATTCAGGAAAGAAGCTTTTCTGCATTAAAAAAAAAAAAAAAAAAAAAAAACCAACAACACTCAAAACGTGCATTAACACTACGCTCATTAAGGGCTCGAGCATTCATTTCAATGGCCAGAAAAAATTATATATATATATATATATATATATATATATATATATATATATATATATATATATATATATATATATATATATATATAATTCTGGCCAAATTAATGCTCAAGCGTTTGACACGCTTAAATGCGTTTACAAAAATGTGGAGTTAAGCTCGTTTCTCACGTTGATTTTCTCTTGCCAGGAGAAAAGGCGTTCAGAAGAGTGCAGTGTGCATGAGGCCAAACAGATTCCATCTGGAAAAGTAATTTTTCCAGGGTCTTGGAGGACACATGGAAAAATAATTTCAGGTCATGTGGCCCACAGCTTCTTGACACCTATCCTTCTGTTTCTCCCTAACAGAGTGACTTCAAAAGGTTTGCAATTAAACCAGATGGTCATTGTCGCCTATTGGGTACTGGTGTGAGCAAAACAACCAGTTCAACTTGCTAAACAAACACTTTGATATAGAGTCTTGTTTTATAGCTTCAGTTTATATGAAAAGTCACATTGTATTGTTCTGTCCTGAAGCACCCAAAAGTGTCAATATGTTTTACAGCCATGCTGCTTACATTGGTTGTACTCTGTCATTATCATTAGAAGAGCTCGGAGGCAGGGAAGCAATGTTGACTCCAGCTCCTGCACTCTTCCACTGATGCCCTGTTTATGCATCCTGCCAGGCCTGTGCATCAACATCACCTGTGGTTCCATCACTTGCCTCCTTAAAGTAGCTCAACTATGAAATGGGAATAAAAGGATCACCTTCCTTGCTTTGGTTTATAATTTAATATTTCAGACGCCAGTCAGTTCACTGTAGGACTTTAAAGAACATCCGCTTTCATTGTTTCCAACAGAAACATTCAAAACATCACTAGTTGTCTTTTTGCAGCATTGACTTGGCCTAAGATCTGTTGAGTGTGGACATAGAGGAATCCTATAGTCACAGAATATAGAGGCTACCATTGTCAACATCTTCTGAAGATGTTAGTGGTCTAGGTATCATTTTACCCGTCCTCAATTCTTTGAGTCCCAGATCGAGCACAAGTATGCAATTAAGGACTTTTAACTTTTGTCCGACTCTTCTGGTATGCATACTTGCTTCTGGGTAGGTGAAAGAAAGTAGGTTGGTAATAGCAGCTCGACATTCTCTCATTACAGGTTTCCTTTAAAGCTAAAAGTTACTGTAATGTTTTCTTTAAAATAACAAACATGGAATACTTACCTACTCTGTGCAATAGAATTGGGGTCCCTTGCCAATGCTCCTCCACTTCTCTGTGTGCCACCACAGGAAGCCACTTCCTATTATGGCACACCTGACAGTGCAACCCTGCCCTGACCCCTGCTCCCTTGTCATAAAATTGCATTGACAGCAGCAGGAGCAAATGGCTTCTGCTGCTATCAATCTACCCTGTGAGGGAGGAGAGGGTCGCTGCTTTCGGGAACAGCGCTGAATCGAGATCAGGCTCAGGTAAGTGTAAGGGTGGGCGGGAGGTCCTGCAGCACAAAGGGGTTATTACCTTAATGCATGAGGAAAAAAAAAAAAAAAAAAAAAAAAGGAAATCCGGGCAAATATTTTATTTTCTCATGCAGTGGGACTGTGCCCACACTGCATGGGTTAACTGAAAATTTTTGGGGATTACAGGGCAGAGATATACTAACCCAATCCTCAGTGCAAGACCAGACTCTGCTGCTTATGTGCCCTCCGCACGCTAGCGGTCTTGTGAATGGACTGTTCTTGGCGTCATCACACCCACAGACTGGCTCTGGATGTAAGGACAGCAGGAACAGTCAACCGCTGGATGTGGGGTAGTGCCATTTTCTTGAGGATTGAAGGATTGGGCAAGCATAGCCTTTCGGTGCACCCCTAGACAAAATGAGCAGTTAACCCATGCAATGCAGGCACAGCCCCACTGCACGGGAGAAACTGTTTTATCATGGCGTTCTGCTTTTAGCCTTTAGAACTACTTTTACTTCAGGAAAACATCTAAAAACAAAAGATAAATCACTCATATGGGAGTGTGCTTTACCTCCCACAAAAGGTTTGCATGTGTGTCCCTCCATTCTGGGGATTTACACAGACCATCCACCAAACTACAATGTGGATGACATAATTTGCAGTTACAGAGTACAGTAGTGTTTTCTCCTCCCCCAGCTTTCTCACTGGGTAGTGAAAGAGCAGCAGTAAACTGGTGAGGTCGTCCCTCTACTCATTCTGCCATCACCAGGTCTCTCGTCAGTATATTTGCATGCAGCTCGCGTGATTGGCTCTCAATTCTGCCACTCCCAGCCTAAGTACAGCAGCACAGTGAATTGTAAGAGGCAGATACTAATTCTAAGTCAAGTAAACCCTAAGGTTTTTTATTTATTTTTATTCTTGTACAGACACCTTCACGTCAAGACTAGAGAGATAAGCGGGAGAAAATCATCGACGTATGTAGAGCGCCATTGTTTAATCTAATTATTTACTGTAATTCAGTCCCATTTGTAACACACGCCTGGAGACAATAGAACAGGATTCTATTTGCAGCTAGAGAGAACAAGATTATTTGGTGCCGCTAGTGGTAAATGTAGCAACAGAACTGGCTATGGAAATAGTACTTTCTACAGCCCCCATAATCTCTGGCCACAAAGGGCTTTAAACAATATATCTCAAAAAGACAATACTATGCAGTCTATTTATCCATGTTTTAAAGGATAAGTTCACCTTTTAACAAAAATAATAAATGCACATTTTTTGCAGATAAAAACAAAATGTGCATTTACTACTTTTTGTTTCTGGAACCTCTAAAGCATTGCACCAGTGATCAGCAGATCTCCTGCAGACCTGTCAGTGTGTCTGTGTGCCCGAACATTGTACAGGCAAGCAGATACAATCTAACAGGAAGACTCAATAAACTACCACAGCGCTCCACAGAGCCGTAGTAGTTCATTAATACCTACAAGCTGACAACCGCAAAGTCTGTCGGGACTTGTCGTTTTCCCATGCACAGAGGACTGTGAATAAGTGATGCGGTTTTTTTTTTCTATTCTATTTTTTTAATTGTGACAGCTAGCTGTTGGGTGGGAATCAGGCGTTCTGTGAACTTATCCTTTAAATTCAAGATTCCCACAAAAGATTCAATTAGAAAAATGTTAATCTTGGGTGAAAAACATTGATAAATAGACACCTAGGTAATAGCCATTAGAAATAGTTACCATTACTTTGTGCCATAATCTTCATTAGCTGCAGGTTCTACTATAACCTTCAAAATGGTCTTGTCTTAATGCTAGATTTCTAGTTCTTATATACTGAATTTTTCAGAGAAATATTCTGTTTTTTGCATCCAGAACTTTGGATCCTTGAGCTCCTTAAGATCCATTTTAGTTCTGCATGAAGTAGGAAAGATTTAGCCCCTCAGGTTTTTGCTGTTTGTCTCCAAGTTTGGATTAGACAGAGTTGTTACCATATTAATGTCCCCATCAGAAGAGTCCCCTTCTACTCTTGGTGACAACTCAAAATGTAAGATTTTCCTTCACTTTCCATTCCCAGTAACATTAATAAGAGAAGGTGAATCTTCCCTGGTAGGAACAACAAGAGGATCCTGAATCCTGATAGGATTAGGAATTCTGACCCCTTACCTCTATCCAAACCCCCTCAACATTTTTGGCTTTACAAACCCTTTAAATAGTGATATTAAGGTAAATTTATTTATTTTAGAACCACTTTAATTTTAGATCTCTTTTATCCAGTGTGGCTAGAGTTCATAGAGATCCACACATATTTAGTAGGAGGATGTGCAACTTCCTGTATCACCAGATTCGATCTTCCAAGCAGCTCTCATCAGTGTTTCTCAACTCCAGTCCTCAAGGCGCCCCAACAGGTCATGTTTTCAGGATTTCCCTCAGATGAAACGGCTATGGTAATTACTATGGAAGTGAAAGTGATCAAATCACCTGTGAAAAATAATGGTAAGACTGAAAACATGACCTGTTGGGGTGCCTTGAGGACTGGAGTTGAGAAACACTTCTCTAAATGATTTGTGGTTGTGCGGAATCGCTTAGTACTGACACTCCAGCTGTTTGTGGAAGGCAGAAAAGGAGCCTGCAGTGTTTAGGAATCTCTCACATGCCTTACAAAAAGTTTACAATAAAGAAAAAATGTATATATTATTATAT
This sequence comes from Aquarana catesbeiana, assembly GCF_042186555.1. NCBI lineage: Eukaryota > Metazoa > Chordata > Amphibia > Anura > Ranidae > Aquarana > Aquarana catesbeiana. Next base: position 621,104,232 of record NC_133326.1, on the reverse strand, counting down.
TAATATATATATATATATATATATATATATATTTTAATAATAAATTAGTTCCCTGATTCTGACAAAATGCAGTCGGCTGGTCAGGCACATGACACCCATCACCAAATGAAACCGGTAGGTTGTTTTCCCTATATGCATTTAGGGCTTTACTGTCAATTGTGACTGCAATTTACCCTTAAAGAAATGTGTTATTTGAAGAGCAATATACAATTAGAAGGGTTTGCTAAAGCCACTCATGGATATGAGAGTTTGATTGACTAGGAGGATGCCAGCAATGGATGCATACTGCCAATAAATGTGATTTTATTGGCACTGACTGTAACTGGTTGGAATCGGGTGACAATTATTGAGGGCCCATTTACACCATTGCGTTTTAATGCATTTGTCAAACTTCCCCATAATAAATCTGTGTCTGTTCCCAACTGTATGATGCACTGAAAAATACTAAAATGCAGAGAAACATGGAATGTTGTATGTTGGGAAGCCCATATAGGTTAATGGAAGGGCATCAAAATGCATACAACATCCGGCAACAAGTATTACCAAGCTTTGGTCAATGGCCTTAACCTTATCCACTCCAAACTCTAAAATAAAAAGGGCATTGAAATCAATATGCATGTCAACGTAGCAAGGAAACGCACATACCTAATGCTACAAAAACACAGGCATTGATCTAAATAGGTCTGGAATGTTTACAGGTAGCCCGAGTCTAGAGCTGGTGCTTACAACAACTGTATGCACATAAATGAAAAAAAGAAAAAGGGAACATGACACCTAGGAGCAACCAATCAAGTCCAAGCTTACATTTTATAACCTACACTAGAAAGCAGACAGCCGTAAACTGATTTGCTGCCCCGTGAAACGCAGCTAGATTACTTTGATTAAAGTTTTTTAACTATGCGAGGTTTCTGAGCCTTTGAGACCTCTGCCTTGCACCTGTGTTTACTCATGTATCAAAATGCAAATTAGAAGATTAGGAAGTCTGGATGCTGTGGGTGTAAAGAGCAGAGTTGTAGGAGACGAGTCACGTAGCGCACACGTATTAGTATGAACGGGCAAGCAGCTTAGCATTGGATGAATGAGAACAAAATTAAAAATTAAGAAAACATTTCTTGATACACTGGGCTCCAGCCTGTAACTTTGGTCCTGTGTTCTTCCAAGCATTCAAACATTCGGCCAGGTGTGTGGGGTGGGGGAGGGACATTTCAAACAGACTGAATTACTGCACCAAACCATTCTGCTCAAAACTTTGTGTGCCCCAAAATACCTGGCAGGTTTAAACATCTATGCCAACCACCTAGAGTTGCCACCTCATCCCTTTAAACTTGAACACCTTGAATTACACACGTTATAAAGGCTAATTTAATGCAGATAAGGCAACAAGTGAGTTTAATTACCACCTTAATCAGCCTCAGAACCTGTGGAATTAATAGGTGTTCGGGTTTAAAGGGATGAGGTGGCAACCCTACAACCACCCAATTCTCTGCCATGCACCAGTCTCTAGTAAAAGGGTTCAGGTCTTTGCAAAACAGGCCTGAAAAGGCTGGAATGTCAAACCTGACTTGAGCAAAAGTTGGCTTGATCATTAACTAGCCACACACAAGAATGTCTGGGCCTGAATAATCTGTCTGTCTTTTTATGTTTTAGCATCATGAAGCCACTAACCTGCTTATTAAAGAAAGGCCAAATAACTCAGTCCACTGTACACTTTCTATAATTGATTTTAATGTGATCTAAAAATGATATTTGCCTCGGCTAGGGCTTCCAATTGATTTTGCAGGAACCAGGTTTAAAAAAAAAAAAAAAAAGCATTAAAACATAATGGCTCTTGGGTAGAGGGGACACAAAGTTTACCCTCCCCCCACTCTGGGAACAAGATCTGGAGACACAGATTACCATCAACAAATATACTTTTTTTCCCTAAGTCCCTTTAAAGAAATAAGAGCCTGGCTGTACATAATCCTTTGCTGTGAGCTTAACATACAGCAACAAATGATGCAGAGTGCAAACACTACAAAACATTGTCAGAATCAAGACTCCAAATGTGAACAAGGGAGATGAGAAGGCTGGCTAAACCCAGCAGCTGTTGTACATATGTGTGTGTGTCATGCTGAGACTTGTAGTTCTGGTGAAACACAGTTTGAAATGGGTCACTTATCCCAACTGAAACCAGTACAAGCAAGTTAAATAGATCAAGGCTGTAGGATCCCAGATGACCACCGGAGAAATTAAAAAAAAAAAAAAAAAAAAACAGAATTTAAAAAGAAATTAAAACAAGGAATGAAAAATCTGGGGTCAAGTTTTCCTATCTTTGATGTCATCTCAAAAATGGGTGGCAGTTTGATATAAAAATGAAAAAATAAAATAAACCAAAAATAATAGGCATAAATAAGTGGAGGACCATATAAAATTTAAGCACACCTAAAGCCACAATATCAAATGTAAAAAATACAAAGTACCAAACAGAATATGCATTCATAAGTGGAGGATCATGTGAAATATTTAAGCACACCTAGCCAATTTAGCTCTTTGCATAGCCTGAAACATAACAAAAACCTGCATGATGACAATAACAAGCTATACAATGATCACACATCAATGATGCAGTCAGGTCCCAAAAGTAGCAATTCTCTGAGTTTAGAACCTTTTGGAAATGCTCTAAGTAAGGGGGGGGGGGGACCTTGGTGGTGGGATTGGATGGACAGGAGAGGCATTAGGTTGACTATTGTACAAGTATGAAAACATACACTGAACCAGGCAGGAAGATGCAACAGAAAACATATGTTCAGAATGCTTCTAGCTGATTTTCCTTTGCCACATTAAAAGATGCATACCCTTCATAAGTGTATTTTTCAATAAAGCACCATAAAAAGTTCTAAACTAAAACAACAAAAACAAATTAAAAAATATAAATAATAATAATAATAATAATAATAATAATAATAATAATAAAACAAGTCTGCACTAGCTTAAAAAATGCAATGTAAATCGAAAAACAAAACAAAAAAAAGTCTACAAAAGCACAAGAACATACAAAGAATACAATGTAACAAAATCATTTTACTTACTTGAAATCTCTGATCCTTTAGTTTCCAAAGTAGCTTTCCACTTTAATCCTTCTGCTGATGTCAAGATTACAAGGAGAGGAAAAAAAACTATTCAATAGTCAAAAGAAAACAAAAAACGCACACAAGGACTCAAGTTTTCCCAAAATTAATATTTCTTAGTCCTTAAAAGTCTGTCTAAAAAGTATCTAAAACATATCAGGTTAAAAAGATCTCCTTTCTTGAACTTAAAACAAGTAAGCCTTTAAAAAAAAAAAAAAAAAAGAGGAAGGACAAAAAGGTAGACAAAATCCCCTTGATGGAAGTATGCAGAGGCAAAGGAAGAACGATTAATTTAAACCATCTGTAGACTAAAGAGGGGGAACACGAATGTGGATTTTTTTTTTCCCCCTGCAAACACCTTGAGCAATCCAGTTATGGAATAAAAGTTGCAGGATTCAGACAGAAGCTGCTTTGATCCTCTATATGTCCCTCCAAGATCGCTCTAGGGATGGTTCTGAAGGCTTCCAGCACTGTAGATCCAGATCTCCTGAAAGTGTGCATGAGGTCTGTGTCTATCCAAATGTGCAAGATTCCTTGAGCATGGAGAAGTGAGTCAGTTCCTATTCAGACTTAACAATACAGAGCTGTCCCATCCCCCATGTTCCCTACAAGAATTTGCAACCCCTCCCAAGCAGAGTTCATTTACAAAAACCCCTCCTATCCTCTCGGATTTCTCCCTTTGCACACTGGGGTTTGTAGTTTACATGTCATTTAACTCACACCAGGCGATCTCCATTCCCAGACAGCAGCTGAATAGGACGACAGGTACCAGCGCTGCAGATCACACATGTACATACAGAGGACAGCAGCTGGGGGGTGGCAGGGCTGCAAATTGCACTTTGGTGGACCCTTTCAAGTGTGTGATAGGGTTGGATAATTGATTGATTTTGTTTTCTTGAAACTCATAATATACAATCACATAGCTCACTGTCCCTGATTTCGAGGGACTGTCCCTGATTTGGAACAATGTCCCTCTGTCCCTCATTCCTCCTCATTTGTCCCTCATTTTGCTCTGATCTATATAGATGTATATAAAATGCACCTTTTATCTATCAAAAAGTGTTTTCCAGAGCTAAACCTTTCATCTGATTTCTAAATTGCTGCATTTGTATATTCCAAAAGCCAATATAAAGGCATAGTAGTGGTAAAAAAAAAGCACTTGTGGTTTTTTTTTTGTACAATTCTCCTTTAAGGGGGCGTGGCAAGGGGTGTGTCCTATGTCTGCATAATTTTGCTGATAGGTGGCCCTCACTCCAATCTCAAAAAGTTGGGAGGTATGTAATCAGTGCTGGGACAAGGCCATTTGGTGCCCAGGGTGAAGATGGCAAACTGCCCCCCCCTCCCCCCCCCCCGTTTTTAAGAAAGAATCAATGTTGTTTCAAAACAAGAATATACTTATTATTATTATTATATTAAGGGAAACTCTGATGGGCAAATTGTATGTTAAGGGGCACCCTGATGGCCACATTTTATATTAAGGGGCACTCTGATGGGCACAACAAAACATGCCCCTTAACGTAAAATCTGCCCATCAGAGTGCCCCTTAATACAAAATGTGCCCATCAGTGTTGCTCTTAAAATAAAATATGTCCATCAGAGTGCCCCTTAACATAAAATGTGCCCATCAGCGTGTCCCTTAACATAAAATAAGGCTCACGCTGATGGGCACCTTTTATGTTAAAGGGCACTCTGATGGGCACATTTTATATTAAGGGGCACTCTGATGGGCACAACAAAATGTGTTCATCAGTGTGCCCCTTAAGAAAATGTGTGCAAATTAAAAATATAACCATTCATTTGCCCCTTAAAATAAAATTTGTCCATCAGAGTGCCCCTTAACATAAAAAAAGGTGCCCATCAGCGTGACCTTTAACAAAATATGCCCAGCAGTGTGCACAATAAAAATATGCCCATTAGTGATCACTAGTCAACATGTTGCCCACATACCTTGAATGCAGGAGGGCACAACTGAAATACCGAAGGGGCGGAAGCTGCGAGATAAGGAGAACCAGGAACCAGGAATGGCGAGTAGCAGGGGGGAGGGGTGCGCACTTGATGTCACACCCCTACTCGCGGCCCGTGAGTGTGAGCTGGTCTTCTGTCAACTCCGAGACCTGCGGTGAGGAGCAGGGGGCGGGCGCACGCACGCAGCATCACTGGTTGCTGGGGAAACCTGCAGTCCCAGCAAACCAATGCTTGCTGACATTTACATTTATACTGGCGCCCTGGCGGTTCGGGCAGAAGCGTCACTCGGTCCGGACCGCGGGCCACCATTCAGTAACGGCTGTTTTAGAAGGACACTTCACTGCGCCCCCCCAACCCCAATAAATTGTACCACCCAGGGCATCTGCCTCTTCCGCCCCCCCCCGGCTGTACCGGCTCTGCATACAATATAAAGGAGGTACAGAGGTGGGTGGCCCTAAACAACCCGATCTTTGCAATTGCAAGCAATGAGCCCACTTTGCTACTTTGTGACCTCTATACAGTATATGGTAATGAGAGCAGCACTTATTGCTATGATTGAAAAAGGGCAATATAAATATTAGAGTCAGGGTAGTATAGTTTAACTTGGTGTTCTTTATATTTGTTTTTTTTCTCCATTTTGTGTATTTCTATACTGTTTTTTTTTTCCTTTACCAGCACAATTTTTTTCTGCCAAACAAAAGTTTGAAAAAATTAGTTCAATGAGGGGCCAATTTCCTGCCTTTACACGGACATGAACTTTTAATACCATCCCAGTCTTATTCCGTAGGGTTCAATATTGAGTTGGCCCACCCTTTGCAGCTATAACAGCTTCAACTCTTCTGGGAAGGCCAAATCGGCGGCTATTGCCCACAGTGGAAACATCTGAAATCGGTTTAGCTCCAACTTTGCGTCGTCGCACCGATTCCCAAAAAGTAGTTTCTGTACTACGTTTGGCGATTTCAGGTGCGATTTCAATAGACATCTCTGCAGGAAACCGCACAGATTTCTCTGAAATCATGCGAGTTCAGCTGAACCAGGGGCGGATCCAGAGTCTAGTCTTGGGAGGGGCACTGCCAGAAAATTTTGCGGGCAATATGTCGGGGTAATGGCTGGTGTTGGCGCTTCAATCATCATGGCACCATGGTTGATATGTTGTCAGGATGAATGAAGCGCATTATTTCTGTTATTACATTGTAATATAAAATTAAATAGTTCAACTCACCATAATGCAGAATCAGTGGGAGCCCTGAGTGTGTCACTTGCCACCGTTGCCTGCCACCAGATGCGGATTGTCACTTGTCACTGTCTCCTGCCTCCAAATGCAGATTATCACTTGCCATATCCCCTGCCACACCAGATGTGGATTGTCACTTGCCAATGTCGCCTGCCACAAGATGCGGATTGTCACTTGCCAGTGGCTGTGTCCCAGAGTGAGGGCGGGCAGTGAGAGATGATGTAATCTCTCTGCTGCCTGCGCCTGCACAGTGATGGCGGTGTTCTGTCAGAAGCTGAGCTGCGGTGATGCAGGGCAGGCGGTGAGGGATGATATCAGAAAGCCGCTACCCATCAGAAAATGCAAACAAAGTGACGTTGCATTGCGGCCGTCTTGGTACACCTGTACTTGTCCACAGTAAGCCTAGAGTTAGAAGTCAGCAAGCGGACATCTTTATACACACACCGGAGTCTTGCTTTTCACAGTTATTTTTAACAGTAAACTCAGCTTTTATAGTGAAATTTAAGCTGAGTTTACTGTTAAAAATAACTGTGAAAAGCAAGACTCTGGTGGATGTATAAAGATGTCCGCTTGCCGACTTATAACTCTAGGCTTACTGTGGATGAGTGCGGGTGTACCAAGATGGCCACAACACAACGTCACTTCAGTTGCATATTCAGATGGGTAGCGGCTTCCTGACAGAACACCTGCCTGCTCACTCAGTCACACGCCAGCCTGCTCACCAGCCTGACCACCCGCCAGCATGCTCACTCACTCACCGGCCTGCTCACCAGCCTGCCCGTCCACTCGCTCACCCGCTGGCCTGCTCAGTCACCCACCGACTCACATAAGTGGCATTCCTGTGTGATTCATAGTGTGAACGGGCCCAAAAGCAACCATTTATTATATTGCAGCATATCAATTCTTAGATGTGATGGCTACATTTGTTTTCTTTTTTAGACTTTCTTTCCTTTATTTTCATCTGGTGATCTGGCCGGTAAGTCTGATGTATTTCAAAAGAAGTTCTCATTCAGATGTATCAGTTACAGAGATGAGACAAACCGTTTACCACTGACAGGGGTGCTTAAAATGATCAGCTTTTATTTATTTATGCAAAACCTTTATCTTAAAAAGTAAAAAAAAAAAAAAACAGTTTGCTGTAACTGCTTAAAAAGTGTGAGCTAGAGTGTGGATTCAATTTGTTAGTGTATATATCTGCTAGTACATCTAACATCTGCTCCCCACTCCTCCCCGTGCCTGCACTGCATGTAACATACATACAGTGGGGACGGAAAGTATTCAGACCCCCTTAAATTTTTCACTCTGTTATATTGCAGCCATTTGCTAAAATCGTTTAAGTAAATTTTTTTCCCCATTAATGTACACACAGCACCCCATATTGACAGAAAAACACAGAATTGTTGACATTTTTGCAGATTTATTAAAAAAGAAAAACTGAAATATCACATGGTCCTAAGTATTCAGACCTAGTATTTAGTAGAAGCACCCTTTTGATCTAATACAGCCATGAGTCTTTTTGGGAAAGATGCAACAAGTTTTTCACACCTGGATTTGGGGATCCTCTGCAATTCCTCCTTGCAGATCCTCTCCAGTTCTGTCAGGTTGGATGGTAAACGTTGGTGGACAGCCATTTTTAGGTCTCTCCAGAGATGCCTAATTGGGTTTAAGTCAGGGCTCTGGCTGGGCCATTCAAGAACAGTCACGGAGTTGTTGTGAACCCACTCCTTCGTTATTTTAGCTGTGTGCTTAGGGTCATTGTCTTGTTGGAAGGTAAACCTTCGGCCCAGTCTGAGGTCCTGAGCACTCTGGAGAAGGTTTTCGTCCAGGATATCCCTGTATTTGGCCGCATTCATCTTTCCCTCGATTACAACCAGTCGTCCTGCCCCTGCAGCTGAAAAACACCCCCACAGCATGATGCTGCCACCACCATGCTTCACTGTTGGGACTGTATTGGACAGGTGATGAGCAGTGCCTGGTTTTCTCCACACATACCGCTTAGAATCAAGGCCAAAAAGTTCTATCTTGGTCTCATCAGACCAAAGAATCTTATTTCTCACCATCTTGGAGTCCTTCAGGTGTTTTTTTAGCAAACTCCATGCGGGCTTTCATGTGTCTTGCACTGAGGAGAGGCTTCCATCGGGCCACTCTGCCATAAAGCCCCAACTGGTGGAGGGCTGCAGTGATGGTTGACTTTCTACAACTTTCTCCCATCTCCCGACTGCATCTCTGGAGCTCAGCCACAGTGATCTTTGTGTTCTTCTTTTCCTCTCTCACCAAGGCTCTTCTCCCCCGATAGCTCAGTTTGGCCGGACGCCCAGCTCTAGGAAGGGTTCTGGTCGTCCCAAACGTCTTCCATTTACGGATTATGGAGGCCACTGTGCTCTTAGGAACCTTAAGTGCAGCAGAATTTTTTTGTAACCTTGGCCAGATCTGTGCCTTGCCACAGTTCTGTCTCTGAGCTCTTCAGGCTGTTCTTTTGACCTCATGATTCTCATTTTGCTGTGACATGCACTGTGAGCCGGACTGCCTGGACTCAAATGAAGGTGTAGAACCATCTCAAGGATGATCAGAAGAAATGGACAGCACCTGAGTTAAATATATGAGTGTCACAGCAAAGCGTCTGAATACTTAGGACCATGTGATATTTCAGTTTTTCTTTTTTAATAAATCTGCAAAAATGTCAACAATTCTGTGTTTTTCTGTCAATATGGGGTGCTGTGTGTACATTAATGAGGAAAAAAATGAACTTAAATGATTTTAGCAAATGGCTGCAATATAACAAAGAGTGAAAAATTTAAGGGGATCTGAATACTTTCCGTCCCCACTGTATGGTGCCTGCTCTCCTCACCAGATATTTGAGGAAGCGTTGTTCTGCATCTGAGCCAGTGGAGCATTTCAGGGGCAGTAGGTATTTAGCTGTACTAAAGCATGGAAAGTCCCTGAGCCCCCCAGGCTTTGCCAAACCAAATAAAAAAAAAAAAGGTCCACACCCGATGTCTGACAGCTTGGGGGCACTAAATAAATGAAGAGGTGGGGCCACAGAGTGACCACGCTCCTTGTGACATCATCAACCCAACACGCCCCAATCGCTGATCTCACAAGTTTACTTAGCTATGGGAGGCGGCGGAGCTGTCCAACAGCAAGTACCTTTTTTTCTTGGGTCAGCAGCCAGCTTTCATCATGATTGACAATAGATCTACACTGGGGGGCATTGTTTTTGTTTTGTTTTTCTTTAATAAAGGACTTGTCAAAAACTGTGTGTGTTTTCATTTGATTTTGGACATTTTTTTTGGTAGATGAGCATGACATGAGGGGACGGAATCTGAGAGCCCCCTTGTTAAAGGGGGCTTCCAGATTCCGATAAGTCACCCCCACACCAATAGGCCAGGGTTGTGGGGAAGAGGCCCTTGTCCTCATCAACATGGGCATAAGTTGCTTTAGGAAGTAGCCCCCTACCCCAGAGCACCCCCCCATGTTGAGGGCATGTGGCCTGGTATGGTTCAGGAGAGGGGTGCACGCTACCCCCCCCCCCTTTTCCCTTTTTTTTGACCTGCCAAGCTGCATGCTCGGATAAGGGTCTGGTATGGATTTCGGGCTGGGGACACCTTACATTTTGTTTTTTGGCATGGGGTTTCCCTGCAAATCCATACCAGACCCAAAGGGTTGTTGGGGGGGGGCAGTTGTTTTTTTTTTACATTCAGCTGGAGGCTCATCTATTTAAGGATGCAGCAGCCGGTCTGCTCCTTAACAACCAGCTATTCACTGATTGTTAAGGATGCCGGCATGCCCTGCTCCTCAATAAAAACGAAACATATCCTACACAATGTTAAACACTGATAAAGACCATTAAAAAAATTCTAAAATATTAGCGTTGTTTATTCTAGTGAGCATGAAGCCTAACATTGGAAAATACTTTGTAAAATACTTGTCTGCTGATAAGCAATGATAAGTCAGCCATATATGGACCTTGGACTTGTAGTGTACAATGGACGTGTATGTCAGGTTAAGGAAATGATTGTCAAAGCTGTTTTTTTTTCTCATCGGTTTTGTTTTGACTTTGGAAAAAGGAAGTTGACCCCTGAGGTTGTCCTGAAAATTTAAGTATGGAAATAAAAAAAAAAGCATTATGACCAGCACTCAACTGTGTTGTTGTTTCTCATGGAATGCTCAGCAGGCCTTGTATAAAGCAGACAGTTTATCCATGGAATGACTACAATACTTGAATTCTTGAACCCTACCGTCTTCCACATCTATCAGTATTGGGGTTTAGGTTCTGAGTGTGTTCAATTTGGGCCTTGGCTTGTTGTAATTGAGCAGTTCCAAAGCTAAACGTACCTACCATGATGAAACCAGGGCTTTCTGTATTCTGCTGTATGTAAGCTGTACGGGCAATAAGTAGTCTAAGTCCTGCACACATATATAATGTTAGGCCCTATTTACATCTCTGCGGCCTGATGCATTGTATTAATGTACATGTTATGTTGAGTCCTAATGTGCATTGCATTAAGGCAACTTATGCCACGTACACACGGTCGGACTTTTCGACCGGACTTGTCCGATGGACGCCGACGGACCAAATCCGGCGGACAATCCTATCAGGTGTGGGCTTCATCGGACCTTCAGCGGACTTTTCCAGTCGAAAATCTGACGGACTTTAGATTTGGAACATGCTTCAAATCTTTACGTCGTAACTCCGCCGGACCCAGAAATCCGCTCGTCTGTATGCTAGTCCGACGGACAAAAAGGGCAGCTATTGGCTACTGGCTATCAACTTCCTTATTTTAGTCCGGTCGTACGTCATCACGTACGAATCCGTCGGACTTTTGTGTGATCGTGTGTAGGCAAGTCCGGTCATTAGAAAGTCTGTTGAAAGTCCGCCAAAAGTCCGTCGAAAGTCTGTCGAAAGTCTGTCGGACGGGCTGTCGGACTTTTGTAGCTGAAAAGTCCGACCGTGTGTACGCGGCATTATTCCTTTAAAAGGGCTGCCAATGCACTACAACGGACCAGAAATCCCATCTGCAGGTTTTATTGATGACACGGCACACAATAGCATACAGTAGTGTGTTGCAGTGCAATGCAAAGCTGGTGTGCCCCTTTGGTGCATTGAGGTGTCATTTAAATTGATGGAGTTGCAATGTGTGAAGCCAGCCTAAAGGCTGCCATATATGGCTCAAAAATGGATTGTTTTCCTCATCCATGGAATCTCCACTTGCAGCCAATTCAAGAAGCCACTGCGCCTGAATACAATGGTGCTAGGATGCAGTCACTGTTCAGCTGATAATTTTCCACCCGGGTCATTTGAGTATAACTAAAGGCAAAGTTTTTCTTTTTTTGGATAGAGTGGAGAGGGATTAGACCCCCTGTCAGGTTAATATTGCTATGTGCAGAGATTTCAGCTCACTTCCTGTTTTGGCTATGAGACAGGAAGTGGAGGTAAATCTCCCCAATGGGACACATAGCAAAAAAAAAAAAAACTTATGGGGGTTATAGCCCTCTTTTACGCTAGCCAAACAAAAAGAAAAGGTTCTACTTTAAGTTGACTTTTGTTGGGCCATACGGTTCTTGCAGGACTACCTATGTCTAAGGAGGCCTTAAAGATACCCGTACTGTACTCTTTATTAGCTGCACATCTTTTCCTAAAAAATGGGTAGATCTGTCATTCAGTTATTCTTGGTGGCTTTATTATAAAACAAAATAAAATTTACATTTTAGTTTTTGGCATACCGCTTTAGTGGATTGTTCCCTCCTAGATCTGGTTCACACCAGAACACGGTGCAGGAAAGGCGCGTTCCCTGTGCGCTTTCCGCACTGAGTTCAAAATGCAGTGCCTTTGTATTCTGCTGCTGGTACTAATGAGTTAATGGCACCCCAAACACAGATTGCAGAACCCAGTGTGTTTGCAGGCACCAGATCGCATGATTCTGCAGTACCATGTGATTTAGTGTGGTGCATTTGCAAAAGTAGCGCATGCACTACTTTTTGTGCATTCTGGTGCGATCTGCAGCCCATTCAAATTAATACGCTACAAAAAGGGCTCTGCAGTGGAACGCACAGGAACCGCGCAGGAACCGCGCAGGAAAACAGACCACGTTTCTGTGCAATTCTGTTGTGAATCGGCTCTAAGGGAACATCAGCGATTCAAAAACCTATTGGTATGGTACTTGTGTCAGACTTGTGAATGTCTGTAGAAATATAGTACAGACAAATCAGTTTCATGATCCCTTGTTAAAATACATTGCTTGCAATATAATTTAGATGCAAGTTTACTTATTTATTTCTTACAGATGTTTTCTGTATATAACAGTGTTCATTCTGGCTTACCATAGTCCCTCTCACTTTATGGAAGCACATTGCATACCTTTCTTTGTCCACCAAAGCTCTTAGTCTAATGATAAGACCAGCTGGACCTCTGGATCTCCTCTGCTCTGCTTGACATCTTCACCTTCTGTTCCCCCTGGAGAGTCAGCTGTACATTTGGGCACCATCTACTCCCAACACCCACCCACAGCTTTACTAGTGAGAGCTGTGACAGATCAACACCAAGAGTGCTCCTCCACCTTTTATTCCAATGTGGGAACAGCTGAATGTTCAAGTCAGGGGTGATTACTAGGGGGTCATGCTGGGCTGGTAACCCGATTCTGGTTTACTGAAGTGACCAAAGGCCTCTTTTTTTGTTTATGATGTGACCTGATACCCTGATTGTCAACATCTACCCTGTTATTCTTCTGAACATTATTATTATTTCAGGTACTTATATAGCGCAGTCAATTTACACAGCGCTTTACATATACATTGTACATTCACATCAGTCCCTACCCTCAAGGAGCTTACAATCTAAGGTCCCTAACTCACATTCATATACTAGGGCCAATTTAGACAGAAGCCATGTCTTTGGCGTGTGGGAGGAAACCCACGTAGACACAGGGAGAACATGCAAACTCCAGGCAGGTAGTGTCGTGGTTGGGATTCAAACCAGCGACCCTTTTTACTGCTAGGCGAGAGTGCTACCCACTACACCACTGTGCCATATAATTTATCATCTTTAAACCAAGGAACATCTGTAATTTGTTTCATCTCACTAGTGCTTAGATGTGGTGGCTGCATTAGTTTTCTTTTTTTTTTCACATTTTTTCCTTTACATTCACCTGGTGATCGCAACATTAAGACACTTCCTGTCCTATTTATTTATTACTGTAGGCATTTATATAAAACGAACAATTTCAGCAGCTTTTTACATCTTGTGTTTTCACATTGCATACCTGCCACAGCCATTGCAAGGGGGTCCACTCTCCCTGTTGGATCTTTTTTATAATCAGGAAGAATGCAGTTCAAGAAGTTTGAAACCACTAAGGAGGGTGAGACCAGAGCCAAGACTTCTGTGGAGTGGACTCTCACTGAGCTTCTGAGAGCCTGAGCCAGCCACTCTTGCCCCCTGCACAGCGCAGCACTCCAGTGGTTGGGGGGGGGGGTGCAGAGCAGAGAAGAGAGCTGTGACTAACAGCCACCAGCTCTCTGCTCATGGAGCTGTGAGAACTGAGTGATCGGTGCTGTTTGATCCCTCGGCTGTCAGTGTTAAAGGCGCCGGGGGACCAATGCTGCATCCACCTAGATAAGTGGATGGAAAGATAGGATGCCACTAGGTATTAAGGGCACCCCCACATGCCTACAAAAGGTAAGCTTGGTTTTTGTGCATTGGAGGAACACATATGATTTTGGGCACGTTCCAATGCACAAATGTGAACCTAACCTAAATGTGACTAGTTCTTAGGCCCTGTTTACACCTATGCAGATGCAACGGTGCTCGTGCGATCCAGGGCGATTTCACGCATCACATGTAGGGCAGCCTGTTCATTTTAATGGGCAGCCCAAAACACGAAAACTGCAAAAAAGAAGTGCATGAACCATTTTACAACTTGAACCGCACCAGAACGCACAGTACTTTGTTAGGTACGTTGGCGTGCCCATAAGATTATTATTATTATTATACAGGATTTATATAGTGCCAAAAGTTTGCACAGTGCTTTACAATATAAAGGGAGACAGTACAGTTACAATACAATAAAATATAAGAGGATTAAGAAGGCCCTGCTCATAAGAGCTTACAATCTAATTGGGTGGGGCATGTGATATAAGAATAATGGCACCACTGCACATCTGAAAAAGGGGTGCATGCTTTTTGTGTGTTGCAACGCACAAATGTGAACATAGTTTTAAAGTGTATCTCTTTTTTTTTGGATTGAGTGATGAGGGGTTGGGACCCATGTTAGGATTTTTTTTTTTTATTATTATTATGCTCTTTTATGATCAGGACGGAAAGTGATGGGAAAGAAAAGGTCTCCGCTCCACATGCCGACCAGCGCACGATATACGTCAGCACAATGGCACAGCTGGGCAAATGGGCGTACAGGTATGTCCCATTATATCGCGGCATCGTGGGCGCACGCGCGACGTACTCCGTGACTGTGCCCGCGGGTCCCGCGGATTCGATGTCCGTTGGGGGCCCGCAATCGTGTCACAGAGCAGCAGAACGGAGAGCGGCCTATGTAAACAAGGCATTTCCCTGTTCTGCCTAGCAACATGACAGAGATCTACTGCTCCCTGTCATCGGGAGCAGTGATCTCTGTCATGTTCTAGTGAAGCAATCCCCCCCCCCCACAGTAAGAATCACTCCCTAGGACACACTTAACCCCTTGATCGCCCCCTAGTGTCTAACCCCTTCCCTGCCAGTGTCATTTACACAGTAATGAATGCATTTTTATAGCACTGATCGCTGTATAAATGACAATGGTCCCAAAATAGTGTCAAAAGTGTCCGATGTGTCCGCCATAATGTCACAGTCACGATAAACATCGCAGATCACCGCCATTACTAATAAAAAAATATAATGCCATAAATCTATCGCCTATTTTGTAGACGCTATAACTTTTGCGCAAACCAATCAATATAGGCTTATTGCGATTTTTTTACCAAAAATATGTAGAAGAATACATATCGGCCTCAACTGAGAAAGAAATTTTTTTTTTTATATTTTTTTGGGGTATATTTATTATAGCAAAAAATAAAAAATTTTGCTTTTTTTTTCAAAATCGTCGCTCTTTTTTTGTTTATAGCGCAAAAAATAAAAACCGCAGAGGTGATCAAATACCCCCAAAAGAAAGCTCTATTTGTGGGAAAAAAAAGACATCAATTTTGTTTGGGTGCAACGTCGCACAACTGCGCAATTATCAGTTAAAGCGACGCAGTGCCGAATCTCAAAAAGTGCTCTGGTCAGGAAGGGGGTAAATCCTTCCGGGGCTGAAGTGGTTAATCTAGCAGTAACTGGATAGTAGTATATGGCTGCGTTTACTTTCTGGATTATCAATGCTTTTTTTGTATTTTATCTTTTGAAAACGTCTATACATTATAAATTGGCACCGGAGTGTTTTCCATTTCAGGCCTCACCTTTATTATATAAACTGCTTATGTTAATGTTGACCTAATAGATAATTCATAGGAGGTGATTAGACATACTACCTGAGCCAGCAGGATTTTATCAACTCTACAAGAAATATGTAATCAATTATGGAGGCAGGTCACATGTTACAAAAATATTCTATTTAAAGGACAACTCCACTCAATAGTCTCTAGCATATAACTTCACATTCATGGCAATTTGGGACTGAAATGAAGAAATATTTATATAATATATGACTTAGCACAGCATTATAAAGTATATATGTTAAATCATTACTTACCCATAAACAAAAATGTGATATTTTTAACTTTTCCCGTAATGTTGAGCTGGGAGTGGGAAGTGAGCCCTCCAAGTCGTGATGGGAAGCTTACACTCTCTTCCTTCTGACTTCCTCTCTTACCTCCTAATGGTGGACCATAATGGGCAAAGCATGGGTTCATATTCAGGGCCAATTCAGACTAATGCATTTTGGTAATGGTATGGTGCCACTAGGCTACTATCTTCCTAATACAGATGTGTGTGCTTGTTTCCTAAGAACGATTATTTGCTCTCATTTGGACTAGATTCATACTGTTCCATGAGCATCATAGTATGCATGGCAACACACACCCACACTATATTGTCAAAAGTATTGGGACACCTGCCTTTACAAGCACATGAACTTTAATGGCATCCCAGTCTTAGTCCGTAGGGTTCAAAATTGAGTTGGCCCACCCTTTGCAGCTATAACAGCTTCAACTCTTCTGGGAAGGCTGTCCACAAGGTTTAGGAGTGTGTCTATGGGAATGTTTGACCATTCTTCAGAAGCACATTTGTGAGGTTAGGCCACTGATGTGGATGAGAAGGCCTGGTTCGCAGTCTCCACTCTAATTCATCCATATATGCTTGTGCTAACATCATCGGCGCATGCGCACTGAAGAAACGGCTAGCTCATTTCCTTAGCAGCTGTGCCGTGACCGGCGGCTCCCGCTCGTATGCCAATGCGCATGCCCGCGTCCATCACAGCGCCCGAGCCCGCGAACCCAGAAATATCTCCGGGAGACATGTTGCTGGTCAGAGCAGTGTGCTGGGCTGCTGCAACAGCTTCGATCTAAGGTAAGTATCATAATGAGCTAGTATGCGATGCATACTAGCTCATTATGCCTTTGTCTTACTTTTTTTTTTTTTCATGTTTACAACCACTTAAAGGCTACATTCACACAGGATTTCATGTCTGGCCATGGTTGCCCGCCAGCATGAATCAGCAGATTTTTTCCGATGGCTGTAAATGCTGTGCAACTGGTGTCAGATTTGGCTTTTTGTTTCTCCACTTTTTTGTGTCATACCAATACAAACAAAAGAAATAAAATGTCTAAACATTTGTAAGTGCAACAATTTTCTGGGTGAATCGATGCATTATCTGACAGAAATTCAGGGGTGCCAATATTTTTGCCATGACTGTATGTTTTTAGGCCATATATATAGACTGTTGCAGCACGTTATCGCTTATGCAGAAAAGCAACTTATCTATTTTAACCCCTTCCCCCCAAGCGTACTCAGATGTGCGTACTCGGCTTTCGGGGGTTATACTGTCATTAGCCGCCGGAGGCGGCGGATTGCTGATCGGGCCTCCCGGGGGATCAGTACCGGAATGATGCCTGTAGCTGCGGGCATCATCCCAGTACTGTTTTTTAGAGCCGGCGATCGGCTTTCCAGGTATAACAACTGATGCGGCTAAAAGCTGCTCGGCTGTTAAATCGGAGGAGCGGAAGGGGATGTCCCCCCCTCCTGCCGCCTCCCGCCACTCTTACCGGGCCTCCTGATCCCCCGGGAGGCCCGATCAGCAATCCGCCGCCTCCGGCGGCTAATGACAGTCTGGAACGAGGCCGTAAGTGGCTTCGTTCCAGCCTCCTAATATTAAACACGGAAGCGACGTCACTTCCCGTTTACTCGGCTGCCAATGGCGCCGGTTTTTAAAAATATGCAGTGTTCAGAATCGCCGAAAACGGTGATCTGAATACTTTGAAGTGTTTAAGCAATTAAATCACATGACAAATAGCTCCAATGTGAACGAGGGCTAACCTTGTGTCTCAATATAGTGCAGTAATATGTTAACAGAACTCAACATTCTGAATCTCTTCACTTCTCTCACTGGAACATGTCATGGCACGATCCTGGCCAGTAAGTATTCTCTCCTGTAGCCATCCAATTTTATGTAAACAATTACAATTGAGCCTGCTTACAAAGCAAACTGATTTTGTTGTCAGTTAAAAAGAGAACAAGATCTTTTCAGAAGATGCATATTAGTGCTGTGCAAGGGAAATTCATTAGCTAAGTCTCTGAACAGAGAAAAGAAAACAGCAGGTAAGTAACTTCATTTACTACCAAATTGGCTTTAGGGTTGTCAGGCCGATGATGCGTAGTTACATCCTATACGCCTTAACCTCTTCATGACCAGAGGGTTCATGTTCTGTGAAACACACTGGGGTAATGCTTATCTCAAAGTTATGTCTGACTTAAGATTCCTGAAAAAAAAAATTCTATTCCAAAACCACAGTTCTCATATTATTATTGTTATTATTATTAATATACAGGATTTGTATAGCCCCAACGGTTTGTGCCGTGCTTTATAAAATAGTTACAATACAATTCAGTACAAGAGGGTTCTGTGGGTTCTGCTCATGAGAACTTTCAATGTGTAGATTCTGCTACTGAATGTGATTGGTACATAAGATCGTACTGAGAGAAAAAGGTAGGCAGCCATTGCTGCCCTTTTTAAAGTGGAACTAAACTATTTTTAATCCTTATGCTGCTAGCATTGATAAATAGATAGGCGGGTATATTATTTATTTCTTTTTTTACATTTTTTCACTTGCTTCCTGGTTTCTGACCTAGGCCTAATGCCGCGTACACACGAGCAGACTTTCCGGCAGAAAAGGTCCGACGGAACAAGTCCGTCGGACATTCAGATCGTGTGTGTGCTTCAGTGGACCTTTTCTGTCAAAAAATCTGACGGATCTTAGAAATAGAACATGTTTCAAATCTTTACGATGGACTCGATTCCTATCGAAAAAAAAAACATTCCTCTGTATGCTAGTCTGACAGACCGAAAACGACGTAAGGGCAGCTATTGGCTACTAGCTATTGAACTTCATTTTCTAGTCCGGTTGTACGTCATCACGTTCAAAACGATCGGACTTTGGTGGGATCATGTGTAGACAAGTCCGTCTCGTCAGAACTCTATTGAAAAGTCCTTCGGAGTTCAGTCCGATGAGAAGTCCGCTCATGTGTATGCGGCATAAGAGTCCTTATGGACATTTTTTTTTCTTTCACCCAGAGGAGGGGAGGAGGGGATTTCTCAGCTAAGTATGCCCTTATGTCTGAGCTAAGGGCAGATGGACTCCAGGAAGTAAATGCTTACCCTTACTCAAGATTGTCATGGGTAGAAATGCTAGGGGGGTATTTTTTAAAGTAATTTCTCAAATGGAGTTATGGATGGAAGGTGCATTTGCTTTAAATGCCAAAATTAAAAAAAATGTGTTTTCAGTTTGTGCTGCTCAGATACAGTTTAGTTCCACTTTAATGGCCCCCATAAATGGCTCCAATTTTGGGCGATTCCTGTTGCATCTGGTGGAATTGGAGCCATGGGTGGCCCTGCAAGTATCACTCGGTTCGAGAATAGTGGATTTAAAAATCAACTCGGCTGAACAATAACTGCTTGCTATCGGATGCAGTCGCTGTCCACTAACACCTCTGTATTCCAAGGCTTAATAAATACAATAGCCAAACACATACAGTCCAATGAGAGTGCCAAACAAACATCTACAAGTCCAAAGTTTTCACATTCAATATTTTTATTTTTCAAGATTAGGTTTATGATCCAAGAAAAGATCAGCAGATATCTAGGAAAACATTGAGGTGTTACAAGGTGTAAAATAGTGATGCGTAATAATCCAAAGAAATATAGTTATGTAACAGTACCATTTACCTATCACCATGCTACAAGACCTCTGAAGAGCAAGATGCACTTATATATATATATATATATATATATATATATATATATATATATATTGAATCGAGATGAGCACTGCTGCAGTGAATACAAGGCTTCCTCTGATTGACTGAAGTGGAAATTGTGACATCATCTACCCGCCTCTCAACCTCAGCCAATAAGAGAAAGCCTTGTAATTACTGATAAGGCTTCCTGTGAATGGCTGAGCAGTTTTCGATTTAGTTTTGGCAACAGAAAGAAAATCCTGGTACTGCTGGTAGGCAGTGTATACATTTTATACAGTGCTGACATTAGTTGCCAACATTGTAAAAAAAAAATGTGGGACACTTTTGTGGCTGTAGGCGGAGCTGTCCAATAATGAGGGGGCGGGGCATTCATCAGCAGGCGTGGCCTAGCAAAAATAGACAAGTGCGGCGCGGCGAAAAATGGGCGTGGTTTATGCGAAATTGTGGGCGTGGCTTAAATGGGCGTGGCTCTAGAGGGTGTGGTTAGAGTCTGAAATGAATGAGGGATGGAGAGGGGGAGAGAGAGGGAAATGACGGGACAGCAGCCCTAGATCCTACACAATAGAAATATGTGTATTCTAGAAAGTTTAACAATCAGCAGATAAAGATACTCCAAACACCTGGTGTTAGCACTTCAATCATCCCGGCACCATGGTTGTTATGGTGTCAGGATGATTGAAGCGCATTATTTCTATTATTATATTGTAATATAAAATGAAATCATTCAACTCACCATAATGCAGAATCAGTGGGATCCCTGAGCGTGTCACCAGCCACGTCGCCTGCCACCAGCCGTCCGTCCTTGCTTCAGATGTCCGAGCAGAGTCCGTCCTTGCATCAGATGTCCCCAGCGGAGCCCCCCCTCACACCAGGAGTCCCCGGCGGAGCCCCCCCTCACACCAGGAGTCCCCGGCGGAGCCCCCCCTCACACCAGGAGTCCCCGGCGGAGCCCCCCCTCACACCAGGAGTCCCCGGCGGAGCCCCCCCTCACATCAGGAGTCCCCGGCGGAGCCCCCCCTCACATCAGGTGTCCCCGGCGGAGCCCCCCCTCACATCAGGTGTCCCCGGCGGAGCTCCCCCTCACATCAGGAGTCCCCGGCGGAGCCCCCCCTCACATCAGGAGTCCCCGGCGGAGCCCCCCTCACATCAGGAGTCCCCGGCGGAGCCCCCCCTCACATCAGGAGTCCCCGGCGGAGCCCCCCCTCACATCAGGAGTCCCCGGCGGAGCCCCCCCTCACATCAGGAGTCCCCGGCGGAGCTCCCCCTCACATCAGGAGTCCCCGGCGGAGCCCCCCCTCACATCAGGAGTCCCCGGCGGAGCCCCCCCTCATATCAGGAGTCCCAGGTGGAGCTCCCCCTCACATCAGGGGTCCCCGGCGGAGCCCCCCCTCACAATCAGGAGTCCCCCCTCACATCAGGCGTCCCCGGCGGAGCCCCCCTCACATCAGGTGTCCCCGGCGGAGCTCCCCCTCACATTAGGAGTCCCCTGTGCCCCCCCTCACATCAGGTGTCCCCAGTGCCCCCCCTCACATCAGCTGTCCTCAGTGCCCCCCCCTCACATCAGGTGTCCCCAGTGCCCCCCCTCACATCAGGTGTCCCCAGTGCCCCCCCACTCACATCAGGTGTCCCCAGTGCCCCCCCACTCACATCAGGTGTCCCCAGTGCCCCCCCACTCACATCAGGTGTCCCCAGTGCCCCCCCCACTCTCACATCAGGTGTCCCCAGTGCCCCCCCCACTCACATCAGGTGTCCCCAGTGCCCCCCCCTCACATCAGGTGTCCCCAGTGCCCCCCCACTCACATCAGGTGTCCCCAGTGCCCCCCTACTCACATCAGGTGTCCCCAGTGCCCCCCCCACTCACATCAGGTGTCCCCAGTGCCCCCCCACTCACATCAGGTGTCCCACAGCGGTGCGCGCGCTCCCCCCCACCTCAGAGGTGTGTCCGCAGCATGGCTAGAACCCCCGCCCCTTTCCATATCAGACTGGCAGCGGGGCGGGGGGTAGGCGGGCTGAGGCGGAGCGTGGCGAGGCGGAGCAGGGCGGGCCGCGGCGGAGCGGGGCAGGGGGTGGGCGGCGACGCAGAAGCTTCGTCTAGCCCCCCCCAGCCGTCTTCCTGAACTTCCACAAAATGGCGGCCGGCGGAGACAATGTCTCCGCCGGCTGCCGACCTCTAGCGGCGGCGGCGGCGGCGGTTCCGCAAACGGGAACCGGATTTTTTCCCGGGACACCACAAATACGGGAATGAAGTATGAAGTCCAAGTCCCGGGAATGTCCCGGGAAATCCGGGACAGTTAGCAGCTATGTGCTGACAATGCTGCATTCGTTAGTAAAGGAAATAGTTTGTTTGGGCCAGATAGTGATGAGTAAGCACTGTGTAGCTGTGCAAAACTAGTCCACCTCTGTTCCGGCTACTGCAACCGTGATGTATGTCATTGTTTGTATGGAACATTTAATAAATGGACTTCAAGAACGTCGGTGTGCAGCCAATTTCTTCCCTTATTCAGTCTTCTATGGTAGGCGAGCCAGGGCTTGCACCCGTGTGAGGAGTCTCACACTATTCATTGTGCCTGGAGTTTCTCACCTGGAGCGGTGATTTTCCTTTGGGGACCGGGAGTCGGGGACACTCGCTCCATGTGTCTCGTCTCCTCTCCTACAGCAGCCAGCACATCACATGATGCCGGGAGGCTGGGGATGACATCAGCGGGAGGCGCCGTTCAGGGAGGCAGGGCACAGTGCCTTTCGGCTCTGTTCAGAGAGGCAGGGCACAGCACGGCGCGTATGACATCATCCGAAAATCGATTATGCCAGTCGTGGCATTGATGCTGAATCGCGGATGGCTGAATCGCGATGCATCGATGCTACGATTAAATTCAACACCCCTAGTCCCTACCCTGAAGGAGATTACAATCTAAGGTCCCTAACTCACATTCATACATACACATACTAGGTCCAATTTAGACAGGAGCCAATTAACCTAACAGCATGTCTTTGGAGTGTGGGAGGAAACCAAAGTACCCGAAGGAGACCCACGCAGGCACAAGGAGAACATGCAAATTCCAGGCCTGGTGATCCTGCCAGTCCTCCTGCTTTCCTATTATAAACTGACCATGCTAGGAATAGAAGCACATCCATCTCAGCATGGCCAGTTTTCATGTCCTCCAATGGACAAGCCTTGTGCTGACACACCCCCCTGCACAGCTCTTCACTGGGAAGATCTGTGTTCTGCTGTTTCTCTGCCTCCTGCTGACATGCCCCCTCTGCAGTCTCCATCCCCATTTCTCTATGCCCCTTATGCAGCTGAGAACAGAGATCATGTGATCACTTGCAGCAAAAGAGAAATAAAAGAAAATATATATATACAGTATATATAAATGTTTTGCCTTGCATTTCTATTTTTAACTGTGTTGCTTTACAAGATAAGGGTTCAGAATAGAAGAGAGAGTTTTGTTGTTGGGGTTACTTACACTCTAAAAATAACACTCTAATAATAATTACCACATAAGATTATTTTCTAGATTGTAAGCTCTAATGAGCAGGGCCCTCTGATTCCTCCTGTATTGAATTGTATTGTAATTGTACTGTTTGCCCTTATGTTGTAAAACTCTGCGCAAACTGTTGGCACTATATAAATCCTGTAGTATAATAATAATAATAATAATAATAATAATAATAATTTGTATTATTCTCATCACAGGTGCTTGTATAGTAAAAACACAAAACAATGTAGATTCTTTTTAAAGACCATGGCCCCTTTCTTTTTTATTAATTTTTTATTTGGTTTTAGAGTTATGATGCGTCAGAGTTAATTTATGATATTCTTTTCTCGCTCCTAATATTCTAACGCCCATGTACATAAATCAAGAGAGTAACCAAAAGATGTATGTAATTCATAACGGGGATGTGGCTGTCTTTTTGGAAGATTTAAAACCTGTTCTGTAGGTTATTCATGCATGCTATCATCATCTTAAAGGGGAAGTATAACGTATTTTCAGTGCTTATTTATAGGGCGTACACACGGTCGGACTTTGTTCGGACATTCCGACAACAAAATCCTAGGATTTTTTCCGACGGATGTTAGCTCAAACTTGTCTTGCATACACACGGTCACACAAAGTTGTCGGAAAATCCGATCGTTCTGAACGCGGTGACGTAAAACACGTACGTCGGGACTATAAACGGGGCAGTGGCCAATAGCTTTCATCTCTTTATTTATTCTGAGCATGCGTGGCACTTTGTCCGTCGGATTTGTGTACACACGATCGGAATTTCCGACAACGGATTTTGTTGTCAGAAAATTTTATCTCCTGCTCTCCAACTTTGTGTGTCGGAAAATCCGATGGAAAATGTCCGATGGAGCCCACACACGGTCGGAATTTCCGACAACACGCTCCGATCGGACATTTTCCATCGGAAAATCCGACCGTGTGTACGGAGCATTAGAGTTATTGTTTCAGTATTTTTCCTATGGTCATTTAAAGCATGACTTTCACAAATTTATAAGCTTGCTCGTCCATATTGTTGTTAATGTCATTTACATATAGAGACTTGTAGATTACCCATTAGCGGGATATCTTAAAGTGGCTGAACTCTTTTACTGCCCAAAGTTGCCTAACCATTTTACTGCCACTGTCGCAGCTGTCATGGCGGAGCAGCACTGTCTTCAGCACACCAGGTCAGTAGACTTTACAGGGGCTGCATTTTTACAGGCTTTAAATTATGGTTGTTTAAGCAATATAAAACTTACAGTCATTTGGTGCCCAGGACCATCACCTCTAATTATTAATGGCTGCTAACAAGGCGCTTTGCTTTCATTACCAGCAATAGAACCAGCGTTGTCTTTTCTTGTCAGTCTCATTGGAGAGCAGGGAGATCAGTAAACATGACTCTCATGTTTACTGATCTCCTGCACAATGAAAGTGATTTATAAGTGCTCACTCATGAGCACTTCTGAGTTCAGTGCAGTGCTGGGTACTGGAGGAGAAGGAGGCTGAGAACTCTGTCCCTAATGTCTCATTATGCTCCATTCACACCATGGTGTTCTGTTTTGCGGCGATCCTGCCCGTGATTCCGAATCGCCGGGACAGCCTTGCGATCCCCGTTACTTTCAATGGCACCCAAATCGCGGCGCGATTTTGCTGCAATTGTCCCCTGATGGATCGCTGTAAATTCATGCAAACAGAATCGCGGGATGCCTGTCACCCAAAAGAAGTTCCCGGAACTTCTTTTGGATGACAGGCATCCCGCGATTCTGTTTGCATGATTTTACTGTGATTCATCAGGCGACAATCGCGGCAAAGTGGCATCGCGATTTGGGTGCCATTGAAAGTAACGAGGATCGCAAGGGCGACCCGCGATTTGCAGCGATTCGAAATCGTTGGCAGAATCGCAGCAATTTCACCCTCAAAACAAAATGCCATGATGTTAATGGAGCCTTAAACAGGACCTGCATTTGCATGTGTACTGGCTCCAGGGACTCTGTTTTTGACAGTACTGAAGAAAAAAAAAACACAAACACTCCCACCCCTCATACACACAGACATTTTAGTCTGGCTTCACAATTTTTGCACTGTGTTGTGGTGTGTTACTATACACACATTAAGGTGTGTTGGATCACAGAAGCACATTCATTTTGAATGCTGCCAATACATCCAACACTACATTCCATTTATGCATTATACTACACATTTGCACAAAGCACAAAGGTGGAAGGGCCCATTAAGAGTATTATAACATTATTGGTGAAAAGTAAAATACTCATCACTTGGTAATCCCCAGCTGCTCTTGCTTCTGGTATGGTGAAGCATATAACTTCCTCCCATGTGTCAGTGTTGTCTAGAGGCCAATCACTGGGGGGTGATGTCACTGCTCCCTCTAGTCTCCAACACTGGGATTTTCAGTAGTGACTGCAATGAAGATAGAAGCAGTGGAGAATCGCTAAAAAGGTGTGTATCTTTGGAATTGGGGGGGGGGGGGGGGGGCTTTTAACTACCAGACTACTGTAAAATGATAGCCGATTGGGAGATTTGTTATCCTGGGTGGATGTCATATGACGTTCTCCAGGTGTGCACCTCCTGTGCACCCTATGGGCCACGCAGCAGTCTGATTTGTCACCTGCTTTGTCCAACGGAAGACAGTCACTGTACCAGGCTGGCCCTGGTACCATGTGATCGCTGTGACCAATCACAGTGATCACATGTCAATAGTTACATAGTTACATAGTTAGTCAGGTTGAAAAAACACACAAGTCCATCTAGTTCAACCATAAAATAAATAAATAAATAAATAAATAAATAAATAAATAAAATAGTATCCTACAATCCCATATACCCAATCCTATACCCACAGTTGATCCAGAGGAAGGCGAAAAATCCCAGCAAAGCATGATCCAGTTTGCTACAGCAGGGAAAAAAATTCCTTCCTGATCCCCGAGAGGCAATCGGATTTTCCCTGGA